>NW_011889172.1:1410115-1503103 GCF_000151845.1 Pteropus vampyrus
AAAACTCGCCCCAGCGCACCCCACACATTCTTGCTCACCTGCTCACAGCCGCCCAGCTGCTCTTGAGCCGATATATAGGGTTAGACTGCAGGGCGGACAGGATGGCGCGCAGGGAGGAGAAGTTTCGCAGTTCCCTGCAGCGCTGCGGGGCGGGGCGGGGGCAACCGTCAGACCCCAAGCCTGATCCCAGGGTATGAGCCGCTTTTGATCTCCTGACTTCTAACCTAGGTAGGACCCCTACGATTCGCCCCACATCTGACGTGCTATCAAGACTCAGTCTCCTCCTCCAGGGGCCCCTCCCCTTCCCCACCTGGAGACCCATCCCCTCCTTCTGAGCTTGGCTTCTCGAGCTCCTATTCTTACTCCTCCCTGGGCCCTAGATGCGCCCACACATGTCTCCTGGACCCAGAACCCTCTTCTCTGAACCGAAGTCACATGCCAGGTTCAACCTTCTACCCCTTCCCCTCCTTCTTCTTGCCACACTCCACTCTCTCTCCTGGGCCCCCATTTCTTTCTCTTCCTCACTGCCCCCGAGGCACTTGCCCCGCGCCCACTCAGTCTCTTTTGGGACCACCGCCTCCTTCGCTAGCCTTTGGTCCCTCCTCTAATCCTATTCCCACCCCATCACCCCCCATCCCATCCTCTTATCGCTAGACCCGCCCAGCGTCCTTCCCAGTCATCGCTCCCGGCCTGGCACAGCCAAGCCCCCTCCTAGGCTTTTCTCTAGGCACCTCCCAGCCCCAACCCTCTCCACAGTACCATACCCCTGTCTTCTGCCTTCCGTCGCCTCCTTCCTCTCTTTGGACCTCAGTCCTGCCTCCATGCCTCTCCCCCGCGTAACCTCGGCAACACGCACCTGGGCGATGCGGATCCACTTCTCCAGTCGCTGCGCCCTCTGTGGGGCAGCCAGGCCTGGCGCCCCGAGCACCGAGCCCAGCACACAGCCGGTCACTGTGTTGAACTGGGTCACAGTGGCGCGCACAGTGGGGCAGATGCCTGCAGCCCCTGGCCGGTCCCGCTGCGACCACACGGAGCCCAGGCACTCGCAGGGCCGCACTCGCGAAAAGAGCTCCTGAGAGGAGGGGGATGGTGGTGGTGGGTGGGTAGGGTCTGTGTTCAGCGGGATCTGTCCTCCTCCCCACCTCCTGCGTCCCTCCCGCGTCCTCACCACGTCCATCAGCGTCAACTGCTCGGCCACCTCATCCACACCGAAGTCCAGGAGCTCAGGGCCTTCCTGCACCAGTCCTTCCTCCTCTTCCAAGCAGCCTTCCAGGGAGTCGGGGCTGGAGGTCTGGGCAGTTCCGGGAGGTCCTGAGGGAACATTAAAGGGGATTAAAAACTCTCAAGGGTGAATCCAGGACTGGCTGTGTGACCTTAGGCAAGTCCTTGGAGTTTCATTGTCCTCATTTGTTCAAGGGAGACCTCCTTGAATGTTTTTAAGGACTTCAGAGCAACAGTAACTTTCACGGAGCACTTAGCCTGGATTAACTCGGTAATTTAGCACACTTACTAGTGAGCCAGGCACTATTATCCACCTTCTACGGGTGGAGAAACTGAGGCAGGAACAATTTGCCCTAAGTCACACACCTTCAGTAAATGGCAGGGTAGGGATTTGAAGCCAGGCACTCAAAGGCCAGTGTAGAAAATAGAACTTTATGATTTTGAGCGTGTATTAGGTTAAGATTTTCTGCCCTCTTCATTCAGTGAGAGAAGATATAACTTCATGGTTAAGGGAAGGTTATTGTCAGAAAGTGCCAAGTTCAGATCCAAACTTCACCCGGCTTGCTGTGCAATCTAAAGCAAGCTTTTAAACCCTCTGTGACTTTTCTTCACCTGGGTTCTTTCTTTCTCTTTTTTAAATCAAAGATCATGCCTAAGGGACTGCTACAAAGTACTCAAATATGACTACTAGAGTGGTTTTCAATGGTGGCACCCCCTAGGGGACATTTTGGAAGCTGGACCCTTGGGTAAGGGGGCCCCACGTGCGCAGTGAAGAATTGTACCACCCAGCCTCCAAATGTTCCTTCCCAAAAAGGTCTCTACATTTGCGTCCTTGAAAAACCTGTTTACAGTAATCTTTACTTAGCACCCAACTATCTTGCTCATAAACACTAATTATTTTGGCTCCAGGAATGCAAGGACTGTAAAAGTCTGTCTACATTTTGTTTTGTTTGAAAATTGCAAGTGTTGTTCACCATTTTGGAAAACAACGGCATCAAAGTTAGGCTACTATGTCTGTGTGGCCAGTGCATTCCCCTGCATTAGTCAGTGTTTGTGGCTGTCAAATTCACCATGATGCTGACAAAGTCACCTGACAACTTCGCCATGTCTCCTAACAGCATACCCAAGCATTGACACATTAGCAAGCATAATTTATTGTTCTGTAAATTGCTTTCATTTATTCTTCCTGTGTAACAGTTATAAGATCATATTATGAGTTTTAAATTATCTGTGTAAGTCGGCTTGATTATATGCCTTTCATTTCAAATTAGGACAGGTGGTATTGTAAAATATTAGTTTTAAAAAGTGGGCATTGGGAAAAAAAAATCCATCTAAGTCTAATTAAACCTACAGATCTTATACCAAATATGAAGGAGAGAGGGACATACTACTTGTCACCATGAGAAAGCAAACAGGCAAATGCAGAAGAATGTAAGACATTGCTAAGGACAAATGACCCATTTTTTCCCTAATGGCATTAAACAAAAGGCAAAGATGGACTGTCATAGAATAAAAGAGACCTAAGAAACACAACCGAATGCTTTGAATGGATCTTTAGATTTCGAAGGAACAACTGTAAAAAAGACAATTTAGGGACAATGAGGAGATTTGAGTATGGACTGGCTATTTTTTGATATTAAGTAATTATTGCTGACTTGTTTGAAATGGTTGTGGGCATGAAGTTTATATATTTTTTAAGTCCTTGTCAATTAGAGGTGTAAACCAAAGTATTGATCTGTGAAGTGACATAAGTCTGGGATTGCCTTCAAATCATCTTGAAAAAAGTTATTTTCAAAGTGATAGTTGTTGGAGATGAGAGATGGGTGTTTGAGTGTTCTTTATACTATTTTCTCTACTTTTGTATATGTATGAAATTTTCCATAGTAAAAAGTTACCCCAAAATAAAGATGTTAAGTTCCCAGAGCCTGGCACACAGTAGGTATTTAATAAATGTTCATTTTCTCCACTTACTTCAAGAACTCATAGCTTAGGGTAGCACTTACAATAGTTTTCTGTGATGATGGCAATATTTTCTACCTGTTTTGTCCAAGGTGGCTGTTGAACACTAGAAATGTGGCTAGTGCAACCAAGGAACTGAATTTTTATTTTTAACTTAAAGTTCAATTTCAATACTACTTAGGGCTGGTGGCTACTGCATTGAACTGTGCAGTTCCAATGACTTGGAATCAGCTGGTGAAATCTTGAAGGCAGAGGACGAAAGACACTTAGTAACCAGGAGGAAAGATAGAGGGATAAATATATATAAATAAGACTGTCAACTGGAGAGAGAAATGGCTGCTACTTTGTAAGACAGAGAGAAATGTGGCCGCTTTAACCTGAGGATTAAAACATGGGGATTAGGGATATAGATGCTTTTATGATAGGGATCAGATGGAACACAGATGAGTGAAAGATGATACTTTATAAGCAGGATGCAATTATTCGATCACCAAATCTTCTTTGGTCTTGCCCCTGGAGACAAAGCTAGGGACAAAACCAATGAGTACTATGCAGAAAAAATAAGGCAGGCTAAAAGGACCCAGAGTAGGAGAATATATTTGTTGGGTAGAGGATCAGAAAGGCATGTCCGAGGAGATGACAACTGAACAAAGACTCGAATGAAGTATGTGGATATTTTTCCCTCCCTCAAAAGCTCTCTACAACATAGATTGGTAGGTTTTTCTGTAAAAGACCAGACAGTTTGCTGACACTTACTATACAAAAAAACCCAAAAACCAAAAAACAAAAAACAGTATGGCTTCTTGTATATATTTCATTATAAGTGGTAGATTCTAACAAGAATCAGTGATAACAATAGTGAAAATAATATTATTTGTCAAGCCCTCATTATTTGTTTATTTACTTGTTTACTGATTGTTTTCCCCAGGGAACTGAGAGCTCCTGCCTGCTGTTATGGGCCCAGAGCCAGTGGAGAACATCTGTTGGATGAATGAAGAGGCCAATGAGGTAAGTACTATCATTGCCCCATTTCACAGATAAAGAAACTAAGGCTCACAGAGGTGAAGTGACTTATGCAAGGTCAGTCAGCAAATGGCAGAACTAGGTTTTAAACCCAAGTCTCTGTGGCTCCCAAGGCAAGTAGTAATGGAATGATTCGTAGTTGGACACTCAAGATATCCTTACCCAATGGTGGAGTATCTTTGCAGTTAGGATTGGGGGGGAAGGGAGAGATATGCCAGAAAATGCCAATATGTTAGACAAAGGGTTATTATCTCCATTTTATAGGTGGGGAAGCTGAGGCTCAGACAAGGTTAAGAACTTTGTCCAAGATCTGTAGCTCCCTGAGGGGAGCAGGCCCCTGGGGGAGGGAGCAAGCAGGAAAGGCCTGCTCAGGGGACTATCAGTTACCCAAACCTCTCACCTGCCCACTCCCGGAACTGCTCTTCTTCTTCCTGCTCTCGATAAGCCTCCTCCAGGAAATCCCCCAGCAGCTTCTCTGCCTCCAGTGCCTCGGCTCCCAGTGGGGCGGCCCAGCCCAGAAAAGTACGGACACTGCTTAGGTCGGAGTGGGCAGGTGGGTCCCAGAAGTCTTGAGGGTGGTCACGCAGCCAGGAGCCCAGCACAGACACCACAGCCCTATCCAGAGGGGCAGGGCCTCAGAGGCTGGGAGCTCTGCAGCCCTCACACCTCAGATCCAACCTTCCAAACTTTGATCTCTAGGACCCCCAACTGCTCCCAGATGGGAAACCAACCTCAGGTTCTTGTTGAAGCTCAGACCTTGTTCCTCTGTCTTCTTGATCTCTATCCTGGGAAGAGGCCCCACAAACAGGTGAAGAAAGAGAGCTGGGGGGCTTAGGGGAAGGATTCTGGGGTTGGGAGTTTTCCTGGTTCTAAATCAGAGAGACAGCTTGGGTGAGAGTCTGGGGTGGGAACATGGAAGTTTACAGTTGGTACTGACCAGGGTGGCAGGGGCGGTGGCGGTGGTGGCAGGAGAAGGCCCAGCACTCGGGCAGTGGGCACAAAGGCCCGATGTGTGGCCAGGAAAGTGGGCACAAAGCCCGGGTCCTGCTCGCGGTCTCCAGACACCAACTCCCACACCAGCCGCTCCAGATGCGCTGCCCTTAGTGCTCGAACCTTGCTTGTGCGGTAATGAAGGAAGGCGTCGGCATTTGGGCTGGGGGCCTGTGAGGAAGGGGGCTCAGATCTTGCGTCTGATCCCACCCATTCCTCTGAATCTGGCCCCCTTGATTCATTATCCTGCTCCAGGTACAAAGGACCTGGACAGGCTCAAGCTTCCAGGCCCTGCCCTCTGTCCCGACTCATTTGTCCCCGCCCACCCCAGGTTTCTCTCAGCTCTCCAGCTGCGCTTCAGTGGCTATCCCGGTCCCTGCTCTCCGCCCCACCCGCCCTCACCTGGCTGCTTCTAAAGACCACCCCCTCCCCCTTCAGCTCCGCCCCATTAACTTGGATCGCCTAGGCCCTGCCGTCCAGTTTTGTGCCCAGGTCCAGCTCGGGAAGCTCGTCGGGAACTGACCCTGCCTCACTCATCTATCCCATAAACCTGGTCTCCCACTTTACCAGCCGCCTCTAAGCCCCGCCCTTCCCTCAGGCCCCACTCCGCCCTAGCCTCCTTACCTCCAGGCCCCTCCACTCCACCCCGCCCTTACCTGCTCTCCAGCCTGCCACCCCACCCCGCCCTCCAACCCCCTCCTCACCTGCCTGTCCCCAGGCCCTTCCCCAGGGCTCAGACGCTGACTGCGTTGCCGCCGCAGAGAGACACTGTACACTGCGCCGTCCTCGGTCTCCTCGCCCCAGTCCTGCAGTGGCGCCTGGATGCGGAGGGAGGCTCAGGGCACCGTGGGCGGCCGGTTCCTGGGGTCTCGGCTCCCTTTCCCGTGCGGACCCACACCGGGTCTTCCCGGCTGAAGTCAGCCAAACTCGGGGTGGGGTCCAAGGCAAGGGAAGTCCCCTTGGCGCCGCGAGTACCCTCCCGGGTCCTGGAAGGATGGGGTGGCTTTTGGGGACGTCCAGGGTCCAGTCTCAGTCTGTCTCTGGCCCTTCCTGCAGACACGCTCAGAGACCACCACCGCCCCCTTCCCTAAGAAAAACCAGGAACTTCAATGGGTCAGAGGCCGGGAGGCCCGAGGTAGGGGCTCCTGGGCGAGTCTGAAGGGTTCAGAGAGTTAGGGTCCGAGCGGCGAGGACCTGGAATTTCTGAACCTGGGAGTCGCTAGGATGTGGGATCCCAGGACCCCCGTCCCCTTACCAGGGTGAGCTCCTTCCCTGCTGCCCGCTGCATGGCCCGCGCCCGTCTCCGCGGCTGGCTGAGTAAGGCGGAAGGGCCGGCGGCGGGGCAGTGGCGTGGTGGGGCGCTTGGGGCGGGGCGGGCGGCCACGTGGGGGCGGGGCGGTGGGGACCTGCGGTTCTCAGATGCCCCCGGCTGGACCCCAGCACCCAGTCCAGACCCGTGGGGGTGAAGTCCTGACTCTATTTTTATTAATCTGTACCCAGAAGAAAGGTCACCTCTCTCTCCCAGGGGAGGGCTCTTTGTGTCCCCAGGTGCACCAGAGCTAGTGTGTATAGCTAAGCGGGGGTGGGGGTGAGGTGGGGAGGCAGGTCTGTGTGCCCAGATGGAGAGTCCACTGTCTTCAGGTGGGGAGGGCTGGTCTGCCCAAGTGTGGGAGTATTTCCCATTTCTCTGGAGGGGTGAGGGGAGCCCGTTCTGTGTCCCAGGCTTATGGGGGTCATCAAACTCCAAGTTGGAGGAGGCTGAGCCTGGGTTTGAGGGGCGGAGCAGGGTCAAGGAGAGGCGAATACCCAGGGGGCTACTCGGTGACCTTTATTGCGTGATTCCAAGGCCGGCGCGGCCGCCTGGGGATATTTACTGTGGGAATGTCTGGCAGCCCAGCCCTCTTCTCCACTCCGGGCACAGCTGGCCCGCTCTGCTTCCCTGTTCGGGCCGCATTCATCCCTTGAAGGGGCCCCCGAGGGCCAGCAGCTGGGCCCAGAGGGGTCAGGAGCTCCGAAGGGGCCGGGAGGCGACAGATGAGCGCGAGGGTGAGTCTAGGGCCTCCGTGAGCGTTTGCGCCTCTTGCTGCGGGATTCAATTAATTTCTGGGAACGGATCTTGAGCTCCGCGCGAGTCACCACGTCGTTGTCTTCGTCTTCAGTCTCCTCTTCGTCTGCGGTGGGGGGAGCGGGGGAGGGGAGCGCAGGCGATAAAGGGATCCAGCTTCCCATCCTTGGCTCAGACTTCTCTGCCCAGTCTTTGCCACCCCACCCCACCTCCGCCTTAGCCCTGAGCGGGGCCTTGGACCACCTCCGAATGCTCTGCTTGGGCCCCCCCAGCCCCGCCCCTTTTCCCTGCCGTACTGACCGTACTGACCGAAGAACTTGTCCTTGGGACTAGTAAGGGGTAGGGCGATGCGGGTGTTATACGTGGGCAGTTTTCCCTCTAGGCTGGCGTAGAACTGGAGAAGAGGGGAGCGGGAAAGAAGGCTGTGGGTGGGGCAGGGGCTACAGGGAAGTCCTGTTCCTCCTCCGCTCCGCTCCATTCCGAGATATACGCTGATTCCAAACAGCCCCTCTGTTCATTCGTTTAGTTTTCCTCGGGCCCAGCCTGTGGTTTGTTCTCAGCGTGCATCCGGATGCCCAGCCCCACCTCCCGTCCTCCCCAGGCCCGCCCCTCTTCTCTGGAGCCCCGCCCCTTGGCCTTCTGAGGCTCCACCCCTGACCCCCAAGCCCTGCCTTTTGGCCTCCCCGGACCTTCTGGAAGTTCTCCTTACTCATTCATCAAACCTCATCCATTGTCCTCATTTCCAGCCCATCGGCTTCCTCTCTGTTCTCCCAGGGGTTGCCCTGGGCTCCCTGGTGTCCTCCCGCTCCTCAGCCCCGCCCCTGGTCGCACGGTACCTCACGGTCCGCGATGTTGCGCAGCATCTCCGGCACGTTGTGGCTCTCGAGTTGCGCCTGCAGCTTCAGCAGCTTTTCCTCCACGAAGCCCAGCAGGTTAACCAGATAGTCATCTGCCTTGGGATTCAGCTCCTTCACCGCAGAGCTGCGGGCCTCCTGCGGCTGGGGGGGGGGTGGGGAACCTCAGGCACGTTCTACCCGGAGGCGTGGCTTTTACTCCCAAGGGTCAGGTCTTAGACAGTGAGGGGCCACCCACAGGGGTGGTGCTATTCTCTGTGGGAAGGGGCCTCCACAGTCACCGGCCTCGCCTGTGAGGGCCAACCTCCGAACGCAAAACACAGGACCAGAACTGGGGGAAGATCTTTCTTGGGGGGTAGGGAGTAATAACTCGAGAGAGGCCCTTTCGAGGATGACCTGAAGGAATGGGACTTTGCTGCAGACGGGGCGAGGCTTCTCCTGTCTCAGGCCACTCCAGAATTGCAGCGGGACTCAGCGGGTTTTTGTTTCTTTGTTTGGGGGGGGGTGCAAGGTGGGACTGTCCCCTGGGGACAGGACTTGAGGCAGAACAGGGTCTCTGAAGTACTGGGCTGCTTAAGGAATAAGGGGGTTCCCCCGAGGGTTGTGAGGTAGGGACTCCCCTGTAGGAGGGCCCCTGACGTCCTGAACAGGGCATAGGGTGTGTTCCCTCCAGTGGGCTACCAGGCAGGAACCCCACCTGAGGGGCTGCGCCTCCTCTTAAGTCCTGGGAGATACTGGGCAGGGCTTCATCTGGGGCGAGGCCAGTCACTGTGACTCGGTCCAGCTTGCTGGCCAGGTGCTCCAGGCCTTCCTTCAGTATTTCCAATGCCCGTGTGACCCGTTCCAGCTGGCTCTGGGCCTCAGCCTGCCGCTGCTCCTCCGCCTTGAGGCGCTGCTGCAACTCCGACTGCAGCTTCTGTTCGCTGCAGGGAGCATGGGGGTCGCCATGGGAGCGCTGCTGATCTTGCCAACCTCGCAGCCCCCACCCTTTTCCTAAGGTGGGGGGCTCACCTCACTAACGTGGCCTCCCCCGAATACTTCAGGTTTTCAAGCTCCCGCTGCAGCCGCTGCTTCTCTTGCTTCAGCCTCAGCAGTGTCTGCTCATTCTCGCTCTTGAGCGTCTCCAACTGCGTGAAGGTGTCACCCTGCGCCAGGAACCGTCGCACCACCGCCTGGCAGCCACCCAGACACAGTCAGAGTGAGGGCCTGGGCAGGCCCGGGTGCCCTCCCTACCCCCGCCCCTTTATCCTGGGGCACGCAGAGCAGGTGGCCTTCTGTACAGCGATGTTTAGAGACCGCGAGTCGGATTCAGGGATGCCTCAAGGGTGGGCAGCCTTGGACACACGTGTTTGCTGAGTCCTTCCCTCTACACATCAGGAACTCGAATCAGCCCAAAATCAGCGTGTGAGGCAGTGACCATAGTTGTTCTCCAAAGGTACCAGCCACATTCTGGCAGCGAGTCTAGCCCAATCCCATGAGGAAATTCCTGTGGTAGGAGCGATCCACCCACCAGGCCAGTCTCAGGAAAGGTGACCCAACACAGTGCCCCAGGTGAACCTATAGGTCTGAGTCCTGGAACTCCTCAGGGGTCCAGTGGGATCAGTGTTCGCCAGTAGGGGACATAGGGTCTTAGAACATTTTAAGGAAGACACTGCAAAGTGTGGGACCTAGGGCAGAGGTTTGGCTTGCCTCAGTCTGAGGGTGGCACTGGGCAGTCTACAGTGCCCCAGACCATGTTACAGGCAATGGAGACGCGGGAGAGGAGAGACAAAACTCCCAGTTCTCACAGAGCCCACATGCCAAAGAAGTCAGTATCCCTGGTGTAAGAGTAAACAGGAGAGGGAATGATGGTGAATGTAAACAGCTCCTTGGGTTTTGCTGTGAAAGGCCGCAGAGAAATGGTGCAGTAGCTGGAGGAGGAAGGGGGTGTCTTTTAAGAGAGCAGATTTGTGTGCTGAGGAATTGATCCAGGGCATGGAGGGCTGCGGGAAGCACTCACATGCGTTTCGGCCACGCCGGTGGCGTCCTTGACCTTGCCGAAGAGCACCTCCATCTGGTACATGCTCCAGCGCCGCTGCAGCTCCTCCTCCTTTGTGCGTAGGCTGTCCTGGATCGTATCATCGGACTGCAGCAGCAAGTGCTCACGCTGGGTCTGCTCCAGGTTGAGGTCAGGGCCAAGGTCAGCTTATGGACAAGGGCTTAGGACAGAGGCCCAGAAAGGGTATCCGGACAGAGGTCAGGGAGGAGGTGGGACCCAGTCTGGAGCGGGGAGCAAAGGCTTGGGGCCAGATAAGGGCACCTAGGCAGAGGTCAGGAGTATAGGACAGGGCCTTGGCCCCTGCACCCCTGGGTGCCCCTACCTTGCGTTCCATGCGTTCGTTCTGCACTTTCTTCTCCTCTGCACGCTTCTTGCACTCAGTTATGTAGCGCTCACGCTTCTTGCGCTCTCGGAACACGGTCTCCTCCAGATACTGCAGCTGGTTCTGGAGGGTGGGCAGGGGAACAGCAGGATCAGCTGGCATCTACTGTGGCTCAGGGAGGGCCAGAGCTGAGGCCCAACTCTGGACAGCTGGGCCAGGCTGCAAGGGCCTGGGAGATAGATGGGAGGGGCTCAGGGAAGCTGAGATTCAGATCCTGGGGCCAAGAAACTATGGCACCTGGACAGGAACCTCAGGGACCATTGGGCTGGCACCTTGGCAATGTCCCGGGCGTTGAGTGCCTCTTGGTTCACCACATGAAGTTCCTCCAGCTCATGTTTTGTCTTCACCACCTCAGCCTCCATAAAATCCAGACGGTTCTCCAAGTGAAGGCTCTCTTCCTAGGGAGCGGAGAGTGGGGCAGGCCTGTGACCGCTGTCTCTGGCCAGGCTGGCCCTCCCACTTGCCTCCTCCTTTCCAGCCACCATGGTCTCTACCTGTAGATAGGCCTTGAGTTGTAGGTATACATTGGTGATGTGTTCTGCCTCCTCCGCCTTCATCCGGGCCTTCTCCAGACGGTTCTCCAGGTTCCGCAAGGTCTAGAGGGAAGCAAGGCTGGGCTGAGTCCCCTCCATCCTCAATTCCTCCTCCTCCAAGATCAACCACCCCCTCTGCCCTGCCTGCCCACCCTCCACCCATCCACACCTCCCCACCTCATTGGCCCCACCTTAGCCACCTCTGAGTTGCCATCTTGCGCCTCGGCAATCTCTAGCTCACGCAAGCTGTGCTGCAGCTGGAGCTCCTCCAGCCATTTCTGCCGCAATGCCACCTGGTGCCGCAGAGCGTTGAGCTGCTTCACCTTGTCACTCAGCTGATGGTCCAGGTGCTCCAGGGCCTGCTGGAGGGAGGGGAGCAAGAGCAGGAGCCTGAACCCCCTTAGTCCTTCCTCTTTCCCTTCTCCCATATTTTGGCTCTCATCTCCCTTGTCTCTTAGCAGCATCTGACCCGGCTGGCCATCTGCAAATGGTTTTCTTTGGTGGTTTCCAGAAGCCTATTCCCCAGTTTCCCACCCACCTCCCTGGCTTGTCCCTTCCTGGTCTCCTTTGCCTTTGGAGACACAGCCCCAGGCCCTCCTCTCCTCAGTCTACACTCACTCCCATGATGATCCTATCCAATCTCAGAATTTTAAAGGTCACCTAGACATGGAAGACACCCAAATTTAGCCTTTCCCTAAACTGCAGTTTCCTATATCCATATCTATACTGTCTTCCAGATGTCTCCAAAGGTACCTCAAAACCATCGTGACCAAAATCAAGCACTTGATCTTTCCCTAAACCTGCCCTTCTTGAAACTTCCCCATCTCAGCTCATGGCGGCTCCATCCACCTAGGTGCTCGAGTCTAAAATCTTGATGTCATCCTCACTTTCTTTTTCTCTCCCACCTACATTCAATTTCTTTGCAATTCTCTGTTCTATTTTAAAGGTTCCCCCAGCTCTCTTTCTTCCTATTTCCAGCACTTTTCATCCTAGTGCAGCAAACGCCATCTTTACCGGGATGACCTCCTGCCTTCCACTCTTGCTTTCTCACAGTCCACTTTCTACTTCCTTGATTCTTAGCATATAAAATCTGCACTCTTCATCGTGGCCAGCAGGCCTGCTACAAGGTTCAGCCCCCGGTGAATTCCCTGACCTCATCTCTTTCTGAGCCCTCCTCACTCACTCGCATCCAGCCACACTGGTCTCCCTCTGCTTCTCCAACATTCTACAAGTGTTCCTACCCACGAGGACTTTACATTTGCTATTTCTTCTGCCTGGAGTGCTTTCCCCTAGATCATTTCCAGCCTGGCCCATTCTCAGCTCAAATATCACCTCTTAGATCACCCCACACCCCAATCTAAAGTGTGAACTCCTGTCCCCATCCATCTCTCTAGTAAGTCACTGTTTCGTTTGTTTCTCTTGTCACTGCTAGAAATTATTTTTTTTCTATATTTCCTGTTCTTGGGTTTTTATGTCTGTTTTCTCCACCAAGATATGGGGTTTTGGGGAATGGGGATTTGGTTCGGTTTTTTTTTTTTCACTGAACGATCACTAATACCTAATACCATGCCAGACACATAGTTGGCGTGTAATAAAGATTGAGTAAATAAATGAGTGATAGCTGGTGTGGAGAAAGCATTAGAGAAGGTGGGATAGGAGGGAGGGAGTCCAGCGGGGGAGGGGATCCAGGCTAGAAATGGAGATGGTTAGTGGAGTGGGGGTGGGACAAACCTGGCCTGTCCTGTTCTTCAGGTATGGCTTCTCTGACTTCCATTCCCGAATTACTGCCTGGACCACTTTCTCATCTCCCTGTAAGGAGAGGAGTTCAGTTGCCATTTATCCAAGCCACATCAACTTGAGGCAGTGCCTCACACCTGAGAATGCTGGCCCCGCCCACTGGAATATCTTCACCTGCTTCTGTACCCTCACCTGGAGCAGGTCCGTCAGCTGTAGTTGCAGCACCCTGGTCTGCTCACGTAGCTGGTTGATGGTTTCCTGATTTTTCTTGATGTTCCACTGGCTACTCTCATAAAAAGCCTTCCGGTCACCCTCTGGGGTCACATGAGGTGGACAGGCACAAGCAGAGTGTCATGGGGGTTGAGGAAGACTTCCCAGACGGATGACCTTTTTGTAATCATCAACTTAATATTATAACAATATTTCATTTTGAGCATTTATCATGTGTTGGTTGCTGGATTAAGAACTTTCCGGGTATCAAACGCCATATGCCAGTAGGTCTATATCCATATCCACATCATAACCATTTTATGGATGAGAAGACTGAGGCTCATGCTTATTAGATTGTTCAAGGTCATAAGCAGTCTGACTCCTAAGCCCATACCTTCAATCACTATGCAAGATTACCTTCTAATAACAATAAAACAGTAACAATAATTCTTTACACCAGGATTTCCTAACCTTGGCATGACTGACATTTGGGACGGACGACTATTTGCTATGGTGACCTGTCTTGTGCACTGTCCAATGTTGAGCAGCATCCCTGGCCTCTACATTCGAGCTGCCAATAGCTCCCCACTAATAATGTGACAACTAAAAATGTCTCCAGACATTACCAAATGTCCCCTGGGGAGCAAAATAGTCCTCTTCCAGGCATTACTCTAGACATTTATCACATTTCGACTACCTATGGGGTTGTACTGTTATCCCTATTTTACAGATGGAGAAATTGAGAGCAATTAGGTTACTCTTGGGGGTTAGTCCCCCAAGGGCAAACAATGAGTATATGCAGAACCAGGATTTGAACCCAGAAAATCTGGCTCTAGAATCTATGTTCTTCACCACATCATGCATAATATAAGAACTGAGGTTACACAAAAGTATAAAATACAGTCAAGTTGGCTCTGAGCCCAGAAAAAGTTTTATGAGATGAGGAAAACCATGAACAAGTATGAGTTTTTGTCTCCAGAAACTGACCACCCGGATGAATGCTAGTGAAACATCTTTGTCACACCAGGCCTAGTCAGAGGTCTGAGTGGACGCTGTTGACTCCTGACCCTGTTATGCCCTTTGGAGCCATCTTACCTAACAGTTGTATTTTCCTTTGTAACTCAGCCACCTGTGTGTGCACAGCGGACTTCCCTCGGCTGGCATAAACAGGTCCCTTCTTGGAATGGAGTGGAGGCCAAGCCTGTGCGGCGCCTTTGCCTCTAGGGTGGCGGTGCTTGGCCTCAGCCTTAATAGTGCCCTTGGCCTTGGAAGAGGTCGAAATCTGATCCTGAGAAGGCAGGGCGTTGGCGGAGGCCGCCCGGCACAAGGGAGACGTCATGATTGGGTTGGGGCCAAAGACCCCTGAGGGGTAGGGGGGCGACTAGTAATCTCTCCTGTTCGCAATCTGTCAGCTCCGGTTCCTCGGGCTCTGGAAATGCACTTTCCGACCGCTTGGCGGGGCCTCGCAGCATCTCCCGGTTGCTAGGTAACCTCCTCCCCTCCTCCCTCCGGCGCTCCCAAGGAAACCGCCCGCGTTCTGCACCACTGCTCTCATTGGCTGATGCTGAGCGGAGGGCTGGTCCCAACAGGGGATGGGGCAGAGTCGCGCAGTAGGATGGCGGGGGAGGTTACTTTAGAGTCACGTGCTCATCCTTTTTTTTTTCCTCCTCTTCCCACCCCTGCCCCCAATCCCGCCTGAGGTTCGCGGGCATTTTTCAGGATCTTTCTTTTGTGACTGCAGAACCCGCCACTCCCAAGATGGAAGCACCTTGCGCCGCCATTAAGCGTGAACCTGCAGAACTACCCTCTTTAAAGCTTCACAGTCTTATCCAAGATGGCTGTCTAGATTCCGACACCTTATTTGCCACTCTCAACATGGCGTCACCGAGCCTCCGTTCCGGGTGCGCAGCGTGTTACAGGAAGTGACGTATACAGCACATTTCCGCTTTCTTTCTGCAGGAGGAACTGTTGGCGGCTGGGCAAGGGGGGCGCGGTGGATATTGACCTTCGCTCCTGCCTCGTGTAGGTGATGAACAAGGGGTCGGGAAGGCACCCCAGTTTCCTCTTGGGGGTAAACTGAGGTCGTGCGTCGGGAGAGGAGATTGTTAACCCCTTAGCCTATTGGTAGGAATTGGATATCTTAACCCCCGGCCACATGGAGCGGAGGTTTTGAGATCCCCACTCTTGATAGGAGAAAAGTCAGACTTCCCTCCACTGGGCAGGATTGGGGAGACCCCCCTCGACACGCCATATCTTCCCCGATGAGCCCCCATTGCCCTGAAGCGATGGAGGAATCCCATTGGCTGAAGGAAGAGGCGCTTTCCTTTGGTTGGATGTAGCCCTCTGCTACTTACCGGCCGCCCTTACTTGCAGCATTGAGGCACAGCGCATCTCCCCGCAGCCAGTTTCCTCCCACGGAACCTGTTTCCGGACTCCGAGTCTTTGCCGAAATGTTACTGTTGCTGTTGCTGCTCCCGGTGTGCTGGGCCGTGGAGGTCAAGCGGCCCCGGGGCGTCTCTCTCACCAGTGAGTCTGCCGCCGGGTGTGGGAGGAAGGGTGTGGAAGGGGCTGATTTTTGGCTCCTGGGGTAGATGTTTGTAGGCTTTTGCCTCACTTTCCCGGCCTCTGGGTACAGAGCTCGCTGGTGGGTGGAGGCAGAGTGCTGTTAGGCTGAGAGGGCCTCCTCCTCAACGTAAGCCCTAGGCTTAATCCTTTCCCTCTCTCCGCAGACCATCACTTCTATGATGAGTCCAAGCCTTTTACTTGCCTGGACGGTTTGGCCACCATCCCTTTCGATCACGTCAACGATGACTACTGTGACTGCAAGGATGGCTCAGATGAGCCAGGTGAGTTTTTCTTCAGTCATTCATTAGACACTTATTGAACACCTGGTGAATTCTAGGCCCCGTGTGGTGACCCAGACAGACGCAGTCCCACTCCCTGTTTGTTGAGCGGGAAAGCAGGCACAGAAGTGAGTGGTGGGTGGTTTGGTGAGGAGAGCAACAGGCACTGTGGGAGCTCCAAGAGGCCCCCACCCAGCCTGGAGAGAGGAGGTGAGTTCTCAGCTCCGTCCTAAAGGGTGCTGCAGATGGAGAATCCAGCATGTGCAAGCACTCAGAGGTGGGAGAGAAGGTGGGTCCCAGGGGCAGACAGAGGCAGAGTGAAGGCGAGGGAGTTGGGGGCCCTGTTCTGAAGGCATTGGTGGGGAGAGGCAGGAGGGAGCACTGGAGAGTTTTGTTTCAGGCCCTGAGCGTGCAGCTGTCTCTTGCTCTTACTCGGCGTTGGTTACTCCTGCTTTTCTTGTGCTCCCTGTATGCATGTGTGTTGGGGGAGGGAGTGGTCTGTCTGGGTGGATGGGATGTGTCAGGCCCTGAGCACACTCCAGAAACCCTCCCTTCTTTCCCACAGGCACGGCCGCCTGTCCTAATGGCAGCTTCCACTGCACTAACACTGGCTACAAGTCCTTGTACATCTCTTCCAGATGGGTCAATGACGGAGTTTGTGGTAAGTGAGATCCCACCGGGGTTGGGGTAAAAGGCAGTAGGTGGAGGGAGGGGACACTGCTGGGTCTGATGGTCCCTCTACCTCTGTCCTCAGACTGCTGTGACGGGACGGATGAGTACAATAGTGGAATCATCTGTGAGAACATCTGCAAGTACGTGGGTGCCACCCATCCCTCCAGGACCTTTCCTTGACCTGCCCAGTGAATCGGCCCCCTCTTTTCTGCTTTTGAGTATTGAGCGCTTACTTTGCCAGGTGCTTTGTATATGCTCCATCGCCAGCTTTCTCTCTGGTCTGGAAGCGGGTGCAGTCATTTGCCTGTTCAACAGGTGAGGGAGCTCAAGTTTAGAAAGGAGAAAGAAAGACTTCTTCAGGTTCACATAGCTAGGAGATAGCAGAGCCAGGACTTGAACCTGGGTCGGTCTGAGTTGAGACTCCATGTGTTTAATTGCTATGCTGTGCAACAGGACCTGGAAACTGAAATGCCCACAGACAGGTAATTAAATGGCAGAAGCAGCCTGAGTGTAAGGCAGTAGGGAGTGGTGGGGCTTGTGGCATCTAAAGAGACAGCTGCCTTTGACTCTTGTCAGTTGATAACAGGTGACAGGGCCCGATTGGTTTTTTTAGTGAAACCAAAAGTCCTAATATTTATGGAAACTTTTCTGACCAAATGACTTTTATTTAAGTAGAGGGTGAATCATGCACAACATGCTTACTGGCCAGATTGTCCGCGAGTCTGACTTATGTCCCTTTCTCTCTTGGGAGCCAACTTCCAGTCCCCCATCCCAGTCCTCCCTAGTCCTTCCCCTGACCTCAAGGGTGGGCAAACCCTGCCCACGGTCCCTACTCCCAAGGACAAGGATGCAGGGCTCTGAGGCCAAGAGAGGGAGAGGTGTGGGGAGGAGAGTTTCTGTCTTATTTTTCCCAACATGAGGTGGCAGGTGGGGTTGAGCTCTTTCAGAAGAGGCAGATATGATGGGTCCTAAGTGCCCCCTGGTGGTGCCTGTATGTCTCCCCTCCCACCCCAGAGAGAAGGGCCGTAAGGAGAGAGAGACATTGCAGCAGATAGCAGAGGTTACCCGCGAGGGGTTCCGCCTGAAGAAGATCCTTATTGAGGAGTGGAAGAAGGCCCGCGAGGAGAAGCAGGTGGGGAGCCCGTGGCGCCAGCCCAGGATGATCTGGGCCCTGAGGTCTAGAAACATGAGCTGGCGAGGCCAGATAGGGTTGACATCTGCTCCCGATGAGTGGTGTCCTGCGGCCAGTTACTGTCTGTGTTTTGGTTTACTTATTTGCTTACCAGGCATTTAGTCATTGGTTAAGCTGTTACCAGGTGGACAGCGGTCGGCACTGGCGTTTACCGAGACCTCAGGTGTCAGACTAAAGGGGGCTGGCAGCAGCTCTGCTGCCTCCTGGAACGAGAGGGATGCCTCTGCCTCTCGGGTCCGTGGTTCTGCCATCTGTAAGGTGAGGCTGATGATTGTGTGGCTTCCCAGCTCTGGGGGAGGACTCAAGTCTGTGTCAGTCAGCAGCAGCTGGGTTAGTTCAATAGGTGGGTGCTTTGGGGGCCAGAAGAGGGTGTGTCCCCAGGTGTGTGTCTCCCTCCCCTGCTTGCCACCCCCTTGGCTATTTGATGGGTCAGGGTCCTCAGCACTGCTCCTGGGCTCCTGCCTGACCCAGTGAGCAAAGGCTCCAGCTGTCTCTGCCTAGGGAAGATTCCAGCTTTTTCTCTCTCATCCCCATGGCCTGGCTAGTGGGGTCCCTCGCAAATACATGGGCCAGTGAGGCTCCTCCCAAGTTCAGAAGATAGTTGTGGAGCGTTGTGGCGAGGTTATCTCCAAGTGGTCTTTGCCTTCCTGGGGAGTTGGGAGGATCCTGGCAGCAAGCCAGGCCGAGGTGTCAGCCAAGGTCTTGGGAGGAAAGTGATCCCGTGGGGGCTCAGGCTAAGACCCTACAGCTTGGGACCCTACCCTTGGCTTTGAGCCTGCTTGGCACACTTGTTGCTACTTGAAGTATCCACAGGGGCCCAAGGTGTGACGTGTACTGGGCACGAAGCTGGCAGCAGACCAGAAACTGCCTCAAGGGTACATTGTCTGCTGGGGGTGGACAGATAGAAGGTGATGCCCAGGGCTTCTGGGAAAGGGGAAGTTTGGGGTGGTGGGGCATCGGGAGACTCTCACTTGGTCCCCCCCACCTCCCCCAAAACAGTCTTGGGGAAAAGGTTAGACTTCCTGGAGGAAGAGACCTCTAAGCTGAAATCTGTTGGGTAATTCAGAGGTATCCAGGCAGAGTGCGAAGAACTGCAGGCAGAGAGCATTCAGAAGTCTGAATGTCAGGGCGGTCAGATCTAGACTTTAAGATAGCAAGGGAGCAGATGAGGCTGGAGAGGCAGCAGGGGCCTGGTCCCATGGGGCCTTGGGATTACATTGAGGTGTTTGGGTTTCTCCAGTGTGGGGAACCGTAGCAAGGTGGGGACCGAGGCTGGTGTGTGCTTTAGAAAGATCCCGTGGTCGCCCTGTGGAGTAGAGGCAGGGAGGTGGCAGTACGTGAGGAAAAAGGCAGAATGTAAGGAGAGCTCGCCCTTTGCCTTCTGCCCACCCAGCAAAAGCTTGCTGAGCTACAGGCCGGAAAAAAGTCCCTGGAGGACCAGGTGGAGATGCTGCGGGTGGTGAAGGAGGAGGCCGAGAAGCCAGAGAAGGAGGCCAAAGACCAGCACCAGAAGCTGTGGGAAGGTATGTCACAGGGTGGCCATTACTTGCCCTTGGCTCCCGGCCCAGGAAGAGCCTGCGCCCAGGAGACTTCTTGCTCATCGTCATCTGTTTTCTCTCGACTTTGGATCACGATGTTCAATTTCTCATGCGCCTAGTTATCTTGGATTGTGTGTTGGTCATTGTATTTGACAGTCATTTATAGGAAGAATTTGCAGCCTAGGACAAGAGGTTTTTCTCTAGAGAGAAGGGGCTTTTCTTTCTGTCAGCCATATGGGAACACTACCATTTGGAGGTCCCTAAATCCAAATTCAGGCCAGAGGTTCCTCCAGCCTCTCAGGCAGTGTGAGCTGAGATCTGAGTGCAGGCTGGGTGATTTCCGGTCCAGTCACTCTTCCTGAAGGAATAGCCTTGTGGGGTCACAGTATAGTCATTTGAGGTGGAGGGTGTCTGCTATTATGCTCCCTACCTTGGACTTTGATTTCCATCTCCTTGGCCCCACAAGTTCTCATCAAAACAGACATCCATATTTGCTAGGATCGGCAAAGTACTTTAGGGCAAAACCAGCTTATACATCTCTTAACTTCCCAAGTGCTTCTTTGCCCTGGCAATTCCTATTGCCTTGGTTGGTTTTAAGATGATTTTTTCTATGCCGTGTCCAGCATTTTCTTGCTGTTATCAGGTCATGCCACCATTACAGGAAATTGGAAGACTTGGACCTTGTTCTCAGTCTGCTCTTTGGGGGAGACACACCATGGAAGCAGGGTAGATGGGGCAGATGGGCAGAAGCCTTCTACTCCCAGCTAGTTAAAAGACAAAGTATTATTGGCAGGATTTGGAGGCGAGGCCCCAGCTGCTCGTATGGCTAGTAACCAGGAGCCAGGCAGCCCATGCTCTGAGGCCACACTGTTGATCTCCTCCATCTCTTGGTATCTGCTGCATTCTTTTTTTCCTCTCTCTCTGCCCTGAATTCTCATAATCAGTAATTTAGTAGTTCACCCAACAAGCATTTGCTGAGTGCCTGCTGTGTGCCCAGCACACCCCAGGTGCCAGCAATACAGCATTGAACAAGATGGAGCCAGCCCTTGCCTGCAGAGGGAGCAGGTGCAAAGGCCCTGAGGCAGCATCCCATTACTTTGGGGAAGCAGCAAGGCAGCCGTGTGGCTGGAGGGAGTTGTTGAGGAGAATTGGGAGACAAGGGCAGGTGCTAATGGGCAGGTTGTGCAGGGCCTTGGGGACCCTGGGGAGGACTTGGGCTTTTACCCCAAGTGAGGTGGGAGCCATAGAGGATTCTGAGCAGAAGAGGAATGGGAGCCAGGAAACCAGGGAGAGCTGACTGCATACAGGCTCCCTGTCCAGAATCCCAATGGCTCACTGGGCAGAGGTTCCTCTTAGTGGAGGCTATTTCTGCCCTCACACCCTGGCTTCACTGTCTCCTGCTCCTTGGAGAGCCTGGACCTTCGGTTATCTTCCCTCTTTCTTGGGTGATCTCTGCCTGGCATCTTCCCTCTACCTAGAAATAACACTCAGACCTCTGTTGCCCAAACAGCTCTCCTTAACCTTGGCCTTCCCCTCCAATGCTGTGAAGCCACATAGCCTCTTTCTCTCCATCCTGGTTGAACCGGGCTTACTGTACTCCTTGTCCTGGTTTCTGAGGCCTGGACTTCCCATTTTCTAAGTCTGTACTTTATCTCCATCTCCATGGGAGCCGCTGCTCCATGAGGATGCTTTTCCTCCCCTTTCCTGATGGCCCACACTCCTGCTCTGTGGGCCCGAGATCCCGGTGCCCCTTCTGGGTTGGACCCCTGACCTCTGTCTTCCCCTCTTTGGTTCTCTACTCACAAATGCATCTGTACCTGAACGTACCTACCCCTCGATGTCCCACAGGGACCTCACACTCACCAGGTTACTCCCCTTGCCTGGCCATGTCCCCATGCATCTCATTCCCCAGTCTCCTTCATGTTGGAGAGTGAACCTGGTGGGGTGCTCGGTTCACTTCTCCTGGGGCCTCCCAGACGTGGCAAAAATAAGGCATGGTCCCCCCACTTGCCCCTTGCATGGTTTCTCATAGCCCCGGCTTGTTGAGACCAAAGACCCAGAGGTGTCCTCTACTGCTCCCCACCTCTGACCCGTTTGCACACCCCATCAGCTCCCCCTTCAGAATCTCCCCACAATTTGGCACTTCTTGTCTCCTCCACCCCCACCCTGGCCATCCCTCGTCATTGTCTGGCTTCTGCCCCGTCTTTCCCCGACAGTGGTCTAACTCAGGGCCCCCATGCCCAGTGTAGGGCCAGGCACATAGCCGGCGATGGGAGAGGGCAGGTCGCAGGGTGGAGGGAGCCAGCGGGCAGGGCAAGGCTGACAGAGCTGGGCCTTCCACAGAGCAGCAGGCTGCTTCCAAGGCCCAGCGGGAGCAGGAGCTGGCAGCCGCTGCCTTCCAGGAGCTGGACGATGACATGGATGGGGCGTGAGTGTGTCTGTGGTGCCCGCCCTGGGCTTGGGGTCCCCTCTTCCCACCTACCTGCCTTTACAAATCAGCCAGCCCCCCGCCTCGCCATGGGGCCTGAGCTGTCCCAAGCCCTCTTTGAGTGAGTCTCTATTTCTGAGTAAAATGGGTCCAGAACAGGCCAGGATGTGGGGAAGAGATGAGGGAAAGTGCCCGCCTAAAGAGCTGAGCAAGATGACAAGGGATCCCATTACTTTTCCCAAGCCTGCTCTGGTCAAAACTAGACCCCTTTGAATCCCAGCTGTGCCCCTGAACTTGTTCGTCGACCTTGAGCAAATAGCTCAGTGGAGAGTGGGCTGTTGGGAGCAAGCAGGCTGGGTAGGCACCCTGGCTAGGAGCGGAGAGCTTCATGGGGACCAAGGGGCAGAATAGGCAGGGCGGGTCATTCCCTGGGTGACAATGGTGATGGGCGGGGGGACAGAGTATGGTGCCCAGGACATTGTGGGTATTTGGGCTCCTTTGGGTGGAGGGCACCAAGCAGAGGGCAGTTTGGATGCTTCGGGTTCTGAGGGTGGAGGGAAATGCTTGCTGCTGGCGGGTCGGGAGGAGAGGCTGATCCCGCCCATCTCTCCCCTCCTCTGAGCCCCTTCAGTGTAGAGGCTTAAGGAAGGGGTAGGAGGCAAGGGACCAGGTGGACAGGACCTGCTCTTTCTGGGTGTGGGGGCTGGGTGGGGTCCCCGACCCTAAAGTTCACCTCCCAACTTCCTGCTGCTCACACCTCTGTTGGCCTCTGTCCCTGCAGGGTCTCCCTGGCTGAGCTACAGACCCACTCAGAGCTGGACACCGATGGGGATGGGGTGCTATCAGAAGGGGAAGCCCAGGTACCCCAACCTGCCCCTTCTTCTGGGACTCCTAGAGGGGATTGCCCCAGGTGACTTCAGAGCCAGGAAGCGGGAGACAGGCTGGCTGTGGGCTGCTCCCATGGAAAGCTCCCCGCTGGCCCTGGACTGGAGCTGCTGGGGCTTCTCATGTGGCCCGTGCAGCCTGGCCTTACCTGGGTGAGCCAGGAAGGCACTGCCCAGCACCACTTTGGGACCTGGTGGGGTCATGTGGGCGCCTCAGGGTGTCTGGTCCAGACAGAGCCTGGTTTCCCACCCACACGCCCCCACTGGCTCCATGAGTCTACACCAGTCACACTCACACTTGGGCCTTGGCTCTCTGTCTCTGTAGTCTGGACCCTGCTCCTCTGTCCCTCTGTCCATCACTGTCCCCTGCTGGGTCCCTTCCTGCCCCTCTTGGCCTCTCCCAGGTCTTCTGTCTAACTCCCTGGTCTCTCCAGTTGTCCCCCTGCCCTCGCCCTGTTGGTGGCGGGCTTCTCTTCCCACCAGCCGTGCTGCCCACTTCCGGCTGCTGTGCCTCACCCAGCCTGGCCTGCCGTGGCCTGGGGAGGGCAGGGCTGGCCTGTGCCTGGCACCACAGCCCGAGGCCCCCCTCGCAAGTCCTTGGGGCCCAGGAGGGCCACCTGGAGGCCCTGATCCTGACGCTGCTCCACTGCATGCACACAGACCCTGCTTGGGGGAGATGAGCAGATGGACGCTGCCACCTTCCACGACCGTGTCTGGGCTGCCATCAGGGACAAGTACCAATCAGAGGTCAGTGGGGGAGGGGAGAGGACGTGGTCCTGCACCCCCTTGCTCCACCCCTTTATGCCTCACAAAGGAACTGCCTCCAGTTCTGGCACTGGGCCACCCTGGCCAGCTGGGCCACCTCAGCACCTCCCACCCCAGCTGTCCCTCCAGGCCCCTTGGAAGGGGCGGAGACACTGGGGCCTCCCCTAGGGCGATGGTGTGAGTGTGGGCCCAGCCCCATGGGGGTGGGGGCAGACCCCAAGTCCACAGCACAGAGCACCCCATATGCCGGCCAGGTGCTGCCCACTGACCCACTGGTGCCATCTGTGCCTGACGTGATGGAGCCCAGAGAGGAACAGCCCCCGCTGCCCTCACTGCCCACAGAGGAAGAGGAAGAGGAGGAGGAGGAGCTGGAGGAGGAAGAAGAGGAAGAGGAGGGGGATTCCCAGGTGCAGGGGGAGCAGTCCAAGGTGTGTGTCTTGGGGATAAGGGGGTGTGGAGCTGGAGCAGGGTCACTCACTGACTCTGCTGCTCCTCCGCCAGGAGTCCCCACCCCCACTCGTGCCCCCCCAACCAGCCAGCCCCACTGAGGACAAAATGCCACCCTACGACGAGCAGACACAGGCCTTCATCGATGGTGAGGTCTCACGGTTTGAGAGGGAGGAGACCCTGCCCCCCATCTCCTGCACTTGCAGGGGCCCGAGAACCAGGCCCCACTTGCTCCTCCAGCAAGCCTGGGGGGTCTAGGGACATCCTGGAGGGTACGTCTGGGGCCTGGGGAGGCCAGTGCCACCCCTGCCAACCCCAGGGGCCCTCCTGCCGCCTCACGGCTGCTACTTGTTTGTGCCACCCTTGCAGGCGGGGAGCCAGTGGGGCCCTGGGAACCCTCGCCCTCTTCTTTTGGGAGCCGAGAGCCTGGGCGGTGGGTTGGGGTCTGCCTTGCGGCTGGCAGGCCCACAGGGCCGTCCCTGGCCCAGTCCTCACCCACAGCAGGCCCGGGGGGCAGGGAAGCAGGCATGTCCACGTACCCCCTGCCCGGATGGGGGTAGGGGCACCTCTGACCTCTTGCCCCATTCTATCCCCCTAGCTGCCCAGGAGGCCCGTAACAAGTTTGAGGAGGCTGAGCGGTCCTTGAGGGACATGGAGGAGTCTATCAGGTATGGGGCCACGGGTCTGGCCACAGCAGGGCCGCGTCACCACCTGCCCCACGGCCGCCTGCTGCCCCATTCCCCAGAGGAGGTGGTAATGGGAAGTTGCTGAGGCAACTACTGCCACCAAAGCAGAGAGATGGCAGTGGTTCCTGAGGGGGGGGTCCCCAGGAGGCGGAGAGATGGGGAGCCAGAGCCCATCTCCCTCACGGCCCTCCACTGATGGGTCACAGGGCCTTCCAGTGTTGTCCTGAGTCTGCCTGTGGTGACTTGACTTCCCCTTCACCACTTGTCCTTCCCTTCCAGGAACCTGGAGCAGGAGATTTCCTTTGATTTCGGCCCCAATGGGGAGTTCGCCTACCTATACAGCCAGTGCTATGAACTCACCACCAATGAGTGTGTTCCCCTCCCCCTCCCAGGGCAGGCGGGTGGACTTGGAGGGTCCCACGAGTTTGAGCAAGGTCATGGGGGAGCGAGCGGGGGTGGCCTTAGGGCTGATCATTGAAGTTTGAGGGGCCTGTGCAGGCACGTCAGGGAGGCTGGGGCCCTGTGTTCCCCCCACCCACCAGCCCCATCCCATGACAGGTACATCTACCGGCTCTGTCCCTTCAAACTTGTCTCACAGAAACCCAAGCTCGGTGGTTCCCCAACCAACCTCGGGTGAGTGAGCTCAGGCTGGATCCCCCTTCCCCTGTCCCCTGCAATCCTCCAGGCCCCCAGCTGGCCCACCCTTAGCACCCCACTCTTCTGTAGCACTTGGGGCTCATGGGCCGGCCCGGAACACGACAAGTTCAGCATCATGAAGTACGAGCAGGGGACGGGCTGCTGGCAGGGCCCCAACCGCTCCACCACCGTAAGTGCTTGGTTGGCAGGGGACAGAGGTAGTGGGTGGAGTTGGGGGACCCAGGCCTGGCTGAGCCCACCCTCCGCAGGTGCGCCTGCTATGTGGGAAAGAGACAGTGGTGACCAGCACCATGGAGCCCAGTCGCTGCGAGTACCTCATGGAGCTGATGACACCAGCCGCCTGCCCAGAGCCGCCCCCTGAACCGCCTGCCAATGGCGACCACGATGAGCTCTAGCCCTGCCCATCATAGAGGTGGGTAGGGAGTCGGGTCTCTGCCTGCCTGGATTGGGGATGCAGTGGTGTTTAAGGAACCTAGGCCAGTGCCATTGCTCTCCTCACCTGTGTCCCTTTGTCTCTTTCTCCCTGGGTCTTTCTTTGGCCCCAGAACCTCAAGGCATGGAACCAGCCCCCAGCAGTGCCACCCACTCGCTTCACAGTCTGTGGATCAAGACCTGCCCCCTCTGAGTCTTCTCGTCCTTCCCATGGGGGCAGGATTTGTGAGGAGCTCCCTGCCCTACTCTTGGCCCCAGCAGCCCCCAAAGATGGACTAAAGGAGCACACTCTCCCCAGGCCCAGCCTGATGGCTCACTGCCCAGCCTGCCCCGCCCCCTGCCCAGGGCATCTACCTCCCCTCCTGGTGGGGACAGTGAATTGACTGTGACTTCGAAACAATAAACATGAACCTCCAACCCATCTATGTCCGCCTCGTTTTGCTTGGGCACGAAATGGGCCAAGGGTGGGCAGAGGGCAGAACGTGGGAGGCAGCAGCTGTCTGTGGATCTTGGGCTGGTCCCCTCCCCCATCAGACCAGCTCCACAGAGCCTGAGTCACACTTAAAATGATTCACACCTGAGATGCCCATGGAACTAGAGGATCTGACACCAAGGGACCGCGGGCCACATCGGTCTCGATTTCTGCCTGAGCTAGTCCCACCTCCACCATGCTGCCTGAGTCTCATCTGTGCTGTGGGTAGGCCAAGCAGCCTGAGATGAGACCTAGGCCCAGAGGGAAAGCAGCTTGCACAAGGCCGCACAGCCAGGGTTAAGAGCACATAGTCCAACACTCCCTGCTTGCCAGTGCACAGACACCCGACCGAGGCCGTAAGATTCTGAACTTTTATTTTCTGGCATGAAAAGTACAAATAATTAAACAATTCCATGTAAAAGTCTGTTACCGCGGCCAGGCCTGTAATCCGGTAATAAATAGTCTAAACGCAACGCAAAGTGTTCTTGTTTTTTTTGTCTTTTTTTTTTTTTCTTTACAGTTCTTTATCACCTCCAACATATGGACTCTGTCTGATGTGAAACCTTCTGAATAAATAACAGGATGAAGGGAGGGCTGGAGGGGCTGAGGCCCCCTCCCCACGGGCCCTGCCCCCATCCCCAGGGACATGGAAGACCCCAGGCCCCCTCCCCCGGGGTGAGGGGCTGGCCTCCCAGGAGGGGGCCTGACTGGCTAGGCTGAGTTCTATGTTTTAGAAAAAGAAGTGCCCTCCCAGTCTTGGGGGTGGCAGGGGCCTAGGCCTCAGTGGGGGGATGGGGGTGGGGAGGTACACCCCTCTCCAGAGCCCGGTCCCCCCCAGGGTGGGGGACAAACCCAGCCCTTATTGCTCACAGATGCCCCCAGCACGCTGCCCACGTGTGCACACGTGTCCCCGCGTGCAAGGAGAGCGGAGGGGAGAAAGCCCCAAGAAACAGCAGAGGGAGAGGGAGGGACCCCCTAGGGGGCCTGCCCTGCTGGAGGGGAGTGGGGGGATCCGGGAGGACTTAGAAACCACAAGAATAAATAGGTTCGTGTATCAAGAACAAGCTAGGGTTTTCACCAGCTAAATAGGACTGAAAAAATTCTCAAGACGAGCAAAAATAATCCCATTGAGACCCGGGCGTCGCTGGCCACACGGGGAACTGCCCCGCAGAGCGCACGCGCCCCCGGTGCCACTTGGCTACCGTTACTGTTATTAATAATTATTATTACTTTAATGATTTCACTTCCCCTTTTATAAATAAATTAGGCATAACCACGTCTCGGCAAAACTTAAAGAAACAAAGAGAACATCGTGGTTCCTTTAAACTTGCAAACTGGATGAAGGAACAGAAATATACACAAATGTCCTTACAGGGCAACGAGAATAAATAGTTAACATAGCAATAAGTTAAAACTACAAGAAGCTAAATTCGGCAAAAAAGTACAAGAAAGTTAACTGGTGCCAGTTTATGTCTGTTTTTTTTTTTCCTTTTTTTTAAAATCTCTTCTGTGTGTTTTTTCTTCCTTTTTTTTGTCGCTTTTTTTCTCTTCTATTTGTGTTTTTTTGTTGCTTTTTTGATTTTTTTTTCTTTTTGTTCCTTGCAGCAGAAGCTCCACAGACGTTTAATAACAAACACCGGGGAGGGGTGGGGGAGAGAGAGCTGGGCAGTCAGATGGGGCCATGGCCGGACACCAAAGCAGGGACACCGGAGGAAAGTCAACTGAATCTAAAATCGGGGTTTGCGATTCTCGGTTCTGACTGGGCCCACTGCAGGGTCGGGGAGAGGGTGCGAGGGCTCCCATGGGCTCCTGCCTTTGGCTTCTGTTGGAATTTTTTGTTACAAAGAATGAAAACTAGGGGGACAGAAGTTCCGGACAGAAGCCAGGGCTGGGGTTTGGGATAGGGGCTGCGTCCACTGCCCTCAACTCATCTGGAAAGACGGAAAAACCCAATAAACTGAAAGGGGGTGACTAGTGGACGGGAAGGGAATGCAGGGCTGGGCCCTAGGCCTGTCCACCCTGGGCCTGGTGGGGAGTGGTGGGTGCTTGCTGCCGGGGAGGCTCTGGGTGTAGGAGGAGAGGCTAAGGGCCCCACCTCCCATCGGGTCCAGGGCCTGGGCCCAGGGAGGCTAAGCCCCAGGGACAAGGGGTCCTTTGGCCTCAAGTGTTGGGGGGGGTGCTGCCTCCAGCCCACCATGACGCCAAAAGTGAACGAGGTATCGTGTGTCTGGATGCGTGGACGCTGTGTGTGCACGCCCGTGTCCGTGGGCGGCAGGGACCACTGATGAGCCAGGAGAGCTCCGCAGAGAACCCGGGGCAGGGGCGAGTGGGGCCGCGTGCCGGGGGGAGGGGCGGCCGGCCTGGCCAGAGGAAGCAGACTGGGCTGGGGTCTGGGCTGGGACCTCTCACCTGGGCCTGAGGGGTGCTATGGGCAGCAGGTATGTGTGTTCCTGGGTGTTGTGTCTCTTTCTCTGTGACTGGGTGTCTAGATTTGTGTGTTCAAATGTATGTCTCCACTTTCACGTCTCCATGTACGCACATGGAAATGTTTGCATGTCCATGTGTGCCCGTGTCCACAGCTGCCTGTGGCCACGTTTGTCCACGTCCATGTTCAACTGCCGCCACATTTATGTGGCCCCTACTTCAGTCTCTTGTGTTTTACCCATGTTCGTCTCCGTGTCTGAATTTGGCCTAGTCCCTAAACGTTTCCAGGGCGCGCGTCTGGGTCTGTAAGTGCTGTTCTATGTCCGTCTGTCCCTGTATGTGGGGGGGTGCGTGCCCCTGCGTGTCTTTGTGTGGCTGTTTCTCTCTGTGGCCCCGTGCCCTCCCAGCCCCTAAGCCTTTGCCCCCGCTCCCTGTCTTTGCCCCAGTTGGTAAACATAGCCTGTCAAAATATTTTCTTTTTTTTGTCTTTTTTTTTTTTTTTCAAGTTCAAGAATCCCCAGTAAAAATTCTCCACGAGGTCTTTTTTCCCTTTTTACAAAAATAGAAATTTTCTTTCCCTCCCACCCCCCCTTTTTTTTTCATTTTGTTTCTGTTTCCAGCCCCTCCCCCTGCTCCTCATACTCCACTGAGGGGCTCTGGGCCAGGGATGCCCACAGCCCTCTCATGTTTAGCTTTGTTGGGGATTTTTAAACCTGTTCCGTCCCCCGCTCGGGCTCACCTCGGCGTTGGGGAGGCCTGGAGGGTACCCCCAGCACTCCCCCAACAGCCATCCCATGGAGGGTGGTTGAGGGTGGGGTGGGGGCGCATCTCTGTTTTCTTTTTAGCCGAAAAAAGAAACAAAAACCATCTCCATGAACAAAACCAAGACGAGAGAGTGAACAGCCCAGCCTGGGGTAGGGGCAGGAGGATGGGATGGGGGACCCCCAGGCACCCCCCATTCCCTGAAGACCCTCCCAGCCCGAGTGCTCACCCTGTGGCTCCCGCAGGGGTGCGGGGCTTCGTGCTGTCCGTGGTCTGCCTGTGCTGTCTCTCTCGGGCCCCTTCTCTCTCTCTCTCTCTCTTTCTCTCTCTCTCTCTCTCTCTCTGCTGCCCGGGGAGGGTGGGGAGGGCGGCCGCGGCTCAGGCCTTGTGCTGTTTGCTGGTCTTGAAGGACACCTGCAGCACGCGCTCACCCAGGCGGTAGCCATTGAGGCTGGCGATGGCCATGGCTGCCTCATCATAGTTGGTCATGGTGACAAAGCCGAAGCCCTTGCACTTGTTGGTGGTGAAGTCGCGGATGACCTTGACATTGGTGACCGCCCCAAAGGGCCCGAACAGCTGCCACAGCACGCTCTCGTCCGCCTCCGGTGACAGGTTATACACAAAGATGCACCAGCCAGCACCTGCCGCGCCTCCTGACAGGCCCACGCCCGCCAGGCCGCTCATGCCGTCGATGGCGATGGGCGAGAACCTGGCGATGAGCGACAGGGGACTACTTTGGGGGTCACGCGGGCTCTGCCCTGACCCCCAGCACGCCCCCGACCTACTATGACCCTGTGACCTGACCCTGACATGACCTCTGACTGTGCCTTGACCTTGGGAGCCCTGTATTGTCCTGACCTGCCGTGACCTCCAACTATAACCCCAACTTAAACCTCACCCGCTCTGAGGCCCCAGCCCCCAGACTCCATCCTGACCTGTACGATCTCCTGATCTCAGACCATCCTTCACCCGTCATCCTGCCCTGAGCCCTGAACTACGCCCTGACCTCATGACCTCTGGCCCTACCTGGTCCTTGGTCCTGTTGAACCTGACCACTTCCCCACACCACTCTTGCCTTTGCCCCATCTTTAAGCACACTCTGATCCTGTCCTCAGCCACATCCCATTTGCCCCACTGGCCATCTGGCCACGTGGCTGGAGGCCCACCGGGGAAGCGCAGTGCTGGGAACTGGGCATAGCCATTTAAGCACCTCCCATCGTTATTCATGGCTCAGCACAATCATTACCTTCTCAGGCAGCCTCCTCTGACCCATAACATGGCCACTTCCTCCCTCTGCCCTTCTTTGGCCTTTTTCTATCTAAATCGGTTATTTATTATCAGCTCCCTCTTCCCTAAAAGGTTTTGTTCCCTGTGGTGTCCCAGCCCAGAACGGCTCCTAGCATACAGTAAACATGGGGTCTCCATTCGACTGGGCAGAGACCCCCAGGGCCTAAATCACTCAGTTCGAGCTCTTGGGACTAACTGCTTGCTTCCTCCTCTGGGCGTTTGTACAGGCCATTGCTGCTGCCAAGAACTCCGCTTCTGCTCTGTCACCTCAGATGAGTCAGGGGTCCCCACTGGATCACCGTTACCCCTCGCGCCCCCTGACCACTGTTCGTCTATCTGTCTCCTTTCCCACTAGACTGAGATAATTAATAACAGTAACAATAATCGTTAAGAGCGGCTACCTTTTATTGAGCGCTCACTATGTGCCAAGCACTGTGCTCAATATTGTTTCATTAACATGAAGGACCGAGTGTGGCTGGGCCACACTGGGTCCCTAGCCTCAAGCTAAGCGCCTGGCACTCAGCATGCGCTCAACAGCTTGTGATGCAATAAACATGAGCCTTCATAGGTCAGGGGTGTGGACAGCATCACAGGGCCCTAAGGTCCATCACCAACTACAGGGAGCAAGGGGCGGTCTGTGACCCACAGCAAAGACAACCAATAGTGGCAGATGGACCTCAGACTTAACGTGGGAACCAGGGAGCACGGCTGTGGCCCGGGCAACAGTGCTCGCCTTTCACTGGGCCAGAGAGGGTTACGGGCAGTGTGGTGGCTCTTCGTAAGCATTTACTAGGCTCCGCAGCCCCCAAATCTCTTCATGAACATGCTACACCCTGACAGGGGCAGACATGGCTAAGCAGACAGTGCTGGGGATGAGGCGGGGAACGTGTCCAATAGAGTAAGGGTCCAAGGATGGACAGTGAGGGGCTGGGGGCAGCGAGGCAGGGGCACTATTACCTCTTGACTCCGTAGGCCATGTTGAGCAAATTGTCCAGCCTGTGGAGCAGAAGGGGTGGTCATTGGTGGCCTCCAGGCACACTCCTGGCTGTGATGCTGGCCAGCCAGCCTGCCCTCCCTGCCCCCACCCTGCAGGCTAGCAGCATCAGCCCTGCCCCCGCCGCCCGCTCCCCGCCCAGCTGGACAGCGCCTGGCACGGACCGTGGTCACTCCAGCACCGCCTCTTGCCTGCCCTGCCGAGTCCTCGTCCTCCCTCTCCAGCAGCCCAGCCCCACTCGCCTGCCCCCACCCTGCAGGGCTTGGGTCCCCAGAAGGAAAGGTTCAAGTCTCTTCACCACAGTGCCTGGGCTGGGCAGGTGACACCTCTCTGAGCCTCAGGATCCCCATCTGTCAAATGGGGACAAGACAAGCTGTGTTCTCATGGTTGCTGTGCAAAATAAGCGAGTGTGCCTGATACACAGTAAGCACTCATGAAATGTGTGAGAGGAAACCGAGGCACAGACAGCTGGAGCCACACACCCAGGGTGGAGGGGCAGTCAAGAGATGGACCCGATCAGGTGATTCTAAACTCTTAACGTTGATAGTGCCCCTCGTAGTGCATTGTGCGCCTGCTATATATCAGCGCCTGGCCTCAGCACCCAACAGACCCCCATGTTTCCCCTTTGCTGCCCTCAGCAGCCCCAGTATGTGGGCACCCCAGCATCTGGGTCCCTCTGTCCTGCAGGAATGGGATTCAGGGAGGGCAGCTGCAAGTGGCCTGGGGGTCTGGGGTGCCTGGGGCCTCACCGGAAGCGCTGCGTCTGATGGTGCAGGGGGCCTGCGTAGCGCCGGGCCGATGACTGGTAAAGGTGAGTGAGCAGGGCCTGCCCCGTCTTCTGACTCGGGTTGTTGGCGAACTTGACTGTGATGGGCTCAGCTGCGCCCAGCGGCTTCTGCCCATTCAGTCCTTTGATGGCCTCCTCGGCCTCAATCCTTTTGTCGAAGCGGATGAACCCCACACCGCGAGACACGCCTGCCGGGGGTGAGGGTGTCATGAGGACCCTGCTCCCTCCCATGTGACCTCCTCCCGCTCCCCTGCTTCTCGCCCTGCCAGTCCCCATATCTCCGTTTTGGTCCCACCTTGGTGCCTCCGCCCAGTGCCCCACCAGGTGCACCCTTGCCAGTGGCTTGACCTGTGACCTGGTCCACCAGGATGCGGGAAGTGATGATGCGGCCGTATTGGGAGAAGAGCTGCTCCATTTCCTTCTGGCTCATGGTCTTGGGGAGCCCACTGACATACAGGTTGGCATCCCGGATGGATGCGGAGCTGGGTCTGGCATAGGACACCTTGGGGAGGGTCAGGCAGACAGGTGTGAGGGAAGACCCATTTCGCAGATGGAGAGACGCCACATCTGAACCACCACTGAGTCGCAGAAATGCCTCATCTGTTCACTCAACAAATATCTCTTGAGTAGTCACCATGGGTGCAGCTGACCAGGGCTTGGGGGAGAGGACATGGTCATGGCTGGGACAATGTGGCCATGGCCCTGCCTGCATAGAGTGATGGAGGACTTGCCATCTGAGAAGGTCAAAGGAGCCACATCTCTGGGGGGGGGGTCACACCTCTCCCTGGGGACCTCAGGGACTCTTGTGTCCCCAGCCCATGCTCTCACGCTGGACATCCGATCAACACTGATGCTTCTCACTCCCTTGGAAAGTGAGCCTGGAATGCTGGCCCCTTCTTTTCCCAACTACACTGGGCCCCTGAGGCTCACTGAGGTCTTTAGCCACCAGCTCAACCCTGACAACTCCCAAATGTTCATCCCCAGCACGGGCCTGGCCCCCAAGCTCCACACTCACGTGATACCTGCCTCCAGGCACCCCTCGAGGGGGCCTCACTGGGGGCACACTCAGTGTAGCTGCATCCGGCTCCTGACTGCCCCCAGTTGCCCAGACTCAGTAATGGCAGCTCTGTCCTCCTAGGTGCTCAGGACCCAGGCTCAGCTGTCTTTGATGCTTCTCTTTCGCATCCACATCTAATCCACCATCCATCTTGTCGGCCTACCTTCCTCATGATCCAAAATCTGCATGCTTCTCCCCATTTCCATCTCCCTACTCCGGCCCAGCACCCACCATTTCTCACCCCGACTAGTACAGCAGTCTCAGCCTGGTCCCCCATCCCACCCTCGCCCCTCACAGGCTGTTCCCCCAACAGCAGCCAGAGGGCACCTGTGCACATCTGAGCCAAGTCACATCCCTCTGTTCAGATTCCTCAGTGACTCCCACCTTCCTCAGAGTTCAAGTCCTTCTCATGGCCCACATGGCCCTACATGACCTGTCCTATGACCACCCTCTCTTTACCTCCACTCCTCCCTCAACTGCTCTGTTCCAGTCACATGGGCCTCTTTCTTGTTCTCCAAACGGCAGGCACGGTCCTGCCTCAGGGACTTTGCACTGGCTGTTCCCTCTGCCTGGAACTCTCTTCCTCTTTCCTTCTCTAGGTCTTGGTTGAAATGTCTTCTCCGTCCTCTCCCATCTGAACTGGGTGCCCACCCCTACCCCCGTGACTCTCCCACATAGTAATGCTCTCAGTTGTGAATTAGACACGTTCATGTCATTGTGGTCCAGCCCAACAATGAAATCTCTGCAGCTGTTTAAAAAAGGGTGGATTTGGGTATTGATTTCCCCAAAACAGTGATGAGTATTATAAAGTGGGGGAAGGGAAAGTCCACTTACAGAGCAGCAGGTATTGTGTGACTCGTTTCATTGCATGATAGATCAATGTCCTGGAAGCATGGACTGGAAGGCCCACCCCAGTGCTAACAGGGTGACCTAAAGCTGGTGGGGGTGTCATGAGCTCCTCTACCCCTTATTTCTGCCCGTGTCTATTTTCTATCTTCTAAATTAACCTCTGGGTAGATAGTGGTTATTGTCAAGGGTCTGGCTTTTGTTTGGTGCTGTGAGTTGTGAGGGCATGTTACTTCATTAAAAATAACTAATTAAAAAACTAACAAAATGAAGTCTATGGCCATTCCATCCTGAACGTGCCCGATCTCGTCTGATCTCGGAAGCTAAGCGGGGTCAGGCCTGATTCGTACTTGGATGGGAGACCACCGAGGACTATCAGGTGCTGTAGGCGTTAAAACAACAACAACAACAACTAACAAATTGGGCTGGGGGTGCTCTTGGGGTGTGGGTAAAAGGATTCTAATTAATGCCATTAGGCACACCTGGGGTCCTCCAGAAAAAAAGAAAACACACCAGCTGCTATTATTTCTGTAACCATAATTAAAAATCACAGCTGTGTATTTGACCGTTTCACTCTCCCCCACGGGTCTGTGAGCTTTGAGGTGGTGAGGACTTGATAGATTGGAGTTGGGGGTGACAGGAAGGGGACCCTGAGCTCCTGGTAGGTGTTTGGGGTTGGGGGCCATCTGAGGCACAGAGTAGGTCTTCAGGGGCCTTTCCTGTCCTTCCATGATGTGCGCTGACCCAAGTTCCTCATTTCCTCACCAGGACGGGGCCTGGCACACAATAGTCAGCTGGAAATACTTTGGGTGGAATCTGCTGGAACACGCAATCTGTACTGACCATAAAACATAGCCACCCAGGTAGACACACACACACACCACACACACATGGCTACACCATGCCACCCACTGCACAGCCATGGTGACTACCCCAGCAGGAGGGTGACACAAGATCTTGGCCACATCCATGCAACTCTGAGGATCTTGGATAATTACAGTAAGAATTGCACACACCTGTCATACCGCCATACAAGCCATAACATCACACGCCCTGAACAAGGCACAAGTAGACGTACCCACACAACTTCACCATGACACACGAAAACCCTGTTATGGCCAGACACACCCACACAGCCCCACCAGGTCACAGCCAAAGTTGCAGTGTGTGACAAAGCACCTGTCAAATAAATACTATGTCCCACAGACATAAGTGACACACCCAAAGTCTATAATAACTGGACCCATGTGATGACAGATACTCACATAGCCATGATGTCCCACAAACACCGTATCATAGCCTAGGGCGCCACACACACACACACACACACACACACACACACACTCACACACTCTCTCTCTCTCACACACACACACATGCTGGCCACATCACATGTACACAGTGGCCTCCTGGGCCTTAGAGTTTACAGTTCTTCACTAGAAGCCTCACACTGGGCTTCTGGGTCTAGTTGGCCATAGAGGGACCCATCAGGTCATGACCTTGCTCCCGCAGCAGAAAAAGGAAGAGATTCCTGCACCTCTGTTCCCACAGTGAACTGGGAGCCAGATGGGCATCCCCTCAGCCGAGCTTCCCCCAGGGTTCAAGAGCAGATTTGTGGGGTGGAGCCAGACACCCCAGGTGAACCTAGAAAAGGGGGTTTCCATGGCGATCCCCCCCAGGGAACCTGCTCCCAGGTCCCAGCTGCAGCTGCTGAGAGGGGAGGGGCATCACACAAAGGTCGGGGAGGGGCTCACCCCTAATCCCACCCTCCCAGATCCTAATTAGGTTCCAGATGGCAGATGGGCCCCCACCCCTCCCTTATTTCCATGACAAAGGCACGGAGGGGGCTGCCCACAGGACCCTGGTCACTCTCTCCTATTGCCCTGCTGGTGGGGTGGGTACCTCCCTGAGCCGGCACAGAATGTGAGGCTGATATTCTACCCATTGACAAATGAGGAAACTGAGGTTCAGAGAGGAAGAGCCATTGGCTCCCGGGAAAGGGAGCAGCCAGGAAGCCTTGGGGGAGAGCTTTGAAGCCCTCGGGTGATGAGCCATGGAGGAGGACGGGTGGCAGTTAAGGGGGCATCCCCGTGGGCAGTAATAAAAGGGAAATAGGGACAGTCAGGATGGGCACTAACAGGGGGATGGCGGCACAGGGGAATAAGGGCACCAACCTTGATGGTCTTCGTCTGCAGTTTGAGGCCATTGAGGGTGTTGATGGCTTTGTCTGCGTCGTTGGGGTCAGAGTAGTTCACAAACCCATAGCCGAGGCTCTGCCCTGTGGGCAGGACCAGGACAATGACCTACCTCCCCAGATCTGCCAGTGTCCTCCCGGACCCAGGCCTGAGAGGCTGACCACCTCCAGGACACCTTAGACCCCAGAGTCCCACCTGCTCCCAGTACCTCCCATCTGAAGTCACACTTGTCTCTCCATCACATCTCAGATCCCCCAGAGTCCCACCTGTCCCCATCACACCTGTATTCCTGAAGCTACCACCTCTGTCCCCCCCTCCCCATCTGCCAGCAGCCACACCTGTGATCTTGTCTCGAACCAATTTGCAGGACTCAATGTCACCAATGCTCCCGAAGAGACTCTTGAACTCATCCTGGGTCATATTCTGGGGCAGGTAGTTGACAATGAGATTGGTCTTGCTGTCGTCAGTGGCTCCATTTGTACCAAGGAGTGGCCCATTGGGCAGGGCCGGGCCGGCCGGGCCCCCCGCCACCTGAGACTCCATGGCCCCGAGTATCTGCTGGAGACAACAGGCCACACCCGCTCACGGCCCAGTCCCCACATCAGGGACCAGGGGAGTAAGCAGGGGCTCGGTGGTGACAGATCAGTCATGTCCGACATGGGCACGAACATGGGGAGAGGACAACGTATTAGTCTCTTTTCCACTCCTTGAGCACTGAGCAAAGCACTTAACATAATTTTACTGTAAAAAATTCCATATTCCATATAAATGCCTTACATGCTCCTTTGTATGTTTGCCTGTTTGTCTGAAACCAACCTGTGCGTTTTCAGAATACTACAATAAACACTTTTGTCTTCATAATAAGAGATATAACATTTTTTTTAGCTTTGAAGCCCTCACATGTCCCTTCCTATGTACTTCCCTCTTCCTACTAAAGGTAATTCCTATCCCAAATGTGTTCTTTTGCTTTATGCATAATTTTCCCACTAGGCATTTACCCCCCTCCTCTAGTTTTTCCATGAGCTATTTTTTTAATGTATAACATAATAACACCTACGAATAATAACAATTTTATTTTTGTCTCCAATCTATGCCTGCTATTTATTTTTCTTGTCTTATTGCAGGGACTACAATATGATGTATCTTACTTATTCCTGACATTAAAGGAAATACTTTAAACCTTTCATAGCTAAATATGATCTTTGCTTTTACAGGTTTTTTGTAAATGGCTTTTATCCAGTTAAGAATGTTTAATTTTATTCCTAGTATCCTAACAAGATATTTTTTTTAAAAGAAGGGATGTTGAGTTTTATTGTTCTTTTAATGTTCTTTTCCTACATTTATTTTTTAAATAGAGATAACTGACATATGACATTATATTAGTTTCAGGTGTACAACACAATGATTTGATATTTGTATATACTGCAAAATGATCACCACAATAAGTCTAGTTAACTTCTATCACCTCACATAGTTATAATTTTTTCTTGTGATGATAACTTTTAATATCTACTCTCTTAATAACTTTCAAATATATTCTACATCTATTTTACATCTAAGGGCCACGTTGAGAAGAATTTTAAAGGCATATCTGGGCTCAGAAGGAAACAGTGCCGGATTGACTGGTGTTGTCTGTCATCAGCATGGGAAGGTAAAATAGCTAGCATTTCCTTAGGTCTTTTCTTATGGCAGGTTGGCGAATAGGTTGCCCTCACCTGAAAACTCAGATTGATTGGTACGGTCTTCCTAGAGGGATGAATTACAAAGGATTTGAAGTCACATCCAGTTTCAGCAGAAAAGACCATTGGGATAGATTAGCAATGTCTGCTGTGGCCACAGAATCAGAGTCAGCAGGTACACATCATCTCAGCCATCCTTGACCCAAAATACAATACTGTAATTGTTTCCAAATATTGTTTCCTATATGCCAGACACAGAGCAAAGCCCTCTACAGGCAATTTTTCTTTTCTGATTTACAACAGCTCTAAAAAGAAGAGAGTTTTACTCCCCTCGCTTAACAGATGCTGTGGACTAAATGCCTGTGTCCTGCTCCAAATTCATGTATTGGAATCCTAAACCTCAATGCTATGGTGCTTGGAAGCGGGGCCTTTAGAAGGTGAGGGTGGAGCCCCCATAAATGGTATCCATGACTTTATAAAAAGGGACAGGAGAGAGGTCTCTGTCTCCACATGTGAGGATACAGCAAGAAGACAGCTGTCTGCAAACCAGGAAGAGAGCTCTCATCAGGAACCAAATCAGTTGGTACCTTGATATTGGACTTCCCAGACTCCAGAACTATGAGAAATAAATGTCTGTTGTTTAAGCCACCCAGTTTATCGTATTTTGTTATAGAAGCCTGAGCTGACAACAGATGAAGAAAGTTAGATTCAGAGATGTTTGAAAAATTACCGACGACCATGCAGCCCATACATGATGGAACAGGGATTTGCACATGAGCTTTTCTGATCTGGAGTCTGTATTTCGAACTGTCAACCTAGTGCTGGCTTTCATATTTCCCAGCTGTGTGTCCTCAGGTATGCTACTTAACACTTCTGAGTCTCTGTTCCACTTTGTTGCAAACTCCAAATTACTGGCACAGTGGCCTGGAGAAGGATCTAAAGCCCACATATGGGTGCAATTGGAAAGCGTTCTGGGATCAGTTAGCCATATCTGTCATGAGCACAGCCACAAAAAGTGAAAACAGGCATGTCACATCAACCATCCCTGCCTCATAATCCTGCTATTAATAATTGTCCCACTCCACTGAGCATCCATCATGTGCCAGGCACTGTGCAAAGTGCTTCAAGGCATCATTTCACTGTTTTCTCTCAACAATCTTGAAAGACAGCAACACATTCTCCATTTTACAAGTGAGGAAACTGAGCCCAGAGATATTGGGTGATATAAATGGGTAACTCCATTTCAAACCTGTTTGTGTCAGACTTCAGAGTTGTTTTTAATGACTGTGGCCAATGCATTGGGGGCAGCTCTGCCACCTCATAGTTGTGTCTTCAGGGACAATCTTAGCTCTTCTTTAGGCCTCTGCTTTGTTTCCATTTATTCTTATTAAAAGGATGGCACAGAGGGTCACCCCCCTGCCTCTCAGTGGGCTGAGATTGGCTGTCTGGGGGGCTGCCTGCAGGATTATTCTGAAGTTACATCTGGTCTGAGCAGGAACATGCACTGAGATGACTAGCGATGTCTGTCACAGGCCCCAGTAGTAATGCAGTAATGCACCCTCCATGGATCTGCATCCCATCTCCTAACATTAATAATTTACTAATGACGTGGCCATGTATTGAGCGCCTGCTACGTGCCAGACAAAATTCTTCATGTGAGAATTTCCAGGCAATTCTCCCAACGTTGAATGTTATTTAACAGATGAGGAAACTGAGTCTCAGTGAAGAGGTAGGGATTTGCACAAGGTTTGGCAGTGGGCAAATGGTGGACCAAGAATTTAGATCCAGGCTTTGGACTCCAGAGCTTATTTTCCTAATGAAAAGGCCAATAGTAACAGTCAAGTGAAGCTGATCACCCACTCTACACCACATCCCGGGTGTAGAGTGGGTTTATATCTATATATAAACCCACTCTGTTGGCTGAGCTTACTACTCATTCGATTCAACAAATATTTACTGGGTGCCACCATGTGCCAGCTGCTGGCTTCCCCCTCCTCACTGTGTGTCCTCTGACACTCACATTGCTTCTCTGGGTCTCTGTCCCTCCACTAAAGGTGCAGAGTTCCCCCATGTATAGAGATGGATTCTGAATTCCTGTCTAGGCTCAGCAAGAGTTCTGTGGTCGATTGAAATGTCTGCTATGGGAGCCTGACAAATATTCAGCAGTACACATCCCTGCTTTGGGACACACCAGATTCCAGCTTTGGAACCCCTATTATGTGCTAGGCAGGCACTGAGCATGTGATAAGTTTTCACTGACTTTCCACAGCCGCACAGAAAGCTGGAGATTTCTCCATTTCTCAGATGGAGAAACTAAGGGACAGAAGGATTTGTGAATTGCCAAGAGTGACAGGGGGAGGTGGTGGCGATGCAGTCAGGGTTTGACTCCTGATCAGATGACTGCAGAGACTACAAGGTTACAGGCTCCCTAACCACAAATGCTGTCCTCATCTTGGAGAGGGTTGAGGTGATTGGGGTGTTCCTACTTGGGATCTTGAGCCCCAGCCTACTAATCTTACCACCACCCCATTTCCCTCCCATCTGTGCCAGAGCTTAGTGGGATCAGTGTCGCCTGTGTTTCCTCCATGGCTGAGCCGGCTGAGCCGATAATGGGGATCAGATTGGTGGAGGTCACACCCACCCTGCTCCAGCCACAGCCAATATATGACCTGGGATGACACTGGGATCACAGGGACCTTTGAGGGCTGTCCCAGGGCAGGGATGGAGGGGTGAAGTCAGAGGGGAGGAAGGCCTTAGATAGAAAGGCAGATAACACTGGGAGCAATGGCACCTTCCCTCCCACTCTCCAGCTCTTCCTCTGGATCTGTTCCTCTTTCTGTTTCTTTTCCTCCATCTCTTTCTCCTATTTATCCCCTCCTCTGAACCCCTGTCTTCCCCTCCCTCTCTCTTACTCTTTCTCCAACACTGCACATACACCTGACATATGGATTTTACAGTGAACACACCTCCAGTGTCTGACCCCCTTGGCCCCCAGCTGCGTCCCCTGGCCCCAGTCACAGTGACAGATGCCTGGAAACTAGCGACAATAAGGCATTGAGTGGCTATGCATGGTAAGGCTGGGCCACCACGTGGTTCTGAGCCTCCCACTTCCAGGTCCTTCTTCCTGCGTGCAGGGCCCTCACTGTCTCGATTTATCCCTTTACTACCTCTCAGCCTGTCCCCATGGTGGGTGTCTGCCTTGAGTGCCCTCCATTGGAGTAACCAAGCCTCCAAGGCCCTCCTGTGACCTCTGACCACACCCTCTCCTCTTTGTGCATCTGTTTCCCTTTTTCAAAGGAGAAAACAGATCAGAGGAATGGATGCTGGATTGTTGTAGGGGTTTTGAGGGTCCTCAGGAAGCCACACTCACATTCCTGGACCTGGGTGAACAGGGTGAGGCCCAGAGAGAAGGGGCTGGCTTGAGGTCACACAGCAGAAAAGTATGGCCTGTTGGGCCTTATTTCTCAGAGCCAGGTGGGCGGGTCCCAGGATCCAGGAGGGAGTGCTGAGCATTCCCCCACCCACTGAGCTCTCCACGACTGGATAAAGAGGCCCGGAAAGAGACACAGTGTACAGAGACACACACACACACAGAACAGAGAGACTAGAAGAGCAGAAGAAGGAGGCCCAAGCGCCGGAACCAGACAAAGGACGTGCGATGGCGCGGGGAGTGGAGTCGCGCGGTGGGGGCGGGGGAGGAGCCGGGGTGGGGCTAGCACTGGCCAGCACCGCCCCCGGGAGGCGCCCCGGCTGCCGAGTGGAAATCCGAGGGCTCGGGCGAGGCAGGCCCCCTGGGGCCCTAGGGGCGGGGCCTAGATGGGCGGGGTAGGGGCGTGGTCAGGTCGGGCGTGGCCGGGCGTGGCCGCGCGCTGGGGAGCTGACCAGCTCGGTGATTGCTGAAAGTACCGGGAGAAGGGCGAGTGGCGCGGGCGGACAGGCACGCTCAAGGTCACCCCGCGGCCCAGAGCCTTGGCGGGGTGGGGCGCCTGGACATGGCCTAAGGGGTCTGCCTGAGCCTCTTACCCTATCCCTCGGGAGGCTGGGGCCCAGCAACCGGGAAGCGGCCCCCCCCTCCGTGGGTTCCTTTCTCCCCTCCCCCTCCCCGCAGCCTGAGGCGCCCGCGCGATGCTACGGCCCGCGAAGAAGCGCCGAGAAACAAAGGGACGCGGCGGCGGCGGGCCCGCGGGGCCTCCGGGCGCGCCCCCTCCTCTCCCCTCCCCGCTTGCCGCAAGGTCGACAGGCTCGAGGACAAGACGCCCGGCTCCCGGGTGCGGTCCTGGTCCCTGGCGCGCGATCCGACGCCACTCGCTTCTCCGGGGCTCTCGGGGACGCCTTGCCTCCTTGTCCTGGCCCAGCATCAGTAACTGGGGCCCTGCGTTTGCCTGGGCGGCCTGCGGGGTCCGGGCCTGGATGGAGGATGTAGCCTCCGCCGCCGCGGCCCCTCCCCCATCAGGCTTGCTGGAAGCGGGCAATATCGCTCCCAGGGCGCCATAAGATGCCCCCTGAATCTCAGCTCGACTCTCTAAGGCCTCTCAGACAAGACTCCAAACGCCCTCAACACTCTGGGCGCGGCCCTGCCCACTCTCAGGCCCTGAGGCTCGGTCCTACCCCCCCACCTGGGCCTAGCTAGGCCTGGTCCTACCCCCCCACCACCACTCCATCTCCGCGAAGCCTGTACCTAACCCCTTCCCGACCAGATTCCCTCTCAGCGACAGGGGAATACCTACAGTGACCATTCTTGTGTGCCCGGCGGGCGCGGTCCGTGTTGAGGGCGGCTCCGGGGGTCGTGCACTCCTTGGGGGGCGCTCGATGCTCACGCCGGGGTTCTGCCTGAGCGGCCTCTGGCGCGGCCGCTGCAGAGGTGTTGGTGAAGGCGGTGGCTCCCTCGAGGGCCGGAGACGGGCCTGAGCCCGGGGACGCGCGCGCGGATAACCGAGCCCCGGGGTGGTCTGCGGGCGGCAGGGGATGGTAAGAGGGAGCGGGCGCGGTAGTGAGAATGCCCCTTGCGCGGCCCCGCGGGGCCCGGGGAGATTGCGTTTCCCGACAGAGATCGCGGCGCTTTGCTTTTCGCCGCCGCCCCTCAGCTCGGCCTGTCCGGTTCCGGGTGCTTAGTCCTGTACCCTCGCCCGCCCTCCCTCCCACCCTCCGGCCCGCGCTGCGCGCTCCGCGATCTGGGCCGCGCAGCCGCCGCCCCCAGCCCTTTATATCAGCAGCTGCCAGCGCCGGCGTCGCTTATTGGCTGCAACAACCGAGCCCCACCTCTTCGCGGCGCCCGACGGCGCGGCAGGTGGAAGCGAGCTCGCGCTGGCGCGGACTCGCTTCCTGGGGACTCGTGTCGCCAGATTCGGGCCCTTTTGCCCTAGCAGTCTGTTTCCTGTCTTGGCCCTCCTTTTGGGGAGGGCTTTCTGGCCGGAAGACAGGGCGGGCTCTCCTCTGTCCAGCACCCGGAGTTGGAGGAGCGAAGTTATCGTAGCCCAATTGTACGACTTTCCAAAGTGCTGTCCACCGAGAGGACTGGAAAGGGACAAGAAACCAAGACCTAAATGGGCAGAGGCCTGGGTCCCCAGATTTGCGGGGACTAGGCGTAGTCCTCCAAGATCAAGGGAGGAAGGTGGGGATGACAGGAGTCCTAGTTTGCCTGCAGAAAGAAGTGGAACCCTGTGTCTCTAGGGTTCAAAAGGTGAGGACTTGCAACCCACAGTGCAGGGGCACTTGGTATTGCTGAGAAGGAGGTAAAGAGGTTTGGGGTTTAGAGTTCCAAGCAAACCGCCTGGCACCCTGCAGTCCTGGGAAACCACTGGACCCTCTCAGGCCCTATAAACTTGGAGTGGGCAGATCTGCCTTTAAACGTTCTGGCTTTCCTGGCTTGTGATTGGTTTGCTTGTGGAGTCATTCTTCCTCTCTGCTGGCGGGGGGGGGGGGACCTGGCTACTACTAAGGGTATAGGGGGTGGCGCATCCACCTTGGGTGCGCGGGCGCAAGTGCATGGTTACGTTGGGGCTGTCAGCAGGGGCAAGTTTTGCTCGCTAGGGAGAGACGCCTTCGAGTGGGGCTTCAGCACCAGAGACAGCGGCCTGACGGCCCCGTCGAGGGCGCTGCGATAGTAGTAGCCAGGACTCCCTAAACCCGGGAGTCACAGCCCCCACCCCATCCTTGTCCCTGAACATCCTTTAAGGCTCTAGCCTGTCCAAGAGTGCCATCAAACCCTGCAAGGAGAGCCTAATTTGACCAATCAGGGACGGCCCTCGAGAGAACGAATTGAGGGAGGACACCCTGGAGATTGAGCCAATGAGAACAGCGCGCAGCAGAGAGCGTTGCCACGCTATGGAGAGAGCAGGCCAATCATAGTGATCCGTACAGTCTGGGCGGCCGCGATGCAGGTCCCCAGGTGGCCCCTCTAGGGTTTGCTGGGGCAACGTGCCTGCAGACCCTGGGGACCTCGAGCGATGGTTTGTTCCCCACCCCATTATTCTCCCAGCTCCTGTAGAATCAGAAGCTGTGCCTGTGTCGAGATGGGGGGCTACTTCTGGGCTCGCAGACCAGACTACGTTTCCCATGGAAACTGCTGGGAATAGCAAAGGGGACTGAACCCGGAGGCGAGGGGGTGGCTGGGGGATGTGCGGCCCGACACTTCCGTCCCTAACTGGGGTAGCTCCCCGTCAGAAACGTAAAATAAGGCTTTAGCCGCGGCCCCGCCCCACAAGCTGCTAAGGAGTCGGTGGGGCCAATGTACAGGACGCCACAGGGTTCCCCAGGGCACGTGCCCCAGCTCGCTGCTGCGGTCTCCGCGGTCACGTGACCGCGGCCGCCAGGGCCCAAGCGGCTTGCGCGCCACCTGGTGGCTGCGCGGCCTGGTCTCATTCCCTACCCCTCTCCCTGGCGGTCAGCAGGATGAGGAGGGAGGCCTCAGCATCCTCCTCCGGGAAATGGGGCTAGGGCAGCCACCTCGCGGCTGCCAACTCCCTTCCCCCAGAGGCTTCCTGTTCCAGGAACACGCCGAGCCCGTTCTATCGCGGGGCTTTGGCACTGGCTGTTCTTTCGGCCTGGGATTTGCCTCCCCCAGCTTTCTTCAGGGATGGAATCTCTTTGTCGTTCCACTCCATGCTCCATGCTCCAATGCCACCTCCTCAGAGAGGCTCTCCCTGACCACTGCCCTAAACAGCATCCCCAGAAAACTAACACACTATTCTATTTTCTATACTGAACACCTCCCAACTGATCTCTGAGCTCTCTAGCGTGGGGAATGAGTGAGCCATGAAAGATTAGGACTTAGCGTCATGATCAAGTTCTGGGAGATGTCCAGTGACCTCCTTGTGTCCCCAAGCTCCCAGCCCCGACCTTGTGAGAGGAGGGAGTGTTTGGCGTTGCCCAGGCACTGCAGAGGCTGACAGGAAAAGGCCTTGTTCCGCATGTAGGGTCAAACCCTGTGCCTGCTGCCCCAGGCCTTGTTTAGGAGGAAGGGACCAGGTTGGATAAGAAAGGGCCCACCCCACCCGCCTCCCAAATCATCCAGGCCTAGGGGAAGGGCTTCTCCTTTCTTGCTCTTTAATCTCGCTCTGTTCTCTTGACACAGTTCCAGCAGCCCCAGGCGCCAGCTCAGAGACAGGGCAGAGTGGGGGGGGCCAGCCCTGGGGCGGGGCAGGGGCGCCTCCTTCCGGCCAGCAGTCCGGGCAGCCCCTGCGGCTGTTCGGGCCCGGCGGGCCGGGGGTTTTTAATTAATTGGGGGCGGTCAGTGGTCGTGTGAGTCAGGCGGGCTTGTGGTCTGGGTGGCTTTTGAGCGTATGGAACTTGACACTGTCCAGTTTCTCAAAACGCTTCCCGCACCGCTCGCAGGTGAAGTTGTACTGCACTTCTGCCGTGTGCTTCTTCATGTGCCAGTTGAGCGATGCGCGCTGTCTGCACTGGTAGCCGCAGATCTCACACCTGCGGGGAGTCGGAGGGCGGCACCGGGGCGGGGTCAGAGCGGGCGCGGCCGGAGCCTAACTACAGGGGCGGGGCCGGGCCCCAGAAACGTGCAGTGCCATCTGGGATGGAGGCCTCCTGGAACTGGGCACGTCAACCCAAGGGGAGGCCACCCGTGGGACCTGCCCTGTGCGGGTCCAGGCCTGGATCCCCTCCCTCCTAGCTCCCTCGGCCCGTCACTCACTGCAGGGGTGTCTCGCCAGTGTGCGTGCGCCGGTGTACCTCCAGGTGGTTCTTCCTCTTGAAGGATTTGCCACAAGTCTCACAGGTGAATTCACGGACACCTGAGAAAAACGCAAGGCTGAGGCGCCGCCCTTGGAGAGGGGGCTATGGAATCTTTCTGCTGCACCTCAGAGAACAAGTAGGGTGCAGATGGACCAAACCCCACATCCTCCAGGCTTGAATGCCAACTCTAATAACCAGAGAGTCTAAAAAGAAAGGCTCCAGAAGGCTGCTCAGGAACCCGCCCCCCACACCACCACCAAACACACAGAGCTGGAATGTGAACTCAGGTTCCTGAGGGGCACAAGGTGCAAACTGTCAAGCCAAGATGGGTCTGAATTTCACCCCAATATTTGAACATTTGGGCAATTTCACATAAAAACCCAAAGTTCTGATCTTGAAAAATCCAAAGCCCTGCCCTTCCGTTGGGCAGAGGCACCAGTGCTGGCCACCGTGTCCACAGCCCACACCTCAGGTCAAGGAGGAGCTTGAGCAGAAGAAACTGTCCCAAGCTCGCTCCCCCACCCTGCCCATCTGGGGTGGTTCACTGTCCTCCCTCAGCCCCGGAACTGCTCCTGCATGCGACCTCCTTGTAGGAGTGGACAGGCCAAGGGGCTGAGTTGGGGACGAGATAACCAGCTCCTACCCAGCTCCACGTGACTGTGACAGTCAGTGTCACTGCAGCTCGTGCAGCTCCAGCTCACTGAGCACCAGGAAGGTGGGCACCAGCTTAAGCACTGTACTTCCGCCATCTCACACCAGCCCATGTGAAGGACAAGGAGGCGGCTCTGAGAAGGGCAGCCCCGCCTGGGTTGGACCCTGCCTGCCCCTGCCCTGTGCCCTGGGCCTGACCTGAATGGATGATCATGTGCCGCCGCAGGTGGTTGGATAAATAGAACTTCTTGCCGCAGCCGGGGTGCGGGCACACTTTGGTCTTTCCTTTCCGATGCACGAGGTTGACGTGATTCTGGGGGCGAGAGGGGCAGGAGTGGGGCTGTGGGTGCCATGGGGACAGGTGAGGGCAGCTGGAAGGCAGGCCGAGGCTGGCCTCGCTGAAGGAGGAAGAAGCGTGCCCTTACACTTTGGATGGACTCCTAGGGGCACAACTGGGACCAAATAGCTTTACTGAGCACCTACAGCCAGGCTCTGCGCTGGGACATCAGTCAACCTTGTCATAACCCTGTGAAGGAGCCCAGCCATGAGCCCAGTATATGGGTAGGAAAACTGAGGGTCCAGAGGCTCGGTGGTTTGCCCGTGTCTCACAGGTGGGCAGTGGCAGGGCTGGGACTGGATTCCAGGGCCGTCAGCCCAACTGCAAGCTCTTTGCTCTGGTGCTATGCTGCCCCCGAGGCCTGGGCAGGCATATTCACTCATTCCTTTCTCCTTTCACTCTTTAACTCACTAGCCTATCTACAGCTCCAGCGCCCAATACCAGGCCTGGCACTGGTAGGTGCTCAATCCGTGCTTAATGAAAACATGACTTGGCAAATTCAAGGGCCTATTGGTGCCACCTCCTGTGCCTGAGGGGCAATATGACAAGACCCTGTCTCTGCCCTTGGGGCATCCCATCCAGGCCCAGAGGGTAAACTGCAGGTACATCGTAGTGGTGCAGTGACCTGGGGCTCACAAGCCCCAGCAGCCCTGGGAACTGGGGTGGGCTTCCTGGTGCAGGGGCATCCTGAGCTGACAAAGTGGCCTGGGCAGGAGTTCTGGTGGCTGGAAGAGCAGGAGTGTGTGGGGAACCGCCAAGCTAAGACCAGGCAGCCACTCAGGGTGTGCAGAAAGAGCCTGTGGCTGGTTGAGGAGGCAGGACTGGTGCCCTGGAGAGTGAGAGGGGAAGGCAGCGAGGTGACATCTGGTGCTCTGTGGCTGAGGCAGGATCTGTGAGAAGCTGCTGAGGTCCACTGGGGCGTGTGGGTGTGTGGGAGGCAGGCTTGTGGTGCCTGCTGGGGCCCGGTGGGGCCCTTAGCGAGCTACACTGCCCAGACCCCAGCACACAGGCAGCTGGACACAGTAGCAGGCCCCATCCAGCCACTTGGGAGTGGCCTCACCTGGAAACTACTGAGGGCCACATACACCTGGCTGCAGCCCTCATAGGGACAATGGAACATCTCAAGCAGGCCATCGGCATCCATCACCCGCGACCGCTTGCTCCGTCGCCTCCTGGAGGGGAAGGGGCTCATGGAGTCGAGGCTCCCACACCGGGCTGGCTATCCTCTTTCCACCCCCACCTGCCCGACACCCACTTCTCAGGCTCCTTGGGGATCTCGTAGATGATGGCTGACATGTCACTGCTGTCCAACTCCTCCCCATCTGCCTCTGCCTCAGGCTCTGTACTCTCAGGAACTGTCGCCGCCAGCTCTGCCAGCTCTGGGGCCACTGGCTCCTCCTTCTCCTCCTTCTTGAGCATGTATAGGTCCTCCTTCTCTACGGGGTGCACACAGGGTGGGTGTCCATGGGGACTAAGGCTGTCGGGGAGCCCACTCCAGGGCCACTCTTTGCCCTCCCCCTCCCACATCCCTCCCAATCCCCCAGACTGGCGTGGACCCCCAGACCTTTCTTGGTCTCCATGCCTGCCATGGTGGCGGGGTCCATAGTGCTGGGTTGGCTGCCCTCAGGCTCCGTCTGGGTATAGGCTGCCACACCCTCCATCATGGCGCAGGGTACCTCGTCGCCCAGGCCCCCAACGGGAGCACTGCTGCCTGCTGCCACGTTGAGGTGGATGCCCTCGGCCGTGAGAGCATCGTAGCCAGGGCCTGCGATTATGATCACCTGAGAGCCGGGCACCATGCCTGGCATGGGACAGCTGGCCACCACCTCACCCAGTGCCTCCTGGGGCATGTTCTCAAAGAGGGTGCCAGGGCCTGGGCCCACTTGCACAGGTACTGGCACACACACCACTGTCTCCAAAGCTTCTGGCCCACTGCTGGCTGGGTTGGAGCACAGCGGGGTGCCCTGCTCAGCCAGGCTCTCCACGTGGTGGACATCGAAGGGGATGTGCACGCCGTCTTGGGTGATGAGCCCACTGCTTCCCACTGGGCTGGTGGGGGTCACTGCTGCTGTTGCCACTGTCACCTTGGCTGGCTGGCTCTCAGGGGGCTCCTCAGAGTCAGAGCCAGAGCTGGAATTGGAAGAGTCGGAGCTGCCGGCCACCAGGCCATTGTCCGCTGTGGTGACAGAGGAAAGGGGATGGTTACAATAGTGGCAGCAGCTGGTGTTTGTTGAGGGCTCACCAGGGTTCACTGCCACAAACAGCAGTTACTTCTCAGTCCCCAACCTCCCTAACTGTCCCTGCCTCTCAAAGATGCTATCCTCCCTCAGCCTCTAGACTCACTCTGGTATCCTGGCCCCTCTCTCGTAGCTCTTTCTCAGCCTCTTTTGCTCTTTCTGGTCTAGAAGTTTCTAGCAGGGGCCTCTCCTGAGTGTTCTGCTCACCCCAGGGTCTCAGTGGGGGCCAATGGTGTTAAACACTGCCCTGATTCTGACAACAGCCAGGTGTCCAACAATTCAATACAAAATTCACACTATCCACCTGGATCTAGTGTCGAACCCATAAGACTATCCTCGCTTCAGATGCCCGCTGAAAGTCCTGGGCCGTCTGTGCTTCTGGTAATAGATGGAGTTCCCACAACTGACTCTCTGCTCAGGTTTGATAATTTGCTAGGACAACACACAGAACTCAAGAAAATGCTCCACTCCAATTACAATTTTATTATAAAGGACATAACTCAGCAACAGCCAGATTGAAGAGATGCATAGGGCAAGGACTAGGGGGCAGGGCATGGGGCTGCCATGCTCTCGCCAGGTGGACCACCTTCCCCGCACCTCCTGCTCGCCAACCTGGAGGCCCTCTGAACCTCACTGTTCAAGAGTTTTCATAACCCAATCTCCAGCCCCCCGTCCACTTCCCCAGGGCTAGGGGCAGGGTTGAGAGAGTTCGTGCTCTAATCACATATTTGGTGTATCTGGTGACCAGCTTCTTTCCTGAAGCTCTCCAGGCGCCACTCCCTAAGTCACCTCAGTAGCATAGACCCAGGTGTGTTCCAGAGGGGATCCTTCCGAAAGGGACTCATTATGAAAATGAAAAACATTATCACTCAGGGAATTCCAAGGGTTTTAGGAGTTCTACGCCAGGAACGGGAACAAAGACCAAATATCTATTTTTATGATGCTACCACCATCAAGACCCTGGTGCCTCCATGTGGACAGCTCCCACCTGGACGACCCGTGAAGCTGCAGATTCCTACATTCCACTGCCTCCTCTGCTGCCCAGCCCCTGCTGTAGGGGTCTCAAAGGCATTTCACACTCAGCAACTTTGGACTCTGAAACTTCTCTCAGAAAAAGACTGCGGCATTCATGGATGTCCCCATGTCAGCGATGGCAGCTCTGTCCTTCAAGTTGCTCAGGCCAAGGCTCAGGGCTATCCTTGACTTCTCCTTTTCTCTCACACCCACTTCCAATCTGTCAGCAAAATCTGTTGGCGCTGCACCCAAAATACATCCACAGGCTGACAGCTTCTCCCACCTCCCCTGCGAATCCTGGTCATGGCCTCACCATCCCCCTGCCAGGACCATGCAGTCCCTTCTCCCTGGTGCCCTGGCTCCCACCTTCACCCAACCCCCACAGTCTAACTTCCTCACAGCGGCCACAGGGAGCCTGTGAACACCTGCTTAGGTCAGGTCCCTCTTCAACCAAGAACCCACTCATCACTTCTGTAAAAGAGACAAGCCATGCTCACCAAACCTGAGCCTCTTCCTCCTGGCACCCAGGTGGACTACATTTCCCAGCAGCTGGGTCCCAATGGAATGTGAGTGGTAGTGAGCTCCCAGCCACAAGCTTCCACCTCTGTTCCCACTCAGAGGAAACTAGAGCCGCGGGATAGAAAGAAGCTGGGTCCCAGAGTGGAAGGCAAGTTGCGCGTCAGAAGCACTGCAGCATGTTTCAGCACCTGGCCTTACCTCAATTAATATTCTTCCCGATTCCCTTGGCATAGCAGCCAAGGCGCTCACTGCAGCCACAGGGCCAGTGTCTCCTCTCCAGCCCCAATGGCCTCCCTCCCGTGCCTGGGGACACAGGACAGCTTCCTGCCTCAGGGCCTTTGCACTCTCCATTTGCTCTACCTGAACCCTTTTCTCTCAGACGCCTGTGTGGGCTCCCTCCTTCACCTTTATCAGTGGTGTTTTTCCAGGGAGGCCTCTGACCACCTTGTCTCAAACATATCCTTTTCCATCCTTTATTTCCGCCCCCCTCCAAATATTTCCCACCTTTCAGCATACTCTGGGGTTCACTTGTCTATCTTGTTTACTGTCTGCTTCCCCTCTAGACAGTAATCTCCGCAAGGACAGGGGGTACCTGTACAGAGTCCCCAGTGCCCAGAAGGCTGTATGGTACAGTGAGCACTTGTTTGCAAAAATGATGGAATCTGAGACCAAGGCTGTGATTATAGGCCAAGGAGGCTGACATCTTACCCAGGTGTTTGGTGCTAACGTCCCCAGATAGGGAGAAACTGGGGACAGGAAAAACAAATGTCCCTTAAGTTACACACTTGTGACACAGTTGGGGCACACTTTCTGGGGACGTGTCCCACACTCCCAGAGGGTCACATGGAGAATGCATGTGTGTGTGTTGGGGGAAATCCCAGTGCTTGCTCCTCCGGCTGTGTGAACAAGCTCTCTGGGCCCAGGGACAACTTGGCTCCTACCTCAGGAGGCACTTTGGGTATTGAATGAGTAAATCTGTGTAAAGGGTTTAGGACGGTACCAGGCTCAGAGTAAGCGCCCTATCAATGTTTCCCAGTATCTGTAGTATCTTAAGCCCCATCCCCGACTCAGGCCCTGGGGCGGCAGTAGCGGAAGTAGGGGGATACCACCGACACCACTCCTTCCTGTCCTTGCTACATGCTGAAGGAGGCCGCAGTCACCTAGTGAGCTGGGGGGCATGGCTGGGTGTGTGTCTGGGTCCCTGACTGCAGTGTCCAGCTGTTAAGGCTGACACCAGACTCCTCTTAAGATGATGATAATACTCACGACTGAAATAGCTGTACACCTCCAGCCTTCCACAGCCCTGGCAGGAGGGCCTCTTACTGAGTGAGAGGTGGCACAGGGCTGCCCCAGGCACAGAGCAGATAAGGGTGCTGTTGGGGAACAGGGATGGGCCAGGGACACAGCCACTCCCCAAGGGCCCCCATCACCCACAGCAGACGTGGCTAATAGGTTCGAGTGTTCATTCCCAAGAGCCCAGATCCAGCAGCCGCTAGTGTCTAAGTCAGGTTGGGATGTAAGGGGGCTCCTCTGGGTGTCACGCCCATCCCAGCTGGACCCATCAGCAGATGAGCCAGTCATTTTACTCCCAACGCCTTAATTTCTTTAACTGCTCAGTGGGGCTAATGACAGGGCTGTGAGGGAAGACTCAGGGTAGCTTGGGGTCGGCCTGGAACAGAGCACAGGACAGGATGGCTGAGGGGCGGGCCGCACGCTGGGGGCCTGAATGACAAACAACGGGACGGCCATTGGCCAGGGTGCCCACCTGGAACACCTCTCGCCCATAGCTTCCCCTTGCCAGCTGGGATGCCACCTGCTCCAAGATGCCTGCCAGCGAGGATTCAGCCCTGTGACTGACCCCACCCTCAGCCCAGGCAGGGCATCTGGCAGGATCCTTCTCACAGCTCATGCTGAGCCCATGAGGCAGGCAGGCAGGCATCCCCTCACCACCCACAGCGTCTCCTCTGCTCCCCCATCAGGTCCCACTGGACCTTTGTTACTGAGTCCCTCCCAGTCCTGAGCTGGCAGCCACCCCACTCGTGCGACCAGTGTGGGATGGCAGAAGAGGGGCAGGGACAGTGAGAGATGGGGAGGGCGGTGCGATGGGAGGTGGGGAACGAGAGATGGAAAGGGCGTGAGATGGACGAGAGATACAGTGGGGGGAGGCAGAGAAAAGGCAGGAGATAGGAGAAACAGGAAGAGAGAGGAAACAGAGAGGATGAGAGAGAAAGAGAGCAGAGAATGGGGAGCGAGGAGAAGTAGAGCAGGATGGAGAGAGGGAAAAAGGATGAGACTGGGAGACAGATCTTGAATCCGACAAAGGGCCGGAACAGAGGAGGAGGAAGAGGCCAGAAGAGAGGAGTTGCACTAGCAAGTCACAGGCCCAGCACCCTTCCCTCCCTCCAGCCCCCGGGCCAGACTGCCGGGACCCCAAGCCCAGCACCGCCTGTGGCTGGCCTTAGGCACAGATGGGCAAACTGCCCCGTGCCTCGGCTGTCCCCCTGTAAAATAGGGACCGCCTATTGGGCTCTGTAAAGACTCGGAGACTGCAGCCAGCCTGATGAGTCCGTGCTCCATCCCTGGAGCCAGGGCCAGTGCTGCCTGGTGCTGTGAGGTTTGTGATGGTAGCCTGAGGCTGACAAGACCCAGGAAGGTGGGGAGGCCAGGGCGACTCTCCCCTTGAGGGGTGTAGACCTCCAGACATTGGAGGTCACTGTGTACCCTTGCCCCTCAGACCCACCTTTGTCACTGTCGGGGTCTGAGTCGCTGAGTGGCTTCAGGGGTGAGTGTAGGTCTTGGAAGTAGCGGTGCCCGGCTTCACACTGCCACACGGCCGTGGTATACAGGCCAAAGGTGGGGTCAAGCTCGGCCAGGTGTGGCTCGTACGGGCAGCGGTGTTTGTGGTCCTCGTACCAGATCACCACGTTCTTCAGGCAGTTCACATTGCGTCGCCGCCCTGCACGCACAGGGCCAAGTGGGTGTGAGGCGCAGGGCAAGGCTGCCCAGGGCAGTGCGGGCCCCAGAACCACTAGGGCCTTCTGGGTCCTGGGAGTTGAGACACCTTCCTGAGCCCTGCCTAGGCCTGTCCCCAGTTCACAGGTGAAGAAACTGAGGCTCAGAGAGGCGAGACATACCCTAAAGGTAACAGACTGAACAGAGACTGTCCTCACTGGATGAGTTAAGTCATATAAACAGTGGTGCCTGGCAAACAGTAGGTGCACAGTCATTGTTAGCTGCCCTGCCCTGTTCCCACGCTGGCCCCCTACAGTCTATTCCCCCCCACAGCCACCAGAGGGCGCCTATGAACCCTTGAGTCAGGTCACATTTGTCCTCTGCTCAGTATCCTTCCAGGCTCCCACTTCACTGGGGGGAAAAGCCAGTCCTCCCAGAGGTTTACAAGGCCTTGCATAGTCTCCCCAGTCACCTCCTGTCCTCACGTCCTGCCACCCTTCCCTACCCCTTGCTCACTCCACTCCAGCCTCATGTCCTCTTCCCAGTTCCTCAACCTGAGCCAGGTATGGTCCTGCCTCTGGGCCTTTGCCTTGGCTATGTTCTCTTCCTACAGATAACTGCCTTACTCCCTCCTCTTTCACTCAGGTCTTTCCCTTGGTCAGCCACCCCCACCTCCCTGTGCCTCTAGCCCACCTGACTTGCTGTCCTTTGTCTCCAGGTAGCACTTAGATACCATCTGTCTGTCCCCATGTTTCTTGTCTCTCTGGCACTGGATGTCAGAGCCCCAAGGGCGGGAACACTGATCTGTGTTGTCCCTCCTGTATATCTAGCGCCTACACAGTAGACGCAGGATGAGCAAACGCTGCAAGAGGGATGTGGGGACGGTGGAGCAAGACCGATGGCTTCAAATCCTGGCTCTGCCACTCCCCAGCTGGGTGGCTCCAGGCAAGTGATTTGGCCCCTCTGAACCTCAGTTGACCCCTCTGGCCAGGGGAGAACAAGGGTCCCCATTCCTTGAGGGCTGCTAGGGAGGAGGTTAGGGAGTGAAGGCACTGACAGGGCACCGAATGCCCAGGAATTGGTACCAGCAATATGTGTGATGATCCTGATCTTTCAACCAAGTGGGAGGAAGCTGTGCCCCTGACCTTCCAGGCTGGAAGATGGGAGGGGGCCCAGGGAAGGTCCTTGGGCCTAGGGTTGGTGCTCGGGGACTCCAACACAGTGACAGCCACTGGGAGCACCACCAGCAGCCGCCCCCTAGCCCAGCACTTGCTCCTTATCTCTATCTCCACCCCTTCGGGATTTGGGGGTCACAATATTAGTTCATCTGGCCCCTGCCTCTGAGAACTATGAGAAGGGGAGGGGCTCACTGCCACCAGACGCTCTCCCTGGACTGCTGGCTCTCACCCTGCTGTACGGGGCCCGAGACCCACAGCTCAGGGTTCAGGGGCAGGAGGAACGTGTTCCAGGCCTCTGCTCGGACTGCCCACGTCCAGCTCCCCTTGAGCCTGGCACGCGATATGCCCTTTAAGCCCCAGCACAAGCTGTTCCCTCTGCTCTGCCTGGCTCTTCCGTGGCTGACTCCCACACGCTGGGCAGGAGAGCGAAGGAGCTAAAGGGACTACTCAGGAGATGTGAGGACCTGAGTCTGCAGTCTGGCACTGCCAACTTTCCAGCTGTGCAGCCTGGGGCGGTGACTCGGCCTTCCTGGGTGTCTTCGTGTGTGAGATGGGGGTGATGAGGGTGCCCCTGGTGGGCACAACACAAGTTTGGTCCTGGCCCCACCCGGGGCTGGGTCAGGTCCCATCTCTTGGGCCCTGGTGCTCTAACCTCCCCACCGTACCCCTGCTCAGCCTGGCCCTTGTCTTTCCCACGAGACTGTGGGCTTTGTGGAGGCAGGGCTGGGTCTGTCCAGTTCCACGTAGCACCTGGCACGTGCAGGCCCCCCACAAAAAGTTGAGAGAATGAGGGAGCAAAGGAGCGGGAGGGAGAGCACGAGGGAGGGAGGGAGGAAGGGAGGAGACAACAAAGCCAGATACTCCCAATACCCCGTCAGCCCCCCACCCCTTTTTGCAGCCCCACTTACTTTTCTTCCTCTTTGGCTTTTTAGGGACCTGCTCCCAAGGCTTCCTGCAACAGAGAGAGGCAGGGGGAATGAGTAGGGCCTGACTGATGATGAGATAATACACTCATCCCGCTCTGGGCAGAATGTTAACTTCTGTTTCCAGGGCCTGTTTTATTTCTTGCGGCCCTTCAGTTGGGCTCTCTCCTGCATGGACACCAGCCCTTGGAGTGGGGTCTAATATCATCACCTACCTCATAGAATGGGAAACTGAGTCTCAGAGTAGGGAGGCTGCCAACCCAAGGTCTCGTGGCCAGGGAGTGGAGAGGTCGGAAAGTGGTACGGAAACTTGGTGAGGCGTGTAGAATTCTAAGAAGGCCCCACGACCCCACTCTCTGGGGTACATGCCCTGCATAATCCTCTCCCCACGAGTGGGGCATTCCTGTGAATATGGTGAGATGCCACTTCTGTAGCTAGGTGACTGAATTAACCAAGAGGAATCTTACTGAGCTGAACCTGATCTAGTCAGGGGAGCCCTCAAAAGGGTCCTGCTGAAGTTAGAGACTGGAAGCTGAGAATGTGAGGGGGCCTGTGGCAAGGACCTGAGAACTGACTGTCTCTGGGAGCTGTCCTGCCAACAGCCAGCTAGACTGCCAGAACCTCAGTCCTACAATCACGAACACATGAATTCTGCCAACGCTCTGAGGGAGTCTGCAAGCAGATCTTTCTCAGTTGAGCCTCTAGATGAAGACACAGCTGGTCGATACCTTGATTTCAGCCTTGTGAGATCCTGAGCTGAAGACTCAACTAAAATGTGCCAGACTCCTGATCCACAGTGAGATAAGAAATCTGTGTGATCACTAAGTTTGTGATCTTTGTTACAGAGCCGTAGAACCTGGGCTGCCCCATCTAGGGTCCTGCAATGCCTGCCTCCCATGCTGGCCGAGAGCCAAGGGAGACTGTCACTGCCTAAAGGGCTGGCATTGCTCCCTGACCCTAACTGCCTGCTCTATAAGGGCCCCAGCCCAAGGTGCTGTCCCCTCCAGCAGTCCTGCTCTTGCAGCCAGTTCAGGCCTCGTCAAACACCTGCCTCTGGGGCCTTCCCCACCCTGGCTACCCTGACTGCATGCCCCAGTGAGCCAGAGCCTCAGGGGGCCTAGGGCAGGGCCGGGCCCCTATGGCCTCCTACACCAGGATGGCCATCAACTGGCCATCTGCCAGGCAGTTTCCTCATCCCACTCAGGCCATCTGGCTGTGGCCTGGCACTAGCTCTACATAAACTGAAGGCAGATTCTTTGGATCCATCTTCCCTGGACTTGCTAGGAGCCTCCTCTGCTTCCTTATTCTTCCTCTTCTACGCTGCAGCAGCAGGCTCCGTGACCCTGGGTGAGTGACTTTGCCTCCCTGTGCCTCAGTTTCTCCATCTGTAGCATAGGATCTAACAGTATCTTCCTCATGAGGTTGGCATGAGGTTATGTTCATAGTAAAGAGCATGAGGCACCTATGGCAATTAGTAATCACTCAGCAAATGGTGCCAATAATCGTTATGATTATTAATGTTATCCCACAGCCAGGCCCTGGAATGATGACTTCCTTGCTGTCGCTGGGGCCATACTCTCGCCACAAATATCCTGACAACCAGTCCAGGGTCGTACCACAGCTCCACCCCCAACACCTCTGTCCTCTGTCCAGCCTCATAACAATTCTCAGCCCCCACAGCTGTCTGGTCCCAGGACAGCTCCTCAGGGTGCAGGTCCTAAAAAGCCAAAGGACAGCTCCTCCTTTGTCCTTCCTGCCCCAGGCTCTAAACTCTGCCTGATGAACCACCTCCGCCTTGACCCATCCCAGGAGCCTCTAACCCCTCCAAGTAGCCAGGCTGCCTAGACCTTACCCCAAACCCATGTCCAAACACCCATGGTCACCTCGACCATCTCATGGCCAGTGCTGGGAACATATTGTGCTGGGGACAAGCTTGGTGTCAGTCAGATCCCAGTTCAAGTCTGATCTCTGCTATTGATTGGCTGTGACCTCAAGCAGGTCTCATCCCCTCTGAGCCTCAGTTTCCTCATCTGTGAAGTGGGGATAACATCAGTGCCTCTCACACAGAGCTGCTCTGGGGATTAAACGAGGTCAGGTCACCTTCTGATCCTAAAGCAGCACTTTCTTCTTCAACCCAAACGGCCTCCCCGCACTGCCCGCTTCTCCAGGTCCTACCACCTCTGCAACTCTCTGCAGTGGGCACCTGCATTTGAGGACAACAGTTGCTGGGGCTTCTCCAGGGCCTGACTGTGCTTTCTTCTCAGTGGCCAGCCCCAAATGGTGACTAGCAACTGTCTTTCGCTCTCTTCTGCCCTTCACTCTCACCCTTGACTTGATATTCCCACCAGCATCCAAACACGCTGATATTTCTAACACATTGGATTAAAATGACCTTGAGCCCCTTCCCTGACAACTTGCCACTCTTTGCCTGAGTTGTCTCCATAGAACTCATGGTCTCCATGTCTGCACCTTCATCTTCCTTGAGCTCTTTTGGTCAGCGGTTTTCTCTACCATGTAACAAACTGCCCAGTTACGGTCACTAGCAACGGCTGCCTCACTCAGCCCAGCAGCATCCGACCCGTGGATCCTTTGCTGGGGCTAGGACACTGCCCCGCCTGGTCCTCCACCTGCCTCCTAGGCTACTGCTTCTCCCTCATCTCCCCAACTTCTCGAAGCATGGGACAATGGCACTGGGCTCAGACCTGTGTGCTCCGTCCATGCATGTCCCCTTGGCAAGCTCCATCACCATACCATCATCACTCTGGTGACTCCCACACTCAGAGTGCCTGCCTGGCCCTCTCTGCACCACACCACCACCCCAAGCTTGACACCCCACGTAGGACTCTCATATGTAACTGTCGTTTTGTCCCCCAATCTGGCCCTTCTCAGTTAACAGCAACTGCAACTTTCCAGTTGCTCAAGCCCAAATCTGGGGCATTTCTCATATCCACTCCCATCAGCGAACTCTGCTGGCCTCAACTTCAACCATTTCTCTCTACTTCCCCATGGCCCGGCCTGGGTTCAGCCCCATCATAGTTCACCTGGACCAGTGCAGTCACCTCCTTCCTGGTTTCCCACTTCCTTCCCTCCCCTCTCAATGTCAACATAGGAGTCAGAATGATGCTTTTGATTTTCTTGGTAAGGGTTTAAGTTGTGAAAAGACAAACACAAACACACGAAGCTAGAGAGAATGGAGTGAACCTCCTTGAACCCATACTAGACAAGCCTCTGCCCTCTGCCCTTTAAAATGTCAGCTCCATGAGTCAGTGAACTTTGTTTTGTTCACTGCTGTACCCTCAGCACCTATACATGTGCCTGGCACGTAGTTGGTGCTCAATAATATTCCTTAAACAAATGAATGAAGAAACACCAGAAATTCCGCTACTGACCATTGTTTCCCTTTTCCCACTGGCTGCTAGAAATCTCTAAGGCAAATTCATGGCTCATTTGCCATTCCAATTATGTCTCTTGAACCCCTCTGTTCAGGTTTTTACCTCATCATGCCACAAAACTGCCTTGTCATGTCTCCTGTGGCTTATGCCTCAACCCAAAAGTAATGATCCTGGCCCCACTCTGTCCCTCGTTTTCTTTTCTCTTTTCACTCTAATTTTTACTTCTACCTGCTTGTCCATGTTTTACAGTCCTTGAACTGAAATCCTTCTAGGTACAAGACAGGTTATAAACAGTCGAGCATTGAAATAATTGACTCCCTACCCCTGGTCATGCCTATTCCCCACCGGATACCCCTCACCCTGGTTAGTGTATTTTCCGGGCTACTCATGGGCCCTAGGACCAGGTTTGTGCCACACACTGTCTGGGTTGTCTCAGAGTCCACGCCCCAGTCCTGCAGGCTCCAGCTCAGGCAAATCAAGCTTCTGCAAATACCACCTTCAGCTTAGGGACCTCCAGGGGCTCCCTCTGGCTATTGGTTCTCCAGCTGCACATCAAGTCTCCCTGGAAGCTCTGCAGAAAGAAGTACAGGGTCTGCAACTCTACTCGGATTAGCTGAATCAGAAACTCCAATAGCGGGATACTGGTTGGGGTGCTTTAAGCACCCAGCATTTCCTGCCCTGCTTTTCAGCATATAAACCAGCCTGCCACCGTGAAGAGTGGGTGGGTACAATTCAGCAGGATCTGGTTGAGTCTTGACCCTCGGAATCTTCCCCCAAAGAAACATGCGAACATGTGCAAATAAAATCAGGGCAGAACAAGTGTCGCAGCACTGTTCGTGATGAACAACCATCATTCTAACAAGCTAATACCCAGAGTGCTCACTATGTGCCAGTACTTTTCTAAGCTCTTTGCTGTATTTTAACTCATTTAATCATCACATCAACCTATGTGGCCAGAAGCGAAAAATTCCACCAACGCTGCTCTCTCTCAAGATTGAGATTCTGCAAAGGTCTCTGCCATCCACCTGTGCAGCTAACTTAGGGCTTCCTCTTCACGTGAGTCTCCTTGGGTTGAGGAGCCAAGAGGTTCAGCGGAATGCGACTTGGATTGTGAGGGGTCCTCAGCGTACGTGGGGGTCTAAGGTTGTGGGAATAGGGCCACACACAGTCCAAGCTGGGGCACTGGAAACTCATGAGAGGCAGGGCTGGATGGCCCAGGCTGTGCAATCTTAGTCCTAGGCTACATTGTGAGGGTTTTAGGGGATGAGGCCTGTGAGATCTCAGGGGCCAGCGAGGACCTCCGGCCACCGAGGCCTCAAAATGCAGGGCCGCGCCTCCAGGGAGTTAGAAAGCTTGCAGGTGGGGCCCGTAGCAGGATTGGGCAGCCAGAGATCGAGCGGGCGGGGCCAAAAGCCCAGGAGGCGGGTCGAGGCTGGGCGCATCCTTGGATTGGGCGTTCGGATTGTCGGGAGGCGGGGCCGCGAACCAGGCGCGTCCCAGGACCGACAGTCGGACACACAGGCCGCTGGGCGGGGCTCAGAGGTGCCAGGGGCGGAGCCTAAGCGGAGAGGGCGGAACCAGGCTCAGCGGGGGACGGGGGCGTCTCCTCCCTCGCTCCCTCCCTCCCTCGGGCCGGGCCCCCTCACCCGTGGCGACCGCTCCGCTGGCCGCGCTCCAGCGAAATGAGGTAGGCGGCGAGCTTGGCGTCGCTCCAGCCGCTGCGGCGCCGCAGGTCCACCCAGGGCCCGTGCGCCTCACCCAGGTACACGCGCCGCACGTCGTACTTCTTCCGGGACTCGAGCCGCCGCCGGGCCCGGTCCGACTCCGTAAGCCGCGGCCGGCCCCGCGCCTTGCGGCCCGCCGCGCCCTCCTCGGCCGCCGCCTCCCCGCCCGCTCCCGCCTCAGCCTCCGCCTCTGCCTCAGGCGCCCGCTCCGCCATCCCCCCCTCCCTGGTTACCAGCCTCCCCCGTTGTTAGGAGCCCGGCAGGAAGTGGCGCGCATCTTCCGCGCCGCCGGGAAAATTCTCACGGACTCTCATTGCCTTGCAGCGTCAAAAGAAGACCGAAAGCGGAAATTGCGCATGCGCACAACAGGCACATGCAACCACCCGTTTTCTGCTTTTCTGTTAAAACTTTCTAACTTCGTAGAGACGGAGGGAGGGGCTGAAGGTCTGAGGGTAACCCCGGGAAGAGCCAATTGAACCCGTAGACCTTGGGGAGTGAGGAGCTCCTTCCTCCACACCTTTATCCTGAATGCATGCTGGAGATGATAAGGTAAGGGTGGGAGCTGTCAGGTGAAGGTATAGGTAAGGCCTGGGTCTGACCTCTCAGACTGGATTTGGAGAGCCCTTGAAAAGCGTGCCACCAGGCTTTAAAGGGGCAGGGATGCCACACTGCCAGAGAGAAGAGGAGGGAAGGGAAGGCAGCCCCAAGCCGGGAAACTTTTATTTGCTGTACATTCGAAGGTCATATCATACTTTTCACACCAGTCCAAGTCTGTGCCCATGTGTCCACTCAGGCTCAACTCTGGCCTCGCTGTTGTCGCTGCGAATTATCTTCCTCTTCTTCCTGTCCCTCAGGTGGTGGTGGGGATGGCTCCTCTTGTCCTGAAGAGGATGCCAGGAGCTCCCCGGTGGATGCTGCCAGGCGGAAGACCACCGGGATTTGGGCCAGGGCTGGGTTGGTCTCCTGCAGGCCCTGGATCCACTTGGCCAGTGTAGCCTGGTCGTGGGCCCCCGCCATGCATATGGCAAAGATAGGGCCTTCCTCCACTGTTGGGAGAGACAGGCCCTCAGTTTGTGCAGTGGGGACTGGAGCAGTCCCCCATCTCATGTCTACAGCCCTTCCAGGCCAAAGTTGGGAGCTTTAGGTTCCCTTTTGCCTTTGCACAAGATATATACTCTTCCTAGGCTGCCCATCCCATGCTTCACTTAGGTGATGCCTTCTGGTTCTTCAAGATTCTACCAGAAAGTTCTCCCAACTCCCCAACTGAGGCTGGGTGGTGTGCTCCTCCCCTGAGACCCTAAGAATATAAGCTGCTTTTCCCCGCAAAGGCCCTGTCCTGGCCAGACTCCATGGCCAGTAGAGGTGCTCCATGACAGGGCCGACAGGCCTGGAACCCCTGGGTGTGTGTGCGCATGCACACGCATGTGCTTGGATATCTGCTGGGTCTCAGTCTGGACCCCACCCCTCAACCCCAGAAGTCACAGCTCATCTAGTGCGGTGTTTGGAGTCCTGCTTATCCCAGTTTTTACCTTCATTGATGTCAAACTCGTAATCATCCCAGCCGCTTCTCCCATATTCCAGGTCCAGCTGCATCGGGTAGTAGAGGTTCCATTCCTCTGGAATCTCCTCTGCTTCCTACCCCGGGGTGGTTGTGGTGAGATGCAGGCAGGGTCAGAGGCCCTGCCTCTGATCTTGCAGCCACCTACAGCTTGCCCCCTACCATCACCAGGAACTGCCCCCTTCCCACATTCCGTGAGCCCTCACAAGCCCTCAGGGCAGTGCCAGCCCCCTCCCACCCCCACTTGTGCTTTGGGCCCTCACCCTCTCCTCGGGGGGCAGCAAGTCAGCTCTGAGGATGTGGTAATAGACACATTTGTTGCGGAGCCACAGGGAGAAGGGGCCCTCGACGAAGATAGGTCGGGCTGGGTTGTGGCGGGCCAGTGCTGCCTGCTGATCAGGACTCTGGATTCCTGGTATGGAAACATGCCCGGGGGCCCTGGCTGAGTGAGGGTCTCTGTCCAGAGGCCCAGGGAGTCCACTCAGCAGGCCCGGTAAGAAACCAGCTGCCCCATGTACAGGGCCTTACCTACGATGTGCGGCTCGGTGGGATCCGCTGTACCTGTGGAGTCTTTGGATGAAGGCATCTGCAGGCAAGAGCAGGGGTGGAAGCTGGTGACCCCCAGCCCCCAAAGAGGAGCTGGGGAGAGAGAAATGGGGAAGGGGGGTCCCAGCGAATCTGGAGCCCATCTACTGGGCCTCATACATGTCACTCAAGCCTACCCCGTCCTTGCATCTATCCAGTTCAGCATCATAGCTGCCAACGTTTAAGATGTTCACATAGCAGGAACCTTGGAGCCCGCTCACCTGTGTTAAAATCTGAGCTCTGCCAAAACTGTATGACTTTGACCAAGTCATTGTGCCTCAGTTTCTCCAATTCAAATGGGGATTATAACAACACTTAATTGAGATGGTTTTAAACCACTGACAATGCCTGGCACATAGTTAGTGCTTAGTGCTTGTGAAATTTAGAAAAGAAAAAATTACACACACAGAATACCCCAGAAAGGAGACACAAGAAGCAGGTCACAGTGTTTTCCTCTATAGAGGACAGGGAGGGAAGGAATAACTTTTTTTATCTTAATTTTACATTCTGAATGTTCAAAAATTAAATGAAATTTAATTTTTAAAAAAATGCAGATACGCTCTGATCGAAACATCTGAGAGTGGACAGCTGCTGGCACACACATCATCCATCATTTCAGGTTAAAAGTAACAGATGGATCAATGGGTCCAAACACAGAATGGACCCCCAACCATAGTATTAAGTGAAATCAGCAAAAGGCAAGATGCAGAATGTGTGTGATGCTCTGCCACTGGAGAAACACTTTTAAAAGTATACTTTTTGGGGTGGAAAAAGTGTATGTTTTGCTTCTGGGCCCTTTTACTGGACAATATATTTATACTGACTTTTTGTTTAACACTGGATTTTTTTTTTTTAACATTTGATTGTATGTTTATCTCTCATGCTATTAATCTCTAATGGTTCTTATTAGCAGGAATACATGCACTTATTTGACTTGCCCATCAGCATACATAAATAGTTTTGACATTACCAATAATCGTAATGCTATGGGATTAAGTTCAGGATTTCTCTGCAGATCTTGTTTGTTAGAATACAGGCCATACCACTAAGGTTGGGCAGTCAGATGACAGTAACTCAAAAGGACTTTCTCACTGGTTATGCTATCAATTAGACATTTAGCCACATCCATTTGTGTACAATTTTGGTGGGTTTTTCTTATTTTTTTAATACACGAAACATAGTTTAATAAAAGCTAATCCATATTAAATAAACCCACATCTCTCTTCCATTCCTGTTTTTTCTACCCCAGCTCCTCTGCTTGCCCAGAGATGATGATTTCTATAAATTTCTGACTTTGCATTGTTTATTTTTGTGAAAATAGGCAAATAGGTATATGCAGTTTTATTTCCCCTCCCTTCTCACACTGAAGGTAGCTGACTTGTTGAATATGTGGATTGTTTCCATTCTAAATCTTGGTAGCATTAGTGGTCATTTACCATAGCTTCAGGCTCTCTGTATATATTTTTCATAATGAGACGGGGAAATAGAATATTTAAATACAAAGGATATATGTGCAAAAAAAGTATCTACTTGCAAACACATGGCGTCTCTCTGGAAGGGGACACAGAAGTGATGACCTCTGGGGGAGATGGGGCTGAAAGGCCAGGAGACGAGAGAACTCTTTACTGTATATTCTTGTGTACTGTTTGGCTTTTTAATGCATTACTTTAAAAAATGAAGCAATGAGTTAAAAACTACCCTGCAATATGTTGCTACACTCAAGGCCAAGTCTCCATCTTCTCTCACCTGGACATTACATCACCCATTACCTTACCCCCTCTGTTCTTCCCCTACCATCCAACACCACCCACACGGCCACTAGAGGGTACTTTCAAAATCACGACTCCTTCCAGAAATATGGCTTCCCCCCATCCCTCCTCTTGGCTCTCTCCTCACCAAAAGGTTCAAAACTCCATCCTCCATGCTGTTTCTCTTCAATCCCAACTTGCACCAAAGGAAGCTCAGCATCTTCCTCGACCCTCCAAGCCCTGGCTTATGCTGCTCCCTCTGCCCGGAATACTCTCCTCGCCTGTCTTTTCCTGCCTGAGCCCAGCATACCTTCTCCTCCAGGAAGCCCTCCCCACTCCCTGCCTCTTCTGGGCTACCATGGCCCCTAGGGCTTCTGCACCTCAGAACCAGTGGCTCTGTCTGTTATCCGGCATCTGCCTCCAGACAAATGCTACGAGGGGCTCTCCTTGGATCCCCCATGTGGCCTGGCGTGAGTGGGGCCCTCAGGAGAGGACGTGAGGGGGTATGGAATATTTCATCCAGTCATTCAACAGCTGTTGAGTGTCAGCTTTGTGCCAGATTCTGTGCTGAGCCTTGGGTGACACGGGGAACTGAGTCATACTGAATAAGTGACCAAGCTCAGTACAGGGCAGGGGTGGTTAGGAAGGGGACTGAAAGAATGTGAAGTCCTGGGGAAGAGTGTTCCTGGCTGAGGGAACAGTGAGCACAAAGTGTACAGGCCTAGGAGGGAACTGGCACAGATCACTCAACAGAAAGGAAGACAGATGCCTGGAGTATAGTGCATGTGGGGAGTGGACTAGAAGCAGAGGTCAGAGGTCAAGCTGCAGTGAGGAATGAGGGCCATAGGAATCCAGTGAAGGGCTCAGTCCAGAATCATGGTCTTTTGGGCTGAGTGAAGGGGGCTCCAACCCACAGTGGCAGCTGAGGGTGTAGACAGGGGCAGATACCTGGTAGACGGTGACCCTGGCGCTGAGGTCAGGTTCCATGTGCCGCAGGCCCAACCTGGCCAGGTCCACGGGGTCCTGGGGTAGATCCTGGGGCATGGGGAAGGGGTTGACATTCTTGAAGCGGGAGAACCACAGCCTCATGCGCACGAACTTGAGCATGGGATAGCTTTTGCGCCCAAATATCTGAAGCAGCAGGAACTCCGTCTCCTTGTTGGGCATCACCCCTGTGCAAGGCAGATGGCAGCACAGCCTCAGGGAGGGGGCACAGAAGGGAGATGTGAGGGATGGGAGCCAGCAGAGGCGTCCAGGACCAAGAAACGTGGGGAGGGGCAGATTGAAAAAACCAGAGACAGAATTGAAGTCAGAGAATTGATGGTAGAGAAGGAGGAAAGAATCAGAATTTAAAGGAAAAATTAGAGGGATAGAAGAAAGAGATGAGAGACAGAGAGAATGAGAGAGATGGGGAGGAGGTGCAGGCCAGAGAGGGAGGAGACAGAGCCACGGAGCTATAGAGGGGCCCAGACCCGAGAAGGGGACAGCCATGCCCCTGCCCCGAGCCTTCTGGCCTCACCGTGGTTCTCCATCTGCTCCAGGATGGCAATCCCGCACTCCTGCTGCCGTGGGTAGTGGATGAAGATTTTCTGAAAGATGCTGCGAGGCCTGAAGACGTCCTTGGGGAAGATGTCCAGCAGCGTGTTGTAGACGGCCAGGTCCTGCTCGACGCCGTACTCTCGCATCTTGCGCAGGGCCAGGTAGATGAAGTCAACGTGGCCCCGCTTGTGCACGTTGTGCTGCCCGAAGTTCTGTACGGCCTGCACAAAGCTAGCCTTGTCCCGCGCTCCATCCGGTGCCTGCCTGAACAGCTCCTCGTGGGGTGCCAGCGCCCTGGCCGGCCGCCGCGGGGGCTCAGGTGGGTGAGGCACCAGAGATGAATCAGATTTGTGGGTGGTTGAGCTGCAGTGGAGGCCCCTCAGGGCCTGGGGGGACACCTGGGGACAGAGAACTATTGCTGGAATCTGGCACTTCCCAGTGCCCCTAGGGGATTGCTGGGCTGGCTCTTTTCTGGGAAAAGTGCCAATGGGCATCCCTAAGGGCCTCTGAGGAAGCTTGCTGTGGTCACAAACCCAAGGTCAAGCACCATTACAGACAGAAAACAACGGTGAAACCCCCACGGAGGCAGCTGGGCAACATCCACTACAAGAGCACACACGCCCCTTCTGCACTCCTGCTTCTGGTATTTAAATATGCCCGCTCTAAACACACCTACACCAAATGAGTTTTGTGCACCCGCTGTGTCTGTGGAAATGGCCCCAAGGTGCATCGGTAAAGAAATGATAAAGCAAATGGCCGTGAGCTTAGACAAAGCACCTGCTGCTGTAAAAGTCACTGAAGAGGTCTCGTGTGATTTGGGGTGAGCTTCGAAGTATATTGTTAAATGAAAAAGCAGGGTGTGAAACAGTATAGGTTCCCATGTGTGTAAAAAATCCCGAACTTCCATATAATAGATCCTCATTTTTTGGGAATTCTGTATTTGCAATGTTGCCTACTCGTTAAAATGTACTTGTAATCCCCAAATCAGTACTCCCTCATGGCACATTCCCAGTCATTTGAGGACACGTGCAGTTGAGTCCCCTGAGGTTGAACGAGGGGATGCTCTGCCTTCTTGTCTCGGCTCTCACACTGTTAACCAGTGTCCTTTTAGAGGGTTATTTAGTGCATGTTCCTTGCATCTTTTTGTTGGTGATTTTGCTATTGAAAATGGCCCCTAGCGTGCTGCAGAAGTGCTGCCTAGGGTTCCTGTGTGCAAGAAGGCTCTGCTGTTGCTTACAGAAAAAATACATGTGGCTGATAAGCTTCATTCGGGAATGAGTTATAGTGCTATTGGCTATGAATTCAATGTTAATGAATCAACAATATATTAAATAAAGTATCTAAACAGAAACACACATACAATAAGGTTATGTATTGATTGGTTGAGGAAAATGACCAGAGGCTCGCAGGAACCCTGGGAGCAAAGGTTTAGTAATCGCTATTTCAGTGTATGCAGCAACTTTGTAGACCATAACTACTGCAAGTGATGAGAATTGAGTGTAAGTATATATAATTTTTGCTTCTATGAAATATCTCTGGGAAGAAATAGAGTAAGTGGGTAATATCTCTTGCCTCTAGATAAGGGAGCTAAGTGGTAGCAGAACAGGACAGATGCTTGTCATGATGTCGCATAAGAACTTTTTGAATTTTAAATTATATTGCCCACTGTACCTAACTGTATTACCTATTCAAAAGATAAATTTCGAAAACTGAGTTAAAAAAAGATAATGCAGATTTTGGAGTCAGCAGGAGTCTCAGCTTGATTGTCCTCTGCCAGGTGACACCCACATTCCACTTTACTGCTCAGGCCTCAGTTTCCCCATCTGTTATGATGGCATCTCCCTTGGGTTAAGGAGGTCTTGCTTCCAGAGGGAGGAGTGCATGCTGCAGGGAGCAGACCAGATCTCTCTAGAACAGAAGTCAGCAAACTATGGCCTGTGGGCAAATCCAGCCGGCTGCCTGCATTTTCGAATAAAGTTTTATTGGAACACAGCCATGCTCATTGATTGTTTTTGGCTTGGGGCTGCTCTGCATTACAGTGGCAGAGTTGAGTAGCTGTGACAGAGACTGTGTGGCCCACAAAGCCAAAAATATTTACTATTTGACCCTTTACGAAAAAAATGTGCCAACCCTTGCTCTAGATGGTATGGTACACTAACAATCTCATTAAATTTTAATTTAACTGAATGTTTAAATTAGAATGGTCATACATTCCAATAAGGCATCTTAAAAAATATACAGCTAATAAGAGCTAATATTTACTGAATATTCTTATGTTCCATGTGTTGTTGAGCACTTACTGTACCCATGTTACTGAGGCCCGGGGGGTGAAGTGGGATGCCTGGTGTCACATAGCTGCAGAGCGGCAGAGCTGGGACTGGAGTCTCTGCTCTGCTGCCCCCAACAGCTATCCTGAAGTCCCGCTCAGATAAGGCAATGTTTAAAAAAAAAAAAAAAAAAAAGCGCTCATTTAAAGTGAAAGTGTAGGCAACTAATACTCCAGGTGGTGTGTGCATAAGGCAAACATCAGAAAGGAAGCTCTAGAATATCCAAAAGAAGGGGAGGACCCTCCCCCCAAAGGATACAATGTAATGAAATGTACAGCGCAGGGCCTGGCACAAAGGAAGGGCTCACTCAGGGAGCTATTAATATTATCAGCACTGTCATTGTCATTGCTTTTGCAGTCTATGGTCATTGATTGGCTTGGGCCATCTGGTCACTTTGGGTAAAGGATGGAAGTTCTATTTTCTGCCTACATCTTTACAAGGAGATGTAGACTCCTACATACCCAGAGTCACCACCCAAATCTGCTTAGCTCATACATTCTTATTTTCAAATTCAACTCCTTCATACATGTGGGACCAGCACTTTTTAAAATGAGTAAGAGACATTCAGTTGGCCCCTTAGAGCAGACAGGCCAGCCCAGACACCCCAGAGCTGGCTTCACTGGGTGGGTTATGAGGGTTTGGGAGCAAACTCCAAACCTGCCTCTCTCCACCCCGATGACTTCTTGGCTGGCAGTTACCTGAGAGAAGGGGCGTCCTGCGAGGGTGGTGCCACAGATGCCTCCCCAGCCCCAAGACAGGCGCTGGGCCAGCAGGTTGGCCTGGGTCCAGCTCATGCCTCTGCAAGTTGGACAATCACCTGGCCAAGAGAGAAAGAGACAGCATCAGCCTGGCACCCTGCCTACTAACAGAGATGAGACCCCTCCTTTAGGCGGAGACCCCATTCCAGACTGCATGGCTGGCTAACTCACCAGCTCCGCTGGTTTCTCATCCACAAGATGGAGCTTAAATGATTGTTACAACCAAGGCTCCCTGTTCTGCTGGGCCAGAGCCTCCACTATCTAGAAGAATGTCCTCCAGTAATAGTCCTCGTCTCTACTGGGTCATTCTTTTCATTTTTTAAACAACTTTATTCACATACCATACAGTTCACCCTTTTAAAGTGTAAAATTCAATGTGTTTTTCTTTTTTTTTTTTTTTAGTACATTCAGAGAATTGTAATCTAATTTTAGAATGTTTTAGAACACATTAGCTATCACTCTCATTTCCCCTCATCCTCAATGCTGGGCAACCAGTAATGTACCATTTCTACAAATTTGCTTACTCTGGGTATTTCATATAAATGCATTCATATGATATGTGTTCTTTTGTGGCTAGTATCTTTCACATAGCATGTTTTCGAAGTTTATCCATATTGTAGCATGTATCAGACCTTTAAATTAAATTCCTTTTAATTGCCAAAAAAATTCCATTGTATGGATATAACGTTTTATTTATCCGTTCATCAATTGATGGACATTTGGGTTGTTCCTACTTTTTTACGATTATGACTAATGCTGCTATGAATACTCATGTAGAAGTTTTTGCGTGAACATGTGCTTACACTTCTCTTGGGTATAGACTTAGAAGTCATACTGCTGGGAATATGTTTAACATTTTGAGGAGCCCCTGGAACTGTTTTCCAAAGTGGCTGCACCATTTCACATTCCCACCAGCAATGTATAAAGGTTCTAGTTTTTCCACATACTTATTATTGTCTTGCCCATACTTATTGTCTTTTTATTACAGATACCCTAGTGAGTGTGAAGTGGCATCTCCTTGTGGTTTAGATTTGCATTTCCCCAATGATTAATGATGCTAAACATCTTTTCATGTGCTTATTGGCCATTGTATATCTTCGCTGGAGAAATGTCTATTTAGATCCTTTGTCCATTTTTAAAATTGGGTTATTTCTCTTTTCATTATTGATGATATGTGTGCTGATGGAACTAAATATTTATCGCCAGCCTTGAACTCCAGCCTCCATACCTGCCACTTTGCGTATACCCAGCTATCAAACTTAATTTGCTCCAAATTGATATCCCTGCTTAAACTTGTTCCTCCCCATCCTAACCAATGGCCCCACCATTCGTAGTCATTCAGGCCACAAATCTAAGAGTCACTGCTGTGTACACTATGTCCCTTACTCCCCCATTTAATCCATCAAGTAGGCCTGATGACTGATTACTTCCAAATCTATCCCAAATGCACCGATTTTTTTCCATCTGCAGGTCACCACCCTAATCCATGACCTCTTTCCCAGACCCCCACTTCTCTTCTTCCTTGCCTCCAGTCAGTTCTTCCCACCTTGGCCTTTAAAATGTGAACTAAATTCAATATTTTCTGCCTAAAATTGCTAATGGTATATCACACCTAAGATAAAATCGGACAGAGTCTACACCTCCAAATTCAACTCTTATCACTGGCAGGTCCATCTACACTTCCTTAAACAAGATATGTTTATTCTAGTTCCAGAGCCTTTGTATTTGCGTTTCCTTCTGTTTGGAAATTTCTTCACCCAGATCCGTCCATATTTGTTTCTGGTCATTCAGGTTTATATACAAACGGGGCCTTCTTTGACTGCTGCCCCACTTCCTATCTAAAGTTCCTATCACCCTGGTAAATGGATTTTTAACAAATACTACTGGAATCAGCTGTTCTCTTTATTTCTGACTTGTTCAATGTCTGGCTCGTCTTCCCAGGAGGAGGGGGATTTTTGTCTGTCTTCCTCATTGCTGTGTCTCCAGCACCTGGGACAGTGCCTGGTATGTGGTAGTGCCTAACAAGTATCAGTGGAATGGGAAGAAGAGCTAAATTTCTACAAAACGTCTATAATCTATAAATCTGAACAAATCTGAACCCCGTAGTGTATCTATAGGAGCTCCGAGGCTGGCTGCCAGGATTCTTGGGAGAAACGGGCAAACGAGGGTTCGAATTGCAGCCTAGCTACCGACCTGCGGTGTGACCTCGCGAGAGGGCCTTAACCTCTCGGAGCCTCAGCTGTCCCGTTTGCAAAATGGGAGATTAAGGACGTGAGGAGGCGGGTACACTGAGGGAGGCCTTTACCCGAACGTCCCGCCTTGCACCCTAAGAGGTCACGGTGCCCTGGCCCTGCAGCAGGTCTCTCTGGGGCCACCCTCCCGCGCTGCCGGCTCAGAACGGGCAGCCCCGGGGCCCTGCAGTTCGTGCTCGCCTCCCCACGCACGACCTACCTACTCAAGCGGGCGGCCGCGGACTCCCGGCCGGCTGCATCTGGTCGCTGGGCGCTGCCATGTTGCCCGGAGATTTTCCAGGTCATGGGCCGCCAAATCAAGGAGACAGCAAATCAAGAACGCCAGTTTAAGGAGGTCCCGCCCCAAAGAGAGGAGCACCAATAGCAAGATGGAACGACCTCGGTGCCGCCTTGTAACGAGCCAGGCCCCACCCCTAACGAGGCAAGCCGCAACCCCGACCTGGGAATTAAGGAGTAAAGCCTGGGAGGAAGTGACTGTATCGTTCTCGGCGGGTGGGGGGACGGGGGAAGTTCGCGTGAGTCCAGCTAGCTGCCCCAGTTTTTCCACCTGAAATGTGGGAATAAAATATTAAGGGTGGCAATACCCCCCAAGTGTGTGAGAAATGCTGTGTCTGGGTCCCTGAATTTGTACTTCTCCATTATGTGCGGCAGGTCCGTGATCCTCGGGTAATCCTTTTGCCTTCTGGCATGGTAACTGTAGAGACTGTGCATCTGGTATCCACCCCAATGGCTGTAGGGGCTAGGCAGTGGGGCAGAGGAGGTACCTGGGGCCTGGACGTGGCCAACGCGCAATGACTAGCCTCGCCCGTCCCTATGGCGCCCCGCTCAGGTGGTTCAGCCTCCTGGCTCCGCTTTGCGCCAGATGAGCGTCTAGGCGCTCTGCCCGCGCGTGTTCCATAGCCTCGGGCGGGCCTGTGAACGCCTTGGACTCCCGCAAACGCCTCCAGGTAGCATGAGGGCCGGCCGGCGGGGCGGTGCCGAGCTCCCTTCCCTCCCACACCTGCCAACGCCTCCATTCCCTCCGCAGATGCCTGTGCACCCTCTCTCCCTGGCCTTCAGCGCCGTCAGGCGGTACAATCTGCTGTCCGTGGAGGCAACATCAACCTCACTCCATGAGTCAGCTGGGCCCGAGTGGATATTCTCCACTTCACTCCCATCCCTACTCTGCGCTCCTGTGGAGGCAGGGGGCCAGTAGCATGGGGAAGAGGGGTAGACATACCGAAGTTGTCCAAGTGAGGAAGGGACTCTTCCGGGAAGGTGTTCGGAACAAGGCTGGCTCAGCTAAGGAGTCCCATGGGGTCTCTGTCTCTACCCCAGCCCAGGCAGAGGTTGACCCAGGGCCTTGAACCCTCCATGCCAGGCCCTAGCTACCCATTCCAGAGCTGTCCGGAATGGGGGGAGTGGTCAGTGGGCTCCTTGCTCCCCTTGCCTCACAGACTGTGGCTGATGCCTCTGGTTACCTGCTCCATAGCAGATGGGGGCCCAGCTGGGTGGGCCCAGGGTCCCCCTCACCTCTGCCTCCTTCCAGACCTGGTGCTGATCTTCTGCAGCTAGGGCATCAGATGTTCCTGGGTTATCATGCAGTTTCTCTTTTCAGCTTTCACTACTTCCAGTGAAGACCCTTGGAGACACCACCTCTCCCGCCCCTGCCTCCACCATGTACTGACCATCTCCTGTGCGCCCCCATTACCATAAGCTCCATGAGGACAGGGAGATTCTGTTTGTTGCGTGTGTTGTCCCCAGCGTTGGAGACAGGGCCTGGAACATGGTAGGTGCTCAATAGATGTTAGTTACAAAATGAATAAATAAATGAATGAATGTTCCTGTAGCTCATCCCAATATTTAAACTCTAGAAACTGTCCTTTGTGACAGCCCCATGTGACTGCCTTCCACATGCCTGACTAATTACTCTACCACTGCCTTCCCCATTTTTCCCCAGCCTCAGGGCAGGCTATATTACCTCCCAGACCTCTATGCCAATTTGTGTCTGCTCACAGCCTTTTGTCAATTTTGGGTACTTGGGTCTGGGGACATGTGAGGGCTTTCTTGCTCCTCTCCTGCATCCCCCAGACCCGAGTACCCAAAACTGACAAAGGGCTGTGAGCAAACCCTCACACTCTTGTCCAAAATTGGTTGCTGAGTACGGTGAGCTGCCTCTGAAATTTGCTAATGGCCTTACTGAGTGGTGTGCCCATGGCTGCACCCTGTGTAGCTGGCATCGCTGTGATGTTTTAAAGTTTGAGGGGTGTCGACTTTGACAACGCTGGTCCTGGACATCCTCAACATCCTGCTGTCGAGGGCCTGAGGCGGGGGAGCCCTCATGTCCTAAAGCAGTGGGAAGGGATTGAAGAGGTGTGGAAGAGTTCCCTAAACTCCGCTGCAGACTTGGGCCCAGGACCAAAGTGGGGGAGGTTGTACAGAGGAGCCGGAGGCTGTGCCCATCTCACAACTAGAAGGCTCAGATTCACTCAACAAACTTTTACGGAGTGCCTCCTTTGTACCAATCACTGTTCTAAGCCTCGAGGAATAGCAGTGAGCAAAGAATGATTCCTGACCTCGGGGAGCTGTCATTCTAGTGGGGGAGACAGACAAAAACCCATGTTCTATAGAAATAATTTATACAGCTATTTGCATCTTTAAAAAAATTAAGTGCAACTCTAAAACTGTCTAGGATATGATTTTGTCTATCTTCTTGTTAACCTTAATCTACTTTTGAACTTCAACCATGTTACCTTTTGTAATTAACAACATTTCTTAGTCATTTTTGCTTGTGTGTAGAGCTTGATTCTGTGTTCTCTGTGTTAATTTAGGTATTTTTAGATTTATGTCTTCTGTCATTCTGCCATCTCAAATAAACCATCAAAATACATTAATTAATCCAACAAATATTTATATATATTTTAAAACAAATACATGTTGTATGCTAGATCCAGAGGGAAATATAAAATTAATTTGAAAAAGGAAAATAAATTTAAGTTTTCCAGGTGCTTAGAATTTGTTTCAAAATTCATGAAGTAAAAACATAAAATGCTACATGTGCCATACAAAATGATTAATATTAATAAACAATTTTTTAAAAAGAAATGTTTTATAGCTTGAGCTGTGTGGCAATTACATGGTACATATGTATGTAAAAATTCATTGAGTTCTCCATTAATATTTGTGCATTTTAGTTTAAGTAATATCTCAATTTAAAAGTTTTTAAAAGCGATAATTGAGTCATTGAGCTATAATTTGCACATTTTTCTGTATGCATGATATGTTTCAAAAGTCTATTTAAATACTTCACACCCATTAGGATGGCTATTATCAAAAAAGTAGAACCTAATAAGTGTTAATGAGGGTGTGAAGAAAGTGGAACCCTTGTACACTGCTGGTGGGAATGTAAAATGGTTCAGCCACTATGGAAAACAGCATAGTGGCTCCTCAAAAAATTAAAGGTAAAGCTACCATGTGATTCAACACCATATTCATAGAAGCATGATTCACAATAGTCAAAGTAACTCAAGTGTCTATCAATAGATGAACTGATAAAATGTGGTATGTACATACAATGGAATATTATTCAGGTTTAAAAAGGGAGAACATCTTGTCCTTTTGTGAAATAAACCAGCCACAGTAGGATGAAAAGTGTATGATTTCACTTATATGACGTCCCTAGAGCAGTCAAATGATCACTGAAACAGAAAGTAGAAGGGTGGGAGCCAGGGGTTGGAGTAGGGGGATGGGGAGTTAGTGTTTAATGTGGACAGAATTTCAGTCTTGGAGGATAAAAAAAAGTCCTGGAGATGGATGGCAGTATGCAACAACATAAGTGTACTTAAAACCACAGACTTGTACACTTAAAAATGGTAAATTTTATGTGTTTATTTTACCACAATTTTTAAAAAAGTCTACTAAAGATAAGTGATGAGAGAAAAGGTCAAATCAGATGAGAGGGGGCTTCTGGGATCCCTGAGAAAGCCCGTTTTAGCTGTTAATAACCTAATTGGTTAGCTCATCAAATGGGCGCTTGGCAGTAGCAGAGGCTCCAGGTAAGGGCGGTTATCTGCCCCCATAAAGCCATTTCTGCAATCCTTGGCCTCCAAGACGCCAGACTCTGGCGAAGGGACAGGAAGATAGATACACGTAGCCACCCTTAGGATGCCTCAAGGACTCTGCACAGAAGAGGCACATCTGCCCCATCAGGATTCCTGTGATTGGCCTACCTGAGAAGCGCTGCAGCCAATCAGCTTCAGGTCCAAGGGAGGGCTTGTGCACCCCTCCCAGCACGTTGACAGCCACGTGGGCAGCTGTCCGCTTGCTACTGCTCTGTCAGGCACGCCTAGGTAAGGCGCAGGCGCAGTTAGCGCTGCTCAGCAGTGGCGTGGGTGAGGGCACGCGTGGGTGGTGGCGGGATCGCCGATCTAGCAACCGGCTTCAGAGCTCTCAGTGTCCATTCCTCTTGGGGCAGTTATGGCTCTTATTTTCTTACTTATCTTTGAGAAGTAATCCTTCAAACACAAGCATTTACATATATATTTTTTCTATTTATTTACACATACCAAGCAATGGTATGTAAGTTTGTAGACCCTTTAACATGAAGTCCACGAAACAACCCTCGGGAAAATAGAAGCTTCACAGTGGAGGATCTTGGCAGACTCCACCTTAACTAAGGGACCAAGGTTAATATCACCAGTGATGATTCACAGTGACATCATGAGCCCTCCCCCCAACCCCAGAAGGGAACATAACCTCTGTGGTATCCCCATATCCTTTCCAGCAATGCAAAAACCTCAATCTAATCAAGACAAACCAAATTGAGAGACAATCTACAAAATTACTGACCAGTGCTTTTCAAAAGTGTTGGGTTCATGAAAGACTAAGAGATTGCCATGGACTGGAGGAGTCTAAGGACACATGACAACTAAATGAAATAAGGGATCTTGGACTGCGTCCTGGAATAGAAGAAGGACGTGAGTAGGAAAATGAGAAATCTGAATCAAGTCTGTAGTTTATTAATAGTATTGTACTAAGGTTAAGTTTTTATTTTTATTTATTTATTTAATTAATTTTTTAAAGTTTAAGTTTTTAGATTTAATAAATATGCTATGGTTATATAAGACATTGACAGTAGGGGCAGCTGAGTGAAGGGTATATTAGAACTCTATGCTATTTTTGCAACTTTTCTGTAAGTCTAAAATTATCTCACAAATTTAAAAATAAACTTAGGAAGCAGGTATTATTAATATGCCCATATTCCAGAGGAGGAAACTGAGGCACAGAGAAGTTAAGATACCTGTGCGAGGTCACGCAGCCAGGAAGAAGCAGAGTGTGTCCTAAACCATTGCAATATGAACCTGGAGCCCCTACTCTTAACCACAGCACCACAGGGCCTTTATTTAAATGAAATGGAGTACTGCATATTCTGCCTTCATCTTTGTCTATCTCACTTGTTCCCTGCTGACGGAGCTATAAGGTGACTTGTTATTAAAAGGTCACTGTAATAGATGTTCTTGCACATGTGTCATTCTTCACTCCCACAATTGTACTTCTTAGGACTTGCTAGTCCAGAAAGTATATGAGATAGGGTTCTCCAGAGAAATGGAACCAATAGTAGATATATTCATTCTATTGCACATGGCATATATATAAAATAAGAGATCTAGTTACATGACTATGGAGGCTGAGAAGTCCAAGATCTGCAGCTGGCAAGCTGGAGACCCAGGAGAGCCAACGGTATGAGTTCCAGTCAGAAGGTTGGCAGGCTTGAGACCCAAGGAGTGTTGATATTTCAGTTCCAGTCTGAAGGCAGGAAAAGACTAACGTCCCAGCTGAAGGCGCTTGGGCAGGAGGAATTCTCTCGTACTCAGTGGAGAGTCAGACTTTTTGTTCTATTCACTCCTCCAACTTGAACTGGAAGAGGCCCACCCATATTGGGGAGGGCAATCTGCTTTACTCAGTCTACTGAGTCAAATGTAATTCTCATCCAAAAACACCCTCACAGAAACATCCAGAATAATGTTCGACCAAAAATATCCAGACACCCTATAACTCAGTCAAACTAACACATAGAATTAACCATCAGAAAAGATAAGGACACTTGTCATTTTGAAAGCTGTTGACAAATTGCCCACACTCATCAGCAATGTCCTCATAGTCTTGGTCAAGTATCCTGATTTTTGTCAATCTGATCATCACCTGTCCACTTTTTCAAAAAAGCTTTCTTCTTCGACTAGATGTTTTTCCTACAAAACTTCTTGCAAAGCTCAAGGCGGGACAAGGCAGTGGGCAGCTGTAGAATGGCTTGGAATAACTGCAGCCACTGCCTATGACCCAGCCCCCTTTCCGGCCTCCGACTGGTCTTCTTGGGAGGGATGGAATGCAAATGCAAAGATGACCCTCAGTTCAATTGTCCTCTCTCTAGGAGGTGCTGGGAAACTGTGCCCTTCATTTTTGTGTGGTTAAGCACCATTTCAGACATATGGGTTCGAGTCCTGGCTCCATTCACTTTAATTTTATTTACACACTGAGCATTTTTTGAGCACCTGCTGTGTGGAGGCACTGTACTGGGCACTGAGGATAGAGCCGTGAACAAGCAAAACCTTGCCCTGTGGAGTTTCTGTTCTCACAGCATGATATAGATAATAAGCAAATAGGAGACAATAAGAAAAAGCAGGGAAAGGAGATGGGGAGGGTGCTTTTTAAAATCACTTTTTAAAATCACAATTTTTATGGAGGTAGAAATTTTATTCCAGGTGCAAAAACACTTAAGGGAACAGCTCCCATCTCTCACAGCCATCCTATCACAATCAGTCTGGTGGTGGAGGATGCTATTATTTTAGAGCAGGTGGCAGGGAGAGCTTCTCTGAAGAGGTGACATTTGCATAGAGAAAGCATCTTGCAGAAATATGTCCAGGTGGAAGGAGCTGCCAGTGCAAAGGTCCTGTGGTGGGAGCTTGCTTAGGCACTCAAGAAATATACCCACAAGGATCTGAGAGCAGCAAGAGAAGTGTGACTCTGGGAGAGTGGCTTGGCCTCTCTGAACCTTGAGTTTTCTTATGTATAAATGTGCCTAAGAGTTTCCATCAACAGGGTGGTGGTGAGGATTACATGAGATTGTGCCTGGCACAGGGGTTGGCGTGGAATGAACCCTCCAGAAACAGAAGCCATTGTCAACAACAGCCTCTTCCTGTTCCCTGGAGGGGAAAGCTAGGTGAGGAGGAGGCTGGCACAGGGGGGGCAGCCAAGATACGCAGGTCAGGAGGAAGGGGCTGCTACTCTCTCCAGAAGATACACAGGTACAGAGGTGTGAGTGAGTGAGTGAGCGAGCATGCATGCATGTGTGTGTTTGTGTGTTCTGAGAGTCATGAAGATTTTAGGGGTTCTCGTAAGGTTGAGAAATGGCTGGTCTGGATCATGACTGGTCTGGATCCTTTTGGAATCTACGTTCCTTACAAGAGGGGTCCCCAGCCCCTGGGCTGCAAACCAGTACCAGTTCATGGCCTGTTATGAACTGGACTGAATAGCAGGAGGTGAGTTAGCGAAGTTTCATCTACAGTTGCAGCCGCTCCCCAGCTAGCTCCCCATCTCCACCTCAGATCATCAGGCATTAGATTCTCAAAGGAGCACCAGTCCTTGGTGCCAAAGAGGTTGGAGACCGCTGCCTTACAAGATCTCACCTTTTCATTTAGATGGAATGCTGAGTGGCTGGGGCCTAGAGCCTAGGAAACACGGATAGCAGCTGGCTGGACTGCACATCCGCAGCCAGTGATGGGGGAGTCCCTTGGGGCGGGGGGCCTCGGGATGTCATCAGCCCCCTCTCTCAGTGTCTACTCCTATCTACTGGACAGAGAAGAGACAGTGTAGATAATACAGAGACATCGAGAGAAAAAAAACAGTGACGCTGAGAAGTGGAACAGAAACAGAGATGGAGAGATAATGGAGAAAGAGGAGACATGGGGACACAGAAAAACAGAGGCAGTGTGACAGTGTGACAGATTCAGAGACAGAGAAACAAAGGGTGAGGCATAAAAGGTTAGGAGACCCAAAGGGAAGGAAATAGAGTGACGTAGAGACAGAGCATAAGCTACAAAGTCAAGGACCCAGAATAGTAGGAGACGGGACAGACCCAGGAACCGCCGCCCTCTAGGGAGACCCCGGCTGCCCCGGCGGGGGGCGCGCCAAGTGCTCCCCTACCCCTCCCCCGCCCCCGTCGTGCCTGCGCCGTGACTTCAGAGTCCGCGCGGATTCTATAAATGGCCAAGCGGCCGCGGACCCGGAGGCAGGCCCGAGTGAGTCAGCGTGCGCGTCACCGCCGCCGGGTCCCCGCCAGGCCCCGCCCCCACCCATCCTGGGCCGCCAGGGGGCGCGGGCCGCGGGTCCTCGCATGCGCAGTAGCAACCTGTGGCCCGCCGAGGGTCGCTCGCGTGGGCAGGATATCGGAATCTGCGCGTTTGAATCCTGGCTCCTCCACCCTCGTGCTGGTGTAAGCCCGAGCAGTCGGCTTCTCCTCTCTGTACCTCATATCTACCCCGCCTCATATGGTTGCTGTGAAGAATGACTTAACAGAGCCAATGCACTGAGTGCATAGCAGGAGCTAATTGTTAGTTCATTCATGTATTTTACTGTATCTTCAACATATCCGTACGTGCCGCAACTTGTCCATATTTGCCTTAGCCCAGCCCTTCTCAAATGGGGGAGATCTACCCTCTGCCATCATTGGGCAATGAATGGCTGGAGACACTTCTGTTAGTCAAGGCCAAGGGGGTGCTACTGGCATCTAGTAGGTAGAAACCCTGGATGCTGCTTAAGGTCCTACAATGCCCAGGACAGCCTCCTACCACGCAGAATTATCCATCCCCGAGGTCAACAGTGCTGAGGCTGAGAAACCTGCCTTAGCCTCTTAACATTACAGGCAGGGACCAGGTTCAAATTCTGCTCTGCCGCTAGTGAGCTGGGTGACACTGGGGAAGTGATTTCACACTCCCGTGCCTCAGTTTCCCCATCTTTAGATTGTGTATAGTAACAGCATCCACTTCTGAGTGTTGTGAGGATTCAGTTGATACATGTGCAGTGCTTGGAACAGGGTCTGACATAAAGGCTGCTGTCATATTAGCATTATGACAGATGTGTCCTTAGCTTGTGGCCAGCAAATTGTATGTCCTTAACATATTAGTTAGGCAGGTTGCTGACATGTCATCCAAGTGTCATTAACATGGCCTTGACATATGTGGCATAATGTGGGCATGTCACCCACCACTGTGGTCCAGGGGTGAGATCCAGCCTGATGCGGCTGCTTGCAAGTGTTCCCTCCAGGCCAGACTGGCTGGGACAGGAACATATAGGGGTGTCCATGACTTGGAACCTGCTAATACAGTCACCCCATGGCAACCATGGGTGGATGGGGAGGGTGAGATTCAGGATCTCTGCTCCCCCAGGATCTTATGAGGGACTGGAGGTGACGGAAGTAGGTGCCAGATTCTCAGCAGAAATAATGCCATTCTCTGAGTCCTCCCCTGTGCCAGGCACTACACTGAGCACATCAGAAGCCTTTCTTCTTCTTCTTCCTTTTTTTTTATGCCTACAGCACCTGGTATTCATTCCTAGGTGGTCTCCCATCCAAGTACTAAGCAGGCCTGACCCTGCTTAGCTTCCAAGATCAGACCATTTTTCTTCTGATCCTCACAACACCCTCACAAGGCAGGCACTTATCATTAGCCTGTTTTACAGATGTGGCAAACGAAGCCCAGAGAGAAGAAGGGACTTGCCTAGAGTTATGGACTGTTAGTGTCTGGAGTTAAAGTTACGGTGGTGCTCCTTAAACTACCACGTGTGGCAGTCCTGCCTCAAGGCTGGAGAGAGACACAGAGATGGACTTAGAGACATAGATAGCCTCAGACAGACACAAAGAGACAAGGAGACTCAGCCAAAGCCTCAATGAACAGTGGGGGGTGGGGAGAAGTGGGGAAAGGTTGGTCTCTGTCTGGCTAAGGCCACCCCCACCAAAGAATAACCCAAGCCGCCCCCCTAGGTGGAAACAATGACACAATCAGCTCCCAATACCAAGGCCCTGACATCACGAGGGGGGGTTGGCTGAGGTGGGGGCACCCCGCCCCTTGGCAGGCTCCTGTGACCAATGGGACAGCCTTGGAAAAGGCCCGGGCCGCCTCCGGAGCTTCAAAAACGTGTGAGGAGGGAAGAGGGTGCAGACGGAGTCTCAGCTGCTGCCGCGGTCCTCGGTCCTCAGAGCCACCGTGACCACTGCTACCACTGGCCAGCATGTCCTCTGCTCATTTCAATAGAGGCCCTGCCTATGGGTTGTCAGCGGAGGTCAAGAACAAGGTAGGGCTGGAGGGCCTCCCCTGGTCTGGCCCACACTGCGCTGCCAGGCTAAAGGCCCCACTCTTTGGGTTCCCTGGACCCCCTCCTGCTTATCCCATGTGACCTGAGAGGGAAGAGGGACAAGTATGCTATAGGGGCTGCCTTCTTCCCCCTCCTGAGCATCCCAGAACCCTCAGCTATTGTTGGTGGTGGAGTGGGGGGCACACAAGCAGCCACAGGTAAACAGAGGGGGTCTTCCATTGCAAAGACCCCACTTGATCAGGATCCCTTGTTAACCCTTTGTTTGCGTGGGGGTCTGGGGGAGAACCTGTTGACCTTCCCCATTACCCCAGCCTGACAAAGAAGTTGGGGAGCACTTGAGAACTGGGGTTCCTGAGAGGTAAGGCCCAGAAAATGCAGGAGATGGTGATGCGAGAAGGAGGCAGCTGAGGAGGGCAGAGAGTGGGCATTAGAGACAGGGCAGGGGTTTCCTAATTTTGGAATTAGGAAGACACTGAGACACCACCTCCATGCTATGAGTGGGTAAACTGAGGTTCAGAGAGGAGAGGCAAGTAGCTAGGGTCCTGCAAAAGGGAAGCGCAGAGCTGGGACCCTTCACTCACCTCCTCTACATCAGAATGCAGTCAGCTTCTCCAAGGCACACACTCGATGTCCCCAACCCACTGGAATGCTCCCATGAGGCCTGCAGGGGAGGAGTCCCAGCCCCATTTGACAGAAGGGAACACTAAGTCGCAGGGTGGCTTTTGCCAGGGTCCCGCAGCTAGGAAGTAGGGAGCTGGGATTGGCAACCGGGGTCGGGGATCCTAGTAGCTGGAGGAGGGGGCAGGTTGGGGGGCGGGTGCTCGGGCTGGAGACACGTCCCAGCACTGCCCCCACCCCCCCCAGCGCCGGCCCCCAGAGCCCAGCGGAGCCGCCGCGCCATATAAGGCGGCCTCGGGGAGCCCGGCCCGTGGGGCCTCGCTATATAAGGGCCGGTTTGCTTTATAAAGTCGTGCTCGTGGGGAGGGGGAGTGGTGGGGAGGGGGACGGCAGGGCTGGGGCCAGGTGAGGGGGCTGCCCCCTCCCACCTCCACCTCCCCTTCCCCCTCCCACAGGAGAAGGGACAGCCGGGTCTTCCAGCGTCTGGGAGCCTGTCTGGGCTGGGGGCGGAGGTTTCTGGAGAAACGGAGATTTTGGGAACCTGAGACGGGAGAGAGACAGATGGGGGAGGGCAAACCACGAACGAGATAAGACTGAGACAGGGATGGAGGGGCAGAGGGGGAGACAGACGAGCCCCACTCCCACCAGAGGCAAGGAACCTGGTGTCTGAGCCCGAGGGTGACCCACAGGTAGACCAGCCATGAGCCCCATCCACCCTCAGCCAGAATCTCAGAGATGGAGACGGGAAGACAGACATAGCTGGGGTTGTGGGGAGAGAGACAGATAGACACAGCACACAGGGCCAAGAGTAAGACGAAGACAAGCCTGGACCCCCAGCTAGAGAGAAGCCCCAGAGATGAGGACCTGGAATCTGAGAGCCTGAGATGCAAGACCGAACAGTGCCCTTCCAGGCAGCACTCAGAAGCATCTTCCTTGCCTGCGGTGCCCAGTCTTCCTGTAGGGGGATGGAGGGAGGCAGGGCCAGGGGAAGCAAGCCCCAAGTTTGGCTTGGAGGGGGAACCAGGAGGCTAGGTACCACCTCTCCTCCCCCCAGCTCAGGATATTCCCCTCTCCACCCACCCTTGTCCAAATTCTCTGGTGCCAAACCTCAGAATGCCCGGAATGGCCCCCTGGGCAGGTGCCACCTCAGTCCTGGCCCTCAGCCTCCCCTCCCCCGCACCATGGCTGCTGTGGCAGAATTGCCTTAGTTGGGAAGGGACTAGGAAGGAGATCAGGCTTAGGGAGCAAAGCCTCCGCAGCTACCCCCATCCTCACCATCATCTCCATGCTCCCCCACCGCTCCCCACCAGCTGGCCCAGAAGTATGACCTCCAGCGGGAACAGGAGCTTCGAGAGTGGATCGAGGGCGTGACAGGTCGTCGCATAGGCAACAACTTCATGGATGGTCTCAAAGACGGCATCATTCTTTGCGAGTGAGTGCAGCACTGGTGGCCCAGACCCTCATAGGGCTGCCACCCAACCTGGCCGGGTACTCATCTCTCCCCACCAACTCATCAACTGACCATGAGCTGGGCTGGGCGCTTTACATCTCAGACCTTGAAACAGTCCTCTGAGGTGGCAAATAACCACTGTGCCCATTGAACAGGAAAGAAAACAGGCTCAGTTAGGTAAAACGCATGACCCAAAGTCCCACGCTGTTCCAACAGATATGACTCCAGGTTCTGGCCGCTTAACCACCATGCATATAAGACACATAGGCCCATTTATGGCCTCCAGTGTCCCAATAAAGAGCGGTCACAGATAAAAGACAACAGGCAACAACAGCTGCCCATTGCTGGCGTGATGACATGAGAGATGTACTATGTAATCTGAGTAGGCCCTTTCTACTCTTCTCAGAACTTAAATCGCTGAGGAAAATGCAAATCCTCACAGCTCCCAAGCCCCGATTCCAGATACAACTGAAACCCTAATGCTGGGTGGGCCCTGAGCCCAGCGGGGGTCCTGTCTGCCCCTCTGAGTCTGACCCAGGGCAGGGTGACTGTGAGGGCCAGAATGTGCCCTTGGGAAAGGTTCCTAAAGGTGCAGCCTTACCATGCCCTAGGTACCCCGAAAGGGGAGGGGGGAGGGTATCTTGTTCTACCATATCCACTGGGAATGAGGAATACGGGACAGCCTGGTGTCTCACCTCAGACAGGGCTGCTTGGCCTGAAGGGTACACAGGCACTCACACCCTCAGTCCATTTATGGGGCTCCTGCCGTGTGCCAAGTCTAGGCCCTGGGGATAGTGGACGGGAAACAGCCTTGGAGCTCACATGGAGCTTTAGTCGTAGTGGGGGAGACCGATGGAATAATCGAAGAAATAATCACACACCTGCCTGTGGTGGGAAGTGCTGTGGAGAAGAGTCGGCGGGGAATGGTGGGAGCTGGGTGCGGTGAAGTGTTGCTGCTTTGGACAGTGGCCTGGGAGCTCTTTCTGAAGCCATAACATTTGCACAGAACCTTGGTTGACGTGAAGGAGGGAGCTGGGTGGGCATCTGAGGGAAGAGCGGGCTAGGCAGAAGGGACAGCCAGTGCAAAGGCCCTGAGGTGGGAATGTGCCTTGCATGTTCCGGGAACAGTGAGGAGTGGCTGGCACAGAGTGATTCGGGGAGTGGAGGGAGTAAGCTGGGGACCAGGTGACATGGGGCCTTTTAATGATGCTATGGAGTTAGGAAACTCTGGGAACATTTTGAAGTGGGGAGTAACTGGTATTGTTTTGAAAAGGCCATTCTAGCTGTGAGATGCAGAAAGGTCTGCAGGGGATGAAGCGGAAGCTAGGAGCCCACGGGGTGGCGTTGCAAGAGTCCAAGAGACAGAGATGCTGGGGCTCGTAGCAGGGTGGTGGGAAGCTGTGGCCTCCTGGATGTCTCCAGAAGGCAGAGCAAGAGGCCTTGCTGAGGGATAGGATGTGGGGGTGAGAGAAGGCAGAGGAGAGTCCAGGGCAAGTCTGAGGGCTGTGCCTGCGCCTCTGGAAGAGTGGGTTTCCTAAGGTGAGAGGAAGGAGAGTCTGTCCTTCTCCCCCGACTCCTTGTAGGTTCATCAACAAGCTCCAGCCAGGCTCTGTGAAGAAGGTCAATGAGTCGACCCAAAATTGGCACCAGGTGAGCCCAGACTCTTTTTAACTCTTTCAATCCCTGGCTACAGTCCCCCAAGCCCCCCACCCCCGCCCCACTACTCACCACTGCCTGCTCCCCTCCAGCTGGAGAACATAGGCAACTTCATCAAGGCCATCACCAAGTATGGGGTGAAGCCCCACGACATCTTCGAGGCCAACGACCTGTTTGAGAACACCAACCACACCCAGGTGCAGTCTACCCTCCTAGCCCTGGCCAGCATGGTGAGTGTGGGTCAAGGGCGGGCATGGGGGGCAGGGGGACTGCTGGTGGACTTGGCTGGGATTTGAGTGGGGCCACTCGGATCCCAGAGCCCAGGGTGGATGGGAGAGGGAGAGCAGGTGCTGGGAGGGAACAGTGCAGCCCAGAGGCTCACGTCAGTCCCTGCTCCCCTCACTCTCCCCCAGGCCAAGACAAAAGGAAACAAGGTGAATGTGGGGGTGAAGTACGCAGAGAAGCAGGAGCGGAAATTTGAGCCAGAGAAGCTACGAGAAGGGCGGAACATCATTGGGCTGCAGGTACTGCCCCTTCCTCACCAGGTCTTGCTGCTGCTGAGCCAAGGCAGGTCAAGGAGACCAGGAAGGTACCCCGGGCCCTGAAGGCTTTGGGAGACAGCATATTTGGCCTTAACTAAATTATATGCCAGGCACTGTGCTCTAACTCCGTACCCTAACTCAGTCCTGCAACAGCTCTACAGGGTGGGTACTGTCAACATCGTATCCTTCACACAGATGAGGAAACAGGACTGGAGAAGCTAGCTCACTGGTCAGAATCACGCAGGGGATGAGTGGCCAGGCTGGGACCCTGGAAGTTGGGGCCCCAGTGCTCTGAGCCACTCTCTTGGCTTCAGTTGCCAGTCTGTAGCCTGAGAGTGGAAACGGTGCCTTGTTAGAGGGCTGTGAGTGTCCACTGACATTGCTATATCTTGGGGTCCGTGGCGAGGCTCTATAACCCTCGATGTGACTCTCCTTCCGGCTTCCTAGATGGGCACCAACAAATTTGCCAGCCAGCAGGGCATGACAGCCTATGGTACCCGGCGCCACCTCTATGACCCCAAGCTGGGCACGGACCAGCCCCTGGACCAGGCAACCATCAGCCTGCAGATGGGTACCAACAAGGGAGCCAGCCAGGTGTGTGGGGAGCCACGGGGTGGGCTGGCGGGCCCTTGCCCCTTGCCATGCCCATGGCCTGACCACACTGCCTTCTGCAGGCTGGCATGACTGCGCCTGGGACTAAACGGCAGATCTTCGAGCCGGGGCTGGGCATGGAGCACTGTGACACACTCAACGTCAGCCTGCAGATGGGCAGCAACAAGGGGGCCTCGCAGCGGGGCATGACGGTGTACGGGCTGCCACGCCAGGTCTATGATCCTAAGTATTGCCTGACGCCCGAGTACCCGGAGCTGGGCGAGCCTGCCCACAACCACCACCCACACAATTACTACAACTCTGCCTAGGGCCCTGGGCCTCTGCCTTTTCCCCCAGGGAGGCTGGCTGCTGCTCTCAGCAGGGCCCAGCCCGGCTCGCTGACCCCCGCCGCTGCATGGCGCCTTCCAGCCCCCTGGCACCTGCCTACAGGGTTAGCATTCTGGGGGGGGGAGGAGCAAACTGGGGGCCTGTGGGGGGAAGGGAGCCCTCCTCCCTGGAGCACTGCAGGGTCCAACATCAAGCCGGGTGTTCCCAACAGCACTCAAAGGATGCACTGAGCAAAGCTACCCCGGCTGTCCCCCCACTCCTTCACAAGTGGGTCTCCCCAAGACAAAAAGCCCCCCGAGCAAAGCCCCCAGAGCCCAGATTCGATCCTCCCTCATCCCATCCCCGCAGTGGGAGCCAACTGCATGCCCAGAGACGCAGCGGACACACGCGATTTGGTTTGCAGCAACTGGCATACGTGGATGTGATGGCGGCGTTTGTAACGCGAGCACTTTCTTTTTCTATTTCACTGGAGCACAATAAATGGCTGTAAAATCACCTGAGGACTCAGGGTGCTCTGTCCCGGAGCCCGCATGGCTTTTGCACATGCACAGACGGCCTTGCTCAGATATGCTCCATCTCCCGCACACACATCTGCACAAGCACACACACACACACCCTGAAATACACACAGAGTTCACAGCCACTCAGCTGGACCGAGGATAGGCACACACTCACACACAAAATCCGCACACACTCACACACAAAATCCACACACACACACCACTTGGTGAGTATGGTGTGCACATGCTCTCTGCAGCCTTAGGCACACAGATACTCACACACATGCAGCACACATTCCCACATAAAGATACATAACACATCCTCACACATGTACACAACACACGCACATGCTCAGTACCTATGTACCTTCCAGGGGGCCTGTGGGTTGCAGTAAGAAAGAGCCCAAGTGCTGGGATAGGCTAGATGGGACCAGATGACCCTGGGCAAGTAACTTCCCTTCTCTCTGCGTTTTCCATCTGGAAAGTGGGTACAGTGAGAACGGGACCATGAGGAAACTTAAATAATGGCTCCAGATGGGATGACATGTGGCACTAACCAAAGAGAATGAATAATAAACAGGGTCCTGGAGGTCCCTGTGGGCAGAGGGAACCCTTTAGTCCTGGAGTGGAGTTTGGTGGGGGAGGGGACAGGGCAGTGGGGTAGGATGGGCACTTCGGGGGCCCAGGGCGATGGTCCTTTACCGATTGGCACAGAGTGGCTGAGTCTGCAAGGCATGGCTGCCTCGTGTGCCCACTTACTCTGCTTTCCCCTTAGGGCTCATCCAGAGTCTCGCCTGCCATTCCAAGACCCTAGTGATCTGTGGACAGGGCCCCAAATCTCCCTACGTTTAAGAGGGGACCCTGTTCTTCCATGATATGGGCCCCAGCCATCCCTCTTACAAGCCACTAAACTGTCAAGGTTCCAAGGAGAGGATGCAGCCATGCAGGGGTCACAGAGCAGCCTTCTCCCCTTCCCTCCCCAGGGAAGGGGACGAGGCTGGAACATGGGGACCTGCAGAGACAGACACCAGAAGACCCACACAGTGCTATGCACAGACACACATAGCCCCTGGGGCCTCGTAAACTGGATTCCAGGCGCTCTTGGCCAGGCTACTGTGAGTCCTGCTCTCCCAGGCTGTGCTGAGGATCCATGCTGGCCCCAGGCCCTGCCTCCTAGGAAAACAGCACCATATTAGCACTTGGCCTGTGAGACTGGGGTGGGCGGGCCCTGAAAGCCAGAGGAATGAGCCCCCTTCCCCTGGACATCGGAGGCAACCTCCCCCAACCCAGGCCCATCCACCACTGCCCATGTCTGCTGGCTCCTGTCTGGGCCAGAGTACCCTACCTGGGACCTTGGGAGGAGGAGGTGGAGCACCAGGAAGGGGCATGTCAGGGCAGATGGACCTGCAGGGGCACGTGCTAGACCCAGAGGCTGGCCCGGTGGTCAGGGCTTTCAGCAAGCTCAGTCTCTTCCTCGGCTGCTCATATCCTTTGCTACCTGTGTCCCAGTCGCTCAAACTGTGCCAAGCACCACGGTCGGCACCTCCATCTCAGCATGGCCCCAGGAAGAAAGTTCTGTCATCTTCCCACTGTACCAATGATAAATCCAAAGCACAGGTCCACAGCTGCCCAGCCTCACAAGGCCCAGTGGGGAAGATGCGTCTGCCCCACATCTCCATACCCATGAGACCATCTGAGGCCACCAGGCAGTGCCCAGGTGCTCACCCTCAGCCACGTTCAGAGGAGTGTTTTTTCCAACATTATCAAGCTTTCTTTTTTTGACACCATCTACCTGGAGATAGCATCAGATCCCACAGCATAAAGGGTTGGTCTTACAAGATGGCCCCTCCCTCACTTCAGCTGCCACTTGCAAGTCCAGGTTGTCACCTGTGCTTCTGACCAACTGGCAATAGATCAGGTTTTCTCACGACCCCTTCCTTGGGTTTGATTTACAAGAGTGGATCACAGAACTCAGAAACATTTTATTAGATCAGTGGTTTATTATAAAAGAAACAGCCAGATGGAAAGATGTCGGGCAAGGCATGGCAAGGGGTACGGGGCTTCTATGCTCCCTCTGAGCCATCACTCCCAGCACCTCCTCGTGCTTATCAACCCAGAAGCTCATCAAATCTTGTTGACGTTTATAAGAGAGCTTAATCTGGAGCTGCCCCCTTGCATTCCCAGAGGTCGGTGGGTATGGCTTTGAGTTCCCACTCAGTACTTGCTTGGTCTTTCTGGTGACTAGCCCCATCCTGGGTGATGGCTTAGGAAATTCCAAGGGTTTTAGGAACTCTGTGCCAGGAACCAGGGACAAAGACCAATATTTATTGCAGCACACACCTGCCTCTGGTACCACCTTCAGCCTTTGAGACTCCTCACCACACCTGCACAAAGGCCCCTTTTGTGGACTCTTACTCTTCTTCAGAGCTCCCAGCGCCCCCAGTCCCCAGGAAGCCACGAGCTGTTCCCTCAGCCTGGACCCTGGGCTGGGAAGCCAGGTCTCCCAGGTTCAAGGCCCAGCTATGCTGCCTTCTGGCTGTGGGACCTCCATCTCTGGCCGGTTTGCTCCTCTCTGAGCACCTGCCTCACAGGGCAGCTGTTGGGATGTGGTGGTAAGGCAGGTAAGCCTGAGAGCAGTGTCTGGCACAGGGTGGCCCTTGAGTGTTACCTCCTCCAAGCCAGGAAGCCTTCCCTGACCTCTCCCCCCAAGGATTTGTCATCCTGTTTCTCATTGGGACTAAACGTATGCCCAGATGTCTATGGCATCATTGGTGTCCCTTGCACCCAGCACTGTCCTGGTTTCACCCTGAATGCTTGTCGAGTGGACAAACGTTGGACAGTTTTAGCCCACAAGGTCAGTCACTCCCTCCCCCTTCATTGAGTCCTTGGGGCTGACCGGAAATCAGAGAGCAGGAAGTTTGCATTGGCTGCTTTATTTAAGGGCTACTGACCAACAGTTGTCCTGGCCCCAGCCCCTCCCTCCTCTATAAAACCAAGTAAACGTGAACAGGGCCACCCTGCCAGGGCCCAGCCACAAGCCTTGGATCCTGGGCTTTGCATTCCAGGCCATAGGTCTTGGAAGGCAGGGAACGAGGGTAGGCAATCCAGTTCAGACCGGCAAGGTGGTGGGTGGGTGGGTGAGGAGTCTGGAGAGTACCGAGGCTGTCTCTGTGGGGCTTGCCCTCACTCAGGATGTCAGGATCTGGCCCCTGGATGAACCAGGGCCCCAGAGCCAGAGGGGTCAGGGGCCAGAGGAGGGAGCAAGTCAAAGGCTTTCAGAGCCAAGGGAGGCAGCTCAGGTCCCCAGGGCCCAGCAACCCCTCAACTTCACCCCCGGCCCATAAGCATACCCCCACAGCCACATTTGCAGTCACACATTCACACCCACACCTGCTCCACACATGCACACATGCAAAGAGGGCTTCAAGGGCCCTGGACCCACACCCTTGACCCCAGGAATGTCTCTGGATTGGTACCCAGCGGACAAATCCACAGCAGCAGGGATGCCAAGGGGGTGGGCCCTCTGTGTTGCTACTGATTGGCTGCCTCGCAGGCGTCTATCCAATCACTATACACGTCCACTGGTTCTGACAGATCTGAGCAGCTGAGGTCAAGGGCAACCACAGGCATCAGACCCTTTCCTGTATACACCTCATGGTGGTGTCAGCTAGACCCCTGCCCTGTGCACTATGGGTGGCCACAAAGCAGGGCCAGAGGTGCATGGGCTGGATTCTAGCCCCTTACCCTTGGGCAGCCCACCCTGGGCAGAGCAGTTCTGACCACCCCACCCCTATCCCTACCCCGTGAACAAAAGCCAGTTTCCCAAGGATACATGTGATGGGTGTCTGGAATTCCTCTAGGCACACAGTACAAGAGATGACTCCAGTGTTACGGGCACGGTCCCTGGAACAGCAGATGGAGGGACTGGTGAGTGAAGAGGCCTGTGTCTACGAGGGAGCCACTTTCTGACTGATGGAGGGGAAGGGAAGCCCCGCGAGGAGGGATTCTGCCCCCCACCCCCAACTCACATTTTCACGTCACAAGATTTCTCATGGTTGCAGAAGGGGCAAGTGAACTGGGTTTCTAGGGTGCCTGTCATCTTCTTTTTCGGGGGTGGCTTCCGTTTTGACTTTCTGCGCCCCATGTCTGTGGGAGGGTGAACCTGTGGGGAGATGGGTGCAGAAGTCAGTGAGTTATGGGACCCACGAGGCCCTCCAGATGCTCTAGGAAGCAGGCTGGGAAGATGACCCACAGTGATGGGAGGATTTCCATGATGGCATCCTCTGGGCACAGTGGACAATCCCAGTGCACTCTGGGTGGAAGGGGTAGGAGCAGGCTCTGGGTTCTAATCCTGGCCTTCAACTTACTGCATCACTCTGAGTAGGTCACTTAATCTCTCTGTGCCTCTCCTTATCTATAGAAATGAGATTGCTACCTCAGAGGGGCTGACATGACAAATTACAAATGCCTGCATAGTGTCTGACCCATCCGCTGCAGCACCTTCACAGGAAGCCACTGTTCTGGTGAGGATAACATAAGGGACTCTGGGGCAGGCCAGTTGCCCAGAGCTGGGCAGAGCCTAAGTGCTTGGGAGCCAGTGATTTTAAGAGCGGTTGCTCCCTTGTCAAAGGACATGCAAGTGCCACCCAGAAGGAATGACACTCAATGGATCTGACAGAGCCTCTGGATGGGCCCCCTGGGCAGCCTCTCCGAAGATCAGGGGCTGCTGGGCAAAGAAGCAGGGACAAGCGTTTCAAGCAGAGAAATGCCACATGCAAGGCTGAGGGGCAGGTATCTGAGGGCCTGGCCGGCATTTGGGGACCATGCAGGTTGGGGAGAGAGGCAGGGTGAAAAGGGAGCAGGCATGAGGTTTTCAAATGTTTTGATGGATCCTGGATGCTGTGGGGAGAGCAACAACAAAATCATTTTGTGTTCTTAAGGGACTAAAGAGCATGAGCCAAAAGTCTGGATGAGGATGACGTCAGAACCAGGACAGGGC
>NW_011889172.1:1505313-1530757 GCF_000151845.1 Pteropus vampyrus
TTTTTTTAACCAAAGCCTGACCCTGGGTACCACTTACAACAGAATCACCTGGGGGTGCTCAAAAAACGCTCATTTCTGAACCCTACTCCAGATCTCTCCCCACTGGAATGTCAGTTCTGGAGAGGCAGGGCATGATTTGGCCACTCCTAAAGCCCCAGCATCCATAGTGCCTGCTTTGCATTAAGCGCTCAATAATTACTTCTTGAATGAACGAATGTCTCCTGAATCAGAAACTACAGATAGCTCCCAGAACCTCATTTTACCCGTGACTTCAGCACCTCCATTTCTACCCCAGAAAAGGGGGCTGGCCTGCATGTAAAGCTCCAGGGGCTCCGGCCTTTCTTTCGGTGGTAACGTAAGCCCAAGAGCGCCCAGGTGGGGATGGAAGACGGGTCGGTCCCCCCGATCTTGCCGTGACTCAAGCGGCGGGGGGTGGGAGGACCCTCCAACCTCACCAAGGTTTCGGCGTCGCCTCCCGCCCTTAGGAACCAGACCTCCGAGCAGCTGCGCTTAGCGGGCTGGGGCCCGGGGGAATCTAGCTTCCCGACGGGCCACCCCCATGCCCGGAGCCTTCAGCGACTCCTACAGTACCCCGTGAGCGCCCCCGAATCGAAGATCACCCAGTCGGGCCCGGTTGCAACGCCCACCCGCGCGAACCTGCACTCGCCTTCCCTCGTTGAGACAGCCTCGTTCACCCAGGAGACAGGGACTTCCTGCTCTCGGCGGAAGCGGAACCCCTTCTCCTCCCCTCATGTCCCACCCACCCGCGGCCGGGACCGCCCCGTGAACAGGCCCCGCCTCCTCTAGCGTCTTTGTGCGCATGCGTACTCTCATTTCGGGGGCCCGGCGGGAGTTGCGCAGTGCGCCTGCGCGAGGGCTCGATTGCGTATGACTGTCACCGCGCAGGAGAGCACTACTTCTGGTCAGTTCCTAGGAGTGGCAGTTCCTGCGTTTCGGGGGCTGTGGGCCGAGCCATCCCAGCGCGGAAAAGGCAGCCTTGCCCTCGGTCGCTACATCTTCCTTGGGGATGTCTTATTTATCTTTCCGCATTCAAGCCCCAGACCCTTAAGCCCACCTAGGTCTCCCCAACGTGGGACATTCCAATATCCCGGTGCTAAGGGATACTGCAAATACTCGTATGGCTGAAGCAGGATGAGGAGAAGCTTGTAAGACGCTCTCCCAAACTTTTAACTAGAACCTGCGAATTTTATTACAATTCAGGTTCTGATTCATTAGGTCGGGAAGGGGGCCTGGAAGTCCGCCTTTCCAACTAGCTTCACAGTGACTTACATGCTGCTGGTCTGGGGACCACACTGAGATTATAATAGAGGTTGGATAGGCAGGCAGGGGCTGGGGCGGGGAGTGGGTGGGTGGGAAGCAGAGAGGGAACGAGGTTCCACAATTCCCACAATTTGGTGAAGAGGCGGGACATAAACATTAAGGATCAATTACCACACTATTCAGTGCGGCGGGTGGGGGCGGGGCGGGGGAGCGGGGAGGGAGAGGAAAGTGTGGCTCTCTGAGAGCATATGGTAGTGGAGAGGGTTGCCAAACTAGTCTGAGAGGTTAGGGAGGGCTGCTGCCCAAGTTGGAATCCAAAGCCTTAGTAGGAGTTACGTAGATAGAAGTAGCACCCCTAAAATTTATGATGGAGTAGAGGAGAGAGGAGAGTCAAGGATGAGTCCTGTGGAGCCCTGGGTTCTGCCTCATTCAGATGAGGAAGGCTCAGGGGAGATGATTTGGAGAAGTCAAGGACTGTGTTTTGGATAAGTTTGAGACAAGCAAGCAGAGGTATGGAATAGGCCATTGGAAATGGAGTCTGGAGCTCAGGAGAAAGATCCGGATTTGATTTTGAGAGTCATTCGTATATGGGGATTATTGGAGGCCTTGGGGTCAGAGGAGGCCACCTGGTTTCAGGGGTACGGGGCAAAATATAGCAAAAGAAGAAAGCTGAGAAGGAGATGGGGTTTCCCAACTTTAGAAGTTAGGAGGAGAAGCCAGCAAGAGACTGGGCAGGCCAGGGAGGTAGGAGGAGAAAGAAGTGCGTTTCATCTCTGAGAAGCCTCCAGAAGAAGGTATTTCAAGACGTAAAGAGTGGTCAGCTGTGTCGTATGTGCCTGGGAGTTTGAGTAAGATGAGGAAAGAGAATTGACCATTGACACTGGCAAGGGTTTGGTCACTGGTGACCTAGATAAGAAAATAACTTGTAATGAGATGTTTGTCAAATAGACCTATCTCCAAGATTTCCACTAGGGGGCAGTATTTCCCTTGGAAGGATCACCTCAGTGCTGGTGCAAACCTGGACACACACAAGATGAGATTATACTATGGACGTTGCCTCGAACCTTGCTATTTCCACTTAAAACTGTATGTCAATATTCATACAGTGAATTAGTAGCTACACAATTCATGGTGTGACTGTGCCATGATATATGGGCAATCCTATATTTGCTGGTGATTGCCAGGTTCTCCCTCCCTCTCTCCCATCTCTTCCTCCCTCTTTTCCTCCATAGCTTTATTGAGATATAATTGACAGACAATAAACTGCATGTATTTAAACTATGAAATTTTGTATCTTGACATGCATACACCTGTGAAGCCATCACCACAATCAAGATAGTGAATGTTTCCATCACCCCAAGAAGTTTCCTCATGTCTCTTGGTAGTCAGTTCCTTCCCTGCCCCCCAGTCCCTGGCACCGACTGATCTGGTTTTAGTTCCTATAGCTTTGTATTTTTCAGGAAGTCACATAAACAGAATTATACAATATGTAGTTTTGAGTTTGGCTTCTTTTACTCAGCTTACTACCTTTGACTCATCCATGTTGTGTCTACCAGTAGTTCATTCCTTTTTATCATGGAGTTGTATTCTGTTATGAGGGTATACCAACTTATTTAGCCTTTCAACTATCGTTGGACATTTGGGCTGTTTCTAGTTTTGAGGCAATGATAAATAGTGCTACTATGAACCATTTTCATTCAGATTTTTGGGGAGATGTTCATTTTCATCTTACACTCTTTTATTTTTACACTGAAATATGTGATCCCTCTGGAATTTATTCTTGTATATGGTTAGACGTAGGGTTTAGGCTCTGGCTTCTTCCGGGCAAATTGACCTGGCAAATTATACATTTTCTGTGACGGTGCAGTGCCACCTTTAACCCACATCATGTTCTTGTGTTTTCTTGAGTTCCTTTCTGGATTCCCTCTGGATGTTTTCCCAGAGCAAATGTCATGCTGTTTTGATGACAGTGCATTTTGCTCTTTGCCGAAGGCAGGTCTTCCACCTTCTTAATCATGATTCTTGGCCTTGGAAGCTGTTGAGGAGGTAGGTATGGTCTGACTCACTGGTGACAACCTGCTTGCTGCATGAGGGGGCTGGTGCCAGTCCCAGCACCTGGTGTGAGGAGTGGAGGGGGCTAATATCCATGGAGATTGAATCAGATGTGGTTGCTGGGGAAGAATGAGAAGAGATGAGTCCCAGCGACTGGCCTTGAGAAACTCTGTCATCTTGTTCCTTGCAATTGAGAAAACGTCTTTTTAATGATGGCCGTGTGCTGGTTAGCGTTGTCCCCTCTGAGGGCAAGTGTCCACCCTGCCTTAATCTTTTTGATGATCCTTGCGTCCCCAGCTATCGGGTACAGAACTTGGGCAGCAGTGCTTGGCCGTTGTGGAGGAGGAGGCCAATCGCCCTCCCTGCCACTCATTCCCTTTGTCAGCTTAGATGTGTCACTTCTTTCCATTCCACACTCTGGGTCCTGTGAACAGGGACATTGGGCTAATTCCACGCTCTGGGCCCTGCAAATGGGGACATTGGGCTGACCTCTGAATCAGACTCCTGCCTGCCTAGAGCCTCTGAGTCAGTGGGAAGAGGCAGAGTGGCTGTGAGCTGCTTTGATTATTGCGGTTAAGAGTGAGGGTCTGCCACTTCCTGGGCATGACCTTGGTCACTTCATCTGTCCAGTGTCTGTAATGTCCTTTGAGGAGCAAGGATGACTATGGCCCGTGCCTCATGGGTCAGGATTAGAAGTGATGGTGGGTTTTTTTGCATAGAACTTGGCTGGTAGTAATGCCAGCCGGGTAAATGTCAGCTGGAAGGAACCCAGGGCTGGCCTTTTGGTAGTAGAGCTTTGCTTAATTTTAACAGTAACACGTGCACCTTGTAACAGTTTCAACACTATGGACATCTCTAAAGTAGTGAACAGAAGGTGCCACTTCCACTGAGTCCCTCTCTCCAGCAGTAACCTCAGTTACATTTTGTCCAGGTTGCTATTTTGTTTCACTCAGCCGGGCTGGCAGTCCCTGTCCTATAGCAGCCGAAGTGGCAGTTGAAGGCGGGCCAAGGGAGAGGTTTCGGTGACTCGCCTTGCGCCGGGTGGCTCAGGCTGTCTGTGGGTGGGTATTACTCAACTCTCCCCAGAGGGGAACTGGGCTTCTCTGCAGTTTTGAGCTCAGGGTGCACATTCTGCTTTCAGTATTCATCATAAGAAACAGGCCTTGAAATAATTCCACTTCTAGATGTTTTCCTACATACTCACACAGATGTATAAAAATGCGGGTCCAGGGATGCCCACTGTAGCTATGTTGGTAAAAGGGAAAGATTGAAGATGATTTCGGCGGGCCCCAGCAAGGAGCCAGGGACATAAATGGAAGGTCTGTGGCTGTTAAAAAGGACAGTCCTGCTCTTGGGAATGTATTGTTTATCCTACAAACATACCTGCCCATGTAGGAAACAGGTGCAGGGTCATTTATTGCAGCATCACCTGAGGAGAACAGAATTATTGGAAGCAACTTGGCAACCCTTGGGAGAGGGCTAGTTAGATAGGCAGTGGGTCAGGCACACAGCGGGGACACTGTAGCTGCAGAAAGAGTCAGAAGCCACCAGGGCTGATGAGCAGGTCTCCTGGTGTAACGGGCTGAAACAGAAAAGTGCAGAGAACACCTTTGGGGGTATGGGGTATACTTATATCTTGATTGTGGTAGTGGGTTTGTGGGTGTGTGTCTTTGTCAAACTGATGGAACTGTACACTTTAAATGTTAACTACACCTCACTAAAGTTGGTTTAAAAAAAAAACAACGAAAAAGCAAGGTGCAGATCAGTGAGAAAGGGAAGAAAAACAATTCATATTTGCTTTTATTTGCATAGAAACACTGCCAGGAAACAAAGCATTTATAAAAAGTTCTTTTTAGAGGAGGAGGGAAAGTCAGGGAGCGGGGAAGAGATTTAACCTTCGTATAAACTTTAGATTTTCCAGCCATATGACAGTGTTAGCAATTCCGTGTTGAAAATAACAAAGTGAATGTTCTGTTATGAACAGTTGAGTTGTGGTTTAGTAGGAAGAGTTGTGGTTAAGCAGAAAGAACAGGTGCAGAACTGTGTGGATACTGTGTTGCTTTGTGTAAAAGAGGGAGGATGTTTTTATTATGAAGGCATCAATTGTGGAAGAAAAGCAAATGAGGGCAGTGGCTGCCCCTGGGGAGGTGGGCATGGGAGAGGAAGGCTCACTTCCTGTCATGCCCTTTTTTTCTGTATGGTCTTTACTTAAAATCACATACACATATGGGGCCAGTTGGTTGTGAATGGGGTTAAGAGATGGAAGTGCAGGCCAGCAAGGCGGAGAGCTAGACACTCTCAAACCCAGGTGACGCAGCTCACCAGAGAGGCGAGGAGAGGGACTCTGGTGACACACACACATTTAGTCTTGCATCTATTTTTTTATTGAATATTTGGCAGTGACAGAGGGATGTGAGGTTTAGGAGCATTTTTGGTTTTTCCTTCCTGCTCATCAGTACCACAGGCCCCGGAGAAAGACTGCCGAGGGGTGGGGTCCCAGCAAGTAAGCCTGTCCGCCTCAGGCCCCCTCACAAGCGCTGGAACCTGGCTCGCCTTGGCAGCCTGGTCTTGAAGAGGGACTTGCCGGAAGCCTCAATGTAAGTGATGCTCATCTCTTTGGGGCTGATCTCCACGTAGGCGAAGCCGCCCAATGAGTTCTCGACTCCATAGTGGAAGCGCAGGTAGCCGTTGGGGACCTTGCGGAAGTGCTTCTTCGAGGGGTCCATGAAGTTCCCAGCCCCACTCAGTATGAAGCCCAGGCCGTTCTCATCCTGAAGGTACTGTGGACGGAGGACCCAGGGTCAGTGAGTCCCCAGCTCCTCAGTGAGGTCTGCCATGGGCTTCGCGCCCACCTGTCTTGAGTCCAGGGTCTCAAGTGGTCCCTGACCATTGAGTCACCTTGGGCAAGGAACGTAACCCCCTCTGGGCCTCAGTTTGCCTGCCTGTCGGAGTGTATTGATCCTACTTCATGAATCTGCACTGAGTAAGCTATTGGCAATTGGTAGGTTTATGGAGAACTCTGTGCTGTTTTCTGGTCACAGAACATAGAGTCTGAGGGAGAGTGACATTTGGGAGACCCCCAAACAGCAGGAGAATCCCAATGTGCTATGTGGCACACTGACCAGGGTGGAGATCCCTTACCTAGCTCCCCACCTCACCCCGCCTGCAGGCCCCTCACCTGCAGGTTGTGGTCATGGCCACTCAGATAGGCAGTGACCTTGTAAGTGGCCATCAGTGGCAGCAGTTGACGGACCAGGCAGTGGGTGGGCCCATGCTCGGCAATGGACCACACGGGGTAGTGGCCGGCCACCAAGACATAGTCCTCCTTGGCCGCCGCCAGCTGCTTCTTGAGCCAGGACAGCTGTGTGCGAGCCATATTCAGGTCTCGGGGCCTCTGCGGCTGCTGGCTGAGGAAGTCATCTGAGTTGCCACACAGCGTCACTGTGTCCAGCATGAAGATGGCCACGGTCACATTGGACCGTGGGATCTTGAAGTGCAGGCGGTAGTAAGGGCTGGGGAAGTTCCTGTGGTTGGACAGAGGTGGTGGGCACACGTGTTGGGTGGAGAGGCCCCGGGGTCAGCTCAGGCCTGTGGTCCCCTCCGTCCACCTGATCGAGGCTTGGGGGATGGGGCAGACTCACCAGCGTTTGGAAATCTTGGAGTACGCGATCTGTGCTGACACATTGCCCAGGTGGTCATGGTTGCCAGCCAGCACGTACCAGGGCACGCTGCGGATGGACGGGGCGGAGAACACATCCTCAAAGGTCTCCTGCAGCCAACAGAAAGGGCACCCCCACTTCAGGGTCGAGCAGCTACCCCGAAGCTCCCACCAATTCAGGAGCCGGGGACAAGAGAGACACGGAGTGCTCTAGGTCCCTACAAGTGTCTGCTTCCCTCTGCCATCTTCAGGTCGTCAGAGTCAAAAGGTCGAGTGGCTTTTCTACATGTCCCCTCCCCCCACTCCAGTGGTACACACCTGGAACCTCTTGTCATTGGCATCCTGCACTCCAGTGAAGTAGAAATTGTCCCCCAGCGACAGGATGAAGTCCGTACCCAGGATCTTTGCGGTCCTGGCAATCTCCTTGGCATTGGCCGTTTCCCGGGCTGTGTAGAATGGGGCGTTGGGGACCCCGCCCCAGTCACCCACAGCCACAAAGCGGAGGATGGGGGCAGTGCTGTCAGCCAGGGGGAGCACCAGCGCGGCTTGCAGGATGAGCAGCACCCTCCTTGTGTCCATCTGGGAGGGGAGACACAAGTGTCTGGGCGCCTGGCACTGAGGCCTGGGCAGCAGGCTCTTGAGGCTCCCACTTGCCCTGCCGTGGCCCAGCGGGAAACCCTCGGGGGTGCCCTAGTTCCCAGGGCTTCAGGGGAAGGGTTGGCAGGGTGGGTGAGCAGGCAGGCGGTGTCCAGCCAGGGGCCAGGAAGGGTGACCATGCAGGCTCATTCTGCCCTCCCTCATCCCGGGCCCAGCACTCACCCTGGCAGAGGCACAAGCCAGTCAGCTAGGCACTGCAAAAGGCAGGTGAGTTCCAGGAATGAACTGGCAAGGGTCACTGAGCCTTTATGCTGTGGGGCGGAAATGGATCATTAGTGAGGATGATGCAGTTTCTCCGAGGATTGTTTCAGAAGCCCTCCCCTTGGGTCATGTGAGCTCTGGAGTTCCTCAGCACTGGACCAGGATTGGGGTGGGGGTCTGGCACACGAATGTGGCCCCTCCTACACTCACAGCCTCTGTCTGCCCACCCAAGCTTGTGTCATGGGTCCGAAGTGCCTGTTATCTGCCTGTGTGGTGTATGCCTTGGCCAGGCGCACGTCTCGTGTGTCCGTGTTTTCTGAGGACGTGTTTGTTGGCCCGTGTCTGGGTGTGTCGGAGCTGCTTTCTGTGTGTAGCCAAGCGTGCCTGCCTGGGTCACATGTCTGCTGTGTGCCTAGGAGTCCTGTGTAGATGTGTACACTGAGCTGACAAGGTCCGTGTGGTGTCTGTGATGTGTGACTGAATTCTCAACTGAAACTGTGTGGGACGATGACTTGTGTGTCTGTTTTGTGCCTGGGTCGTGCTGTGTGTCTGTGCTGCGTCTCTAACGCGAGTTGTGCGTATGGTGTGTGTGGCGTTTGACAATATCTGAGTATGTGTCCCAGGGTCATTCCCCTCCCCCAGACAGCAGGGTCTCCCTTTTCCAGGAAGTCCTGCCCACACCTTCCTCTCCTCCCCACCCCCATTCCTTCAGGAGGAACCCAGGCAGGAGGCAGCTGATGACAGGACATGTGACCATAGGCTTTTGACCCTCACACCCTCAGCAGCTGCCTGCAGGCTCTCCAAGTGACCCCAGCCCCTGAGGGTAGGTGAGCAGGCACCTGGGCAGTGGGGCCCCTGCACGTGTGGCCTGACCTGCCCCTCACCTCTCTGCTTTCCTTCTCCCTCCTTGATTCAACCCCTACACACACTCTCCTTCCTGCAGCCGCTTGCCAGGGTAGATGGGGGGCCCCTCATTCGACCTCTGGGTCTCCCAGCACCGGCTGGTTGTTTGTCCCTCTCATTCCCACGGCCCAGACAAACAGGAAGTGGGTCATGAGGACAGGCGGAGAACCCTCCCCCGGGGACGCAGGAGCCTGCGTCTACACCCGCGGAGCCGGTCTCACCTGCGATTTATGAGGCCCGGGATTAAGGTCACGGCCAGGCTCCGGAGCCAGCCAAGCTGAAGTGAGGGGCGCTTGCAAAGCCAGGCTTTCAGGTGCAGAGGCCCAGCCGCCCTTCCCGTGGGCCTGGGGCCGGCTGGGGAGAGTGACCTCTGAGGCTCAGTGCTCCCCACCTGGCTGCGCCCCGGAATCCTGCCCTGCCACCCGGCGCCGCCACGCCTCCGGGCGCAGGCAGTGCATCTGTAAAATGGGGTAACGCACCCTGGAGGGCAGCCCAGACCCAGTGATCGAGAGGGCGGGGGGTGGGGTGGCTCTGGAACCGGATTTCCTTTCTTCCCCCTGCATGGGCCCAGAGCCGCCACTTGCCTTCACACTTGGGGCACCACAGTCCCGATCCAGCTCTGCGTGGGGCCTCACCACGTGCTGGGCCACCCTCTAATGAGGGAGTCTGTTGTCTTCAACCTCAGTTTCCTGCTCTTTAAAATGGGTGTGAAGGCGAATTTCAAATCTTCCTTGCAAGGAATTCGAAATCACTGGAAGTTGAAAGGCCCCTCCTTCTGGGAGCCGGAACTCAGTCCTTCCTGCCTTCCTTTGAGTGTGTGGACTGAGGGTTGGGGGTCGGTGGTGGTGAGGGGGGTCTCATTTGACTCATCCAATGAATAAAGTATGTAAAAGCAAAAGATGGGAACTTTACAATGGAGACTTCTGGCAGACGCCAACCTAATCCCATGGTCCAGGCTAACATGACAGTTCTAAGCCTCCTTGATGTCCCTGTGAAGGGCACCTCACCTCTGGGTTTCTTCCAGCAACCTGTAACGACGGGCTAATGATGACAGCAATACTAGATGCACCCAAATTGAGAAATAGTCTACAGAAGGCCTGGCCAGTACTCTGCAAAAATGTCCCAGTTATGAAAAGGAAAAGGTTTGAGGAGCTGTCACAGACTGGGTGAGACACAACAGACATGAGGACACAATGAAATGTGAGATCCTGGGCCCCAAAAGGGGCACTGGTGTGAAAACTGGGGACACCTAAATAAAGCCTGGAGTTTTGTGACTTGTAACACAACTAAGAGACATAATTTCTCAGTGATGCAGGTGGATCATGGTTCTAGAAGATGTTAGCCATATTGGAAACAGTGAGAAGTATATCGGAGTTCTTTGCACTACTTTTTGTAATTTTTCTGTAAATCTAAAATTATTCCCAATTAAAATAGTTTACTTTGAAAAAGCGCATGATCCAAGAAATTGAAAAATGTATTCAACATGCATTGAGCACCCACTGTATGCCCAGTACTGGCTGACACAGCAGTAAACAGAACAGACAGGAAAACCCGCCCTGCTGGGGCTGACAAGCAAGAGAAATTTATATTCTAACTGTTAACTACTCTCCTTTCTTTGGGGGTGGGGTGGAACCTTCTCTTTCCCTTTTATAATTTATGTCTAAGCAGTTTAGCTTCGAAAGCTCTGTTAATTATTTTGCCAGCAGAACAAATGCAGACTTCTTAACATATCTGTAGTCAAATGTAAACACAGGAAAACAGACCTCCCTCCAGATTCGGGGCGGTGGTTGCTTTCTGAGGAGATAGCAGGGGGAGTGGAAAGGGGCTTCAACTCTATCCCGACTGTTTTGAAAAAAAAGAAAAAAAAATTATCAGAAGCAATTGGGTCCAAATGTTAACATTTGCTTCTTAATGTGGCGAGTACAGGGTATTTTATGGATAATCTTTATGCTTTCTGTATTTTTTTATGAGCACACAAAATTATATTTATTATCTTACTGTAACATGTGGTCTTTATAGAAAAGTTGGAAAATACTTAAAAGCACAAAGAAAACGATTGTACTCGCCAGTAATACCCCTGCCTGGAGAGTCACTATCCATTAACTTTTTTTCCGTTGATTTTTCTCTGCCTTTATTTGCCTTCAGAAAAATGGAATACTAATAATACCGTTTTAACTTTTTAAAGTGTTAACATTCTTTACATTAAAAAAAGCATGTGCATGCGAATAAATAGACTTTGTAGACTTTGTGCAGAGCGTGCAATGAAACTTGTGGTTTCTTGGCTACATCCCTCCGGTCACCTCTGGGTTTCTGAATAAGCTCTTCCCTCTCTGCCTGCCCAGGGGAGCACAGTTCTGAATTTCCGTGAGGGCGAATCGGGATTTGGCTCAGAGCTTCCCCTACACCCTGCGCTCCCCGCACTCCATCCTGCCTTGTATTCTAATAGCAACATCAGTCTTTTGGTTGAGTTCTTCCTCTGGCGTCTGGACGCCCTGCCACAACTCCCTCTCCCTTTGCTCTTACCACGGCTCTGGACTTCTACCCTTCCCGGAGTGGGGCCACGCGCTGACCTCAGAGCCTAGGCACTTGCCGTTCCACCTGCCTAGAAGGCTCTTCCTTATCCAGATCACTCCGCCCCCTGCCCCGTGGCTCCCTTTTTGTTGTATTCAGTTTTCTTTAATTTATCTAAAATGCATCCCTCCACCCCCATCCTGCCTCCCTCTCCTGCTGCAGTTTTTTCTGTCACCCTTATCATGGCCTCACAAACCACATACCTGTTTATCTTGTTTTTGGCCTGTCTCCCCACCAGAGTGAGCTCCAAGGCGCCAAGAACTTTCTTGGTCTTGTTCTCTGCTGTGTTCCTCTGGCATCCAGATTCCAGGGCACACAAAGGTGGTTTGTTGGGAATTATTGGGGGGATGATGGAGTGAAGGGATGCCCTTTCAGGACTCCTCTTCCCTCTGGTCTGAATGTGCAGACTCCTCCTCATCCCTTCCTGGCTTCATCCCTTGAGTGGATTCCACCAACTCCTTTACAGCTGGCTTCAGCTCTAATGGTGGTGGCGTTGTTGATAATCTGACCTGGACACAACTCTTGGAGATATTTCTGTGACCCCTGATTAGATTCTGCATCTCACATCCAGATCACACTGCTCAAGTCACACTAACGACAGCTCATTCTGACTTCAGGGCCTTTGCATTTGCTGTTCCTGCCACTGGACCGCACTTCCCCCATCTTCCTGTCATTGAGTACTTGGCTTAAATGCCACCTCCTTATACTACTCTGACACCCTGACACAATTTGCACCCCTCCCTATTACCCACTTCACATCTCTACTGTCGTCAAACATCCTCCCCCACTCTCCCCACTGGGAGTTCCCATGAGAGCAGGTCGGAGTAAACAACCAATGTACACTCAGTGGGGCAAATGGGGTCATGGGGCTAACATGCCTTTGACAAGCACGGGTCAGTGAAGGGAGTTGGCACCAGACTGGTACATGTGGTGTGAGGAGAGCCCGAGGGGGAAGGCCAGTGGATGGTATCAGGAGGTGGGGAACAGAGGCTAAAGGTGCCATAGGAATAATGGCGTGGAGCTATGGATTGGAGGTGATGGGTTTGGAGGATGGGGTCTGAGCTGTGTTTTTACAAGATCAGTCTGGAAAAAAGCAAGTCAGAGGCAGATCTATATCATCTATCTATATCTACATCTATCTATCTGTATATCTATCCATTTATTTATCTATCATCTATCTCTATCTATCTGCCTATATCTCTCCACCTCTCTATCCTTCTCTCTCTTTCTCTTTATCACTATCTATCTCAATCAATCAATCAGTCAATCACACCACATCTTGATACAGAACTACCAGTGCTCGGTTGCTACACACCAAGAAGAAATTCTGGTGCCCACGGGAACCAAATTAAGAGTGGTATCCTCTGGGGAGGGTTGCTATAGGAAATGATTACTTTCTATTTTGATTTCTTTATTGATTTCATCTTTAAATACTACAAGCTGGTGATATTTTTGTAATCAAGGAAACAATATTTACCTAAATGATCATTCTGATGAAAGCGTGGATTATTGTTCAGGGAAGGTAAGCCTGCAGTGGGGGTCACCCAGAGTGGGGACTCCGGATGGCTGTCCAGAGGTGGTTGAGCCTGCAGCCGTCTGCCTGGGTTTGGATTCCAGCTCCTCTGCTCTTATTTAGCTGTGTGACTGTTGGCTAGGGACTTCACCTCTCTGTGCCTCATTTCTTCATCTTTAACACGGATGATGTTACAGTTCTTCGGTACAGAGTGTTGTGTGGATCAAAAGCCCTGCCACGGATGGAACACGTGGGACAAGACCTTGCCCGCAGCAATCACTCGCTATAAGCCAGATGCCACTGCTTATTATTATTCTTACCACAATTATTATGTGTATTATTATTACAGACTAGGACAGTGGCAATTCACATACACTGAACATGTTTAACAGGCAGCAATGATGGTTGGGGGACCAACTCGTCCCAGTTTGCCCAGACTTTCTTGATTTTCCTACAGGAAGTCCCACATCCCAGGAACCCTCTCCCTTTTGGATAAACTGGGAGGACAGCTGGTCACCTTAAGGTAAATAGTGGGACTTAATGGTGACAGGGAGGATTCTCTGGCAGCTCCCAGCTTTTGGGCCTGGCGAATCAGAATCTTCTCTAAGGAGGATGCTTGAGGAGAATTTGGGGCAGTGGATAATCCCAAGTGTGGTCACGCTGGATTTGAGGGACCTCTTGCCTGTGCAGGTGGGAGAAGATAGAGCTTCCTGTGGGAAGCTCAAGACAGACCTCCCAGCATTTTGTTTTGAAATGTTTCAAACGCACAGCAAGGTTGAAAGAATCGTAGAGTGGACACCCACATACTCCAAGTATCTGCTGCAATTAACATTTGAATATATTTGCTTTAATATCTGTCTATCCATTCATCCATCTTACTTTTTATCTACTTTAATGTCACAGACATCTGCACACTCTCAACACTCCAGTGCTCACACCATTAACTAGAGTTTACTATTTGCTTACAGTTCTTTGACATAAAATTTACATACAGTGATGGGCACAATTCTTAACTGTACCCTGGCTGGGTTCTGACAAACCTTAGTTATAGCTATTAAAGAAATAATTTACTCATTCCCGGTGAGATTCAAAACAAAAAAAAATAAAAGTTACTGGAGGCAGCTCAGGCTCTGCCATGTGCGAAGCTCTGTGAAGCAGAGCAAGTGGCTTAACCTTTCTGGGCTTGAGCTGCCTATTTAAAATGGGAATAGTAAGGGCGCCTCTCTGAGATCCGATGTGGTTGCTGTAGGTATTAAACTAGTAAATCTATGTAGAAATGATGAGGAGCTCCTGGCACCTAGGCAATGCCTTAAAAAACACTCAGTTTTCATGTTACCCGGCTGGAACAGTCCAACGAATCACACCCAAAGAAAGAAGAAATAAAGGGGAAAGTATGTTGCTGAAAAATTTCAAAGATAGTCAACAGAGGAAGGAACCTAAGCGTGGGCTCTCCACAGGTGTGAGGAGACAGGTGGAGAGAGAGGGAGGCTGGGAGCTAAATCCCGACTCACAGCCACGGAAAACCAGCAGGTGAAGACTCCATTGACCTGTGGTGAAGAGGGGGAGATGAGCGCATCCACAGCCTTGGAGATGTCCCGAGAGAGAAAGCTAAGGCTCCACACATGTTTGCCATTCATCACAGTCCTGCAAACGCTCTCATTTATTTAAATAATGTGTACATGCTTTTGTATTTTTAATTTAACTTGAAAAACACAGACAAGATTCTGACACATGCTACAAAATGGATGAACCCTGAGGACATTATGTTAAGTGAAATAAGCCAGTCACAGAAGGTCTGCGTGATTCCAGTTATGTGAGGTCTCTAGAGGAGTCAGATTCTTGGAGACAGAGGCTGGGGGAGCGGGAGGGGGAGTTAGTGTCTAATGGGGACAGAGTTTCAGTTTGGGAAGATGAACAAGTTCTGGAGATGGATGGTGGCACAATAACGTGAATGTACTTAATGCCACAGAAGTGGACACTTAAAAATGAGAAAGATGATGAATTTTATGGTATATGTATTTTATCTAAATTTGTAAAAAGCAGCACAGGAGATAATTCCTAAAATGCCTCTCTACCACATGAAGAAGCAAATGTTAACACTGGGTTCTAATTGCTTCAGATATGTTTTCCTTTCAATGAAAGAAAACAGTAGGAACAAAGTTGAAGGCCTCCCACCTTGTAATTTCAACTTAAAATCCCAAATAGTTTACAGTGAGAAGCCGCGTTCCCACTCTGGTCCCTCAACTGCCCCTGCCACCACCTTGGAGAGAACAAGCTTACCAGATTTTTATATCTCCTTCCAGGGGTGATTAATTGATTTCAGGATGACAACTTTAAGTTGAAAAGTATACGATAATTTGGCTGAGTGCAGAAGCAATACCGGAATGTTTAAAATAGGATGTTTTCTCCTATTTATAGATTTAATTTTTAAATTTATATTAACTGTTAAGGACCTCAGAAGGGTTTGCTTGGTAGAGGCATTTAATAAGGGTGAAGAGTAAAATATATCCCTTTAATAAGTGCCATCTACAATGTTTAAGTGATTTCAATCCACTACAATTCCAAGTGGACCCAAAGGCCTCTTGGAAAGTGATGGTCCGCTTTGCCAGGTGTAAAAGTAAAGTTGTAATTAGAACTAGATGCTGAAGAGAAACTGTTTCTCAAGGTGTAATTTAAATGGACTATGCATTTACAAAGTAACTACAAAGATGGAATTTTCTAGGCAGCAAAGCTTCCCCCAAACCCAAACACTGTCCCGAGTTTGTTTAAAGGCTAGTGTGGCTGGAGCAGAGGGAATGAGGGGGAAAGTGGAGGAGACAAGGCAGGGAGGTGAGGAGGAGGTGTGGGGGTAGATCGCATGCGGCTTTGGGGCTTTGGGGCTGTGGGGAAGGGGGCTTTTGTCCCCAGTGAGGTGGGTGCAGTGGAGAATTCGGCTCAGAGGAGGGCCTGATCTAATTTAGGTTTTACATCATTTTCCATTTGCTGTTGTCCTGAGGGGCATTACCACCTGGGGAGTGGAGCAGGTGGGAAAAACTGGGTGGCGAGCAAAGGCTTTTAACAGGCCCCTGTGCAGGGTGCGGAGGGCATCCAGCCAGAGACTTCCCGGGAGAAACTCCCAGAGGAGGGATGAGTAACATAGATAAACTGATGAGCAGCCGGCTTCTCAGGAAACTGCAGATTGTGTTGGCTCCAGATAGATTTTCAGAGCAGGGGTCTTTGGGCAGTGTCTTCAAGGACCAGTAGGAGTTTTTCAGGAAGGCACAATAAGAAAAGCCCTTTTAGGCAGAAGGACGGGCATGCACAAAGCATGAACTGATATACTTTCTACCTCCCCAACTGCTCCTCCCAACCTGGATCATGGGGTTACCATTTGAGCCCCACACCTGGTACTCATCCTGAATGCCTGTCTTCTTCTCACTCCTGCCGTCCCCATGGCAACCACCCAGAGCCAGACACCCATCACCTGGGCGATAGGTGCCTGTCCCAGCCCTTAATCCCTAGTTGTCAGCCCCAGTCCGAAAGTGATCTTTCCCCGTCCCTCCCCTGCCCACGCATCTCTCAATGTTCCCCAGTGCTCTGGAAAGGAAGTCCAAGCCTGTCAGCCTAGCACCTGAAGTCATGGCAGACCCAGCCCTGCCTGCCCCACTGGGTCATCGCATGAACGAAACAAGCAGTAGCAATAACAGCACCTACCCCTACTTACAGAGAACCCACACGATGGCAGTCCATGTGTCGTGCAGTTTAAAGGTAGCTTTGCAACAGCCTTATCACTCTCGTTTTATAGAAGGGCATACTGAATTTCAGAGTACTCATGGGACTTGTCCAAGGTCACCAGCCTGCTTGTGAACTCAATTGTTTCCAACTCCAAAGCTCGGCTTAACCCCAACACTGTCCCCTGCTTGACACATTTTGGTGTGATGGGTTTAACTTCTTTGCTATTCCTCTGTCTCAGTCTGCTGGGGCTGCCATAAAAGAATACCATAGACCGGGTGGCTTGAATGACAGACATTTATTTCTCAGAGTTCTGGAGGCTGAAAAGTCCAAGATCAAGGTGCTAGCTGATTCAGTTTTTGGAGAGGGTTTACTTTCTGGCTTGCAGACGGCCGCCTTCTTGCTGTGTCCTCACATGGCATGGGGGAGGAAGAGAGAGCGAGACTCTGGTGTCCCTTCTTATAAGGGCACTATCCCATCATGAAGGCCCCACCGCCAAACCTCATCCAACCTTAGTTACCTCCCAAAGGCCCCATCTGTAATACTATCACATTATGTGGGGGGTTAGAGCTTCAACATATTCATTTGGGGGATACAAACAGTCCATAATATCTTCCCTTCAAATACTGGAGCCTAGTTCCCTTCCACTTGAGTGTGGGTCAAACTTTAGCGACACTTTTTAAAGACTTTTTATTCCAATATTATTGTAGATTCACATGTAGTTGTAGGAAATGATACGGAGGGATCCAGTAGACCGGGGGTCCCCAACCTCTAAGCTGCAGACCAGTACCAGTCTGTGGCCTGTTAGGAACTGGGCCGCACAGCAGGAGGTGAGTGGTGGGCTAGCGAGTGAAGCCCCATCCATATTTGCAGCCGCTCCCCAGCACCAGCATCACCGCCTCAGCTCCACCTAAGATCATCAGGCATTAGATTCTCACAGGAGCACCGGTCCCTGGTGCCAAAATGGTTGGGGACCGCTGCTGTATATATTTTACTCATTTTCTCCCAATGGTAACACCTTGCATAACTTGAGTACATTATATCAACCAGGAAATTGATACAATCACTGACCTTATTCAGATTTCACCAGCTTTATATGCACGTGTGTGTGTTTAGTTCTTTGCAGTTTTGTCATATGAGTAGATTTGTGTGACTACTACCACCATCAAAATACATAACAGTTCCATTACAATCATCCCTTGCGCTACCCTTTTATAGCCATAGTTACCTTCAATGCTTGGAAACCACTCATCTTTTCTCTATGTCTATAGTTTTGTCATTTCAAGAATGTTATGTAATGTATCCATATAATGAAATATTATTCAGCGATAAAAGGAAATAAAGTACTGATACGTGCTACAACGCAGATAAACCTTGAACTATTACACTAAGTGAAAGAAGCCAGTTACAAAGCACCCCATATTGTAGGGTTCTATTTACATGGCATGTCCAGAATAGGCAAATTTATTGAGGCAGAAAGTACGTTAGTGGTGCTTAAGGCCGTTGGCGGGGACGCGGGGGTAACAGGCTCTGATAGCTAAGGGGTGTGAGGTTTTTTTGGAAGGGCGATTTTTAGTTATTGATTAAATTTCTTTAATAGTTTTGAATTATTCAAACTTGCTATTATATCTTGACTCTGTTTTCATAAGATATTTATAGAACTTTTTCCAATTTATCCAGGGTTATCTAATTTATTGATATTTTTGTTATGCTCATAATTTTAATCAACACTTTTCTTTTTCATTCATTGAATTATTTATTTGTGGTTTCTAGTTTTTCCTTGATGGATTTCACCATAGGTTTGTCTATTTTGTTTATTTTTCCAAAGAACTAACTTTGGGCTTTGCTATCTTTGCTATTATATCTTTGTTATCGATTTCATTGATTTTTAAATTATTTCCTTTCTTCTACCTCCTTTGGTTATATTTTGTTTTTTGCTTTTTTTCTTCCAATTAACTTTTTGTATTTATGCATAAGTTTTCAGCTGTTTTCCTTTCAGATATTAACATTTAAGATTATGAATTTTTTTAAATGCATTACTTTCTCCTTGTGCCACAGTTTTGATGGTAGTGTTTTCCCCCCAGTTTTATTGAGACATAAATGACATACAGCACTGTGGAGTTTAAGATATACTACATAATGACTTGACTTACATATAATGTGAAATGATTACCACAGTAAGTTTAGTTAACATACATCATGTCATATAGATAGAAAATAGAAAAAGAAAAATGTTTGTGTACCTTGTGATGAGAACTCTTAGGATTTACTCTCTTAACAATTTTCAAATATATCATATAGCAGTGTTAGCTTAGCAGAATGCTCTCGAGGTCCATTCATGTTGTTGCAAATGTCAGAATTTCCTTCTTTTTTTATGGCCGAATAATACTCCTTTGTACGTATGTACTACAACTTCTTTATCTATTCATCTGTCAATGGACATTTAGGTTGTTTTCATGTCTTGGCTACTGTGAATAATGCTGCTATGAATGTGGGGGTGCAGATATTTCTTTGACATAGTGTTTTTGTTTCCTTTGGATATATTCCCAGAGGTGGAATTGCTGGATCATATCTATTTTTAATTTTTTGAGGAACCTCCATACTATTTTCCTTCAGTGGCTGTACCAGCTTACATTCCCACCAACAAACAGTGCACAGGGGTTCCCTTTTCTCCACATTTCTCACCAGCATTTGTTATCTCTTGTATTTTTTAAAAGTCTCTTAAAATGTTTATTTTTGTCAGAATAGCTGACAATTTTCTGTTGAGTCCTTTGGTTTATTATTATAAGCATTTCTTCCCCTTGAAAAATCTATTCAAAACATCTCAATCCTTGAGGTAAAGAAATTTAACGAGAAAAGCCATCTTGATTTTTTTTTATAGAAATAAATTCTTAAAGTTCCTTTAGCTTGGTAAATAGAAATAATCTCTTCTTGTTCTACCCTGGTGAATAAAAATATACTTTATACAGCAAAGTATCCAGTCACTTATTGGCAAACCGAGGGTGAGAACTATTCATTTACATGTTTTACTCAAACAGTGCCATACTGCCACATCACGTAGACTTTTTTTTTTTTTATATTTTTTGCGTCTGTTTTTTTTTTTTTTACATAGTTTTCTGGCAAAGATAAGGTTTTGGAATTGCAAAAGCAACAGAAGTTTTATCTCTTAAAGCTCTGGAAGGGGATTAATCTGAGTCATCTTCATCAAGATATTCCTCAGCATTGGTTAATGTTCGCATGGCATCTGTCCCTTTTTTTTTTTCCTAAGAGATTGCACAGGCAGTGTTAGTAGCCATGTCCAGAGCCAGCTTCTTCTTATTGTTTCTTGAGTCTGTTCTAGCACTTTTTTTCCAGAAGTGACTGGACAATATCTGCATAATTCTTCCAGGCAACCGTATGCAAAGCTGTATCTCCCAACTTGTTCTGTTGGCTCAGTTCAAAGTTTGGTTGAGTAAATATCATTTCTACTGTATCTTTGTGACCCCTGTGACAAGCCCAGTATAAAGCAATGCTTCCAGCTTTGTCAAAGCCGTTAACACTAACTCGTTGTCCAAACACTCAACCAACTCAAGTTGCCTGTTTTTGCAGTTTCATGCAATGAATTGTCAACGGATTCTGCCTGCTCAGCCACACTGTTGCTTGGGATTGGTCCAGTCCCACCTTTGGCGGTGTCTTTCCACCAGTTGGTATCACTCGTGTCAGTAGTGTAGATAATATCACCTTCCTTGACTTGTAATTCATCTGGAGTTTTGGGTTCAAACGTGTAAAGAGCTTTGAACACTTTAACTTGCCCTGGTTTGACTGGTTTGGGTGGCGGCTTGGACATCTCGCTTCCTGGAGCAGCTAGCTGATCCTAAAGACCATGCAGGAAAAGCCAACCAAACGCGCGCCTCAAAGTTTCTTTTCGTCTGGTTTGTAGAGGTGTGCCTTCAAGGACCTGTGCCCACCCTTGGCTGCTGGGCCAGTGGACGCAAGCCTATTTCTTATCTTTTTGATCGTAGCCATGCTAACAGGTATGAGGTGATATCTCATTGTGGTTTTGATTTGCATTTTCCTGATGATTAGTGAAGTTGAATTAGTGAACCTTTTCATGTACTTTTTGGCCATTCATATACCTTCTTTGGAGAAATGTCTATTTGGGCCCTTTGCCCATTTTAAATTGATTATTATTTGTTTTGCTATTTAGTTGTATGAGTTCTTTATGTATTTTTGGATATCGACCCTTTATCAAGTTTATATTTTGTAAATATTTTTCCTATTCTGTAGGTTGTCTCTTCATTGTGTTGATTGTCTCTTTTGCCCTGCAGAGCTTTTTAGTTTGATGTAGTCCCACTTGTTGATTTTTGCCTTTTTGGTCATTCATTCATCCATTTATTTATAGTCCCACACCTCTTTTCCCTTTGGCAACCATCAACTTTTTCTCTATATCTATGGGTCTGTTTCTGTTTCATTTTGTTTATTCATTTGTTTTGCTTTAGATTCTACATATAAGTAATATTATACAGTATTTGTCTCTCTCTGTCTGACTTATTTCACTTAACATAATACTCTTTAGGTCCATCCATTTTGTCACAAATGACGAGATTTCCTTCTTTTTTATTGCTGAATAACATTCCATTGTATATATGTACCACATCTTCTTTATCCAGTTACCTATTGATGGACACCTAGGTTGCTTCCATATCTTGGCTATTACTAAAAATGCTGCAATGAACATAGGGGTGCATATATCTTTTTTAATTACTGTTTTTGTTTCCTTCAGATAAATACCGGAACTGGAATTGCTGGGTCATATGGTAGCTCTATTTTTAAATTTTTGAGGAATCTCAATACTGTTTTTCATAGTGGCTACACCAATTTACAATTCCACCAACAGCACATGAGGGTTCTCCTTTCTCCACAACCTTGCCAGTTCTTGTTATTTATTGATTTATTGATAATAGCCATTTGGACAGGTGTGAGGCTTTAATTTGCATTTCCCTGAAGATTAGTGATGTTGATCATCTTTTTATATGTCTATTGGCAATCTGTATGTCCCCTGTGGAGAAATGTCTATTTAAGTCCCCTGCCCATTTGTTAATTGTGTGTGTGTGTGTGTGTGTGTGTGTGTGTGTGTTTGTTTTGTTTTGTTTTGGTGTTGTTACTTATATATTATGTTATGAGTTATATATTTTGGCAATTAACCCCTTATTGGATGTATCATTTGCAAATATCTCCTCCCATTCAGTAGATTGTCTTTTTGTTTTGTTGATGGTTTCTTTTATTCTACAAAACCTTTTTTGTTTGATGTAGTCCCATTTGTTTATTTTTTCTTTTGCTTTTGTTGACTTTGCTTTTGGTGTCAGATTTAAAAAATCATTACCAAGACCTACATCAAGGAGCTTACAGACTATGTTTTCTTTTTTTTCCTAGAAGTTGTATGGTTCCAGATCTTACATTTAAATCTTTAATCCACTTTGAGCTAATTTTTGTGAGTGGTATAAGATAGGGGTCTAGTTTTATGTTTTTGCATAGGAATATTCAATTTTCCTAGCACCATTTATTGTAGAAATTCTTTCCTCCAATGAGTTTTCTTGGCTCCCTTGTCAAATATTAATTGACTAAATACATGTGGTTTTATTTCTGGATTCTCAATTCTGTTGCATTGGTCTATGTGTTTGTTTTTATGTCAGTACGATTCCATTTTGATTACTATAGCTTCAGAGTATAGCTTGAAATTATGAAGTGTTTTTGAAATCAGGAAACTTGGCTCTTCTTTCTCAGAAGCGATCTGGCTATTTGGGGTCTTTTGTGGTTCCATATAAATTTTAGGATTGTTTTTTCTACTTCTGTAAAAAATGTCATTGGAATCCTGATAGAGATTGCATTGAATCTATAGATGGCTTTGAGTAGTATGAACATTTTAACAATATTCTTCTAATACATAAACATGGGATAACTTTTCATTTATTTGTGTCTTCTTTGATTTCTTTCATCAATATTTTGTAGTTTCAGTGTACAGGTCTTTCATTTCCTTGGTTAAATTTATTCCTAAGTATGTTATTATCTTTTTTATAGTTTAATATATTTTAGTAGCAAACTTACCAGAACAGCACAAAAGACTGACAACATTAAAAAACATGTACTTGCATGTAGGACAATTCAGTTAAAGAAGTATAGTGAATGGATGGAATGTATTGTGTGATAAAAACTTCATTTTGTTACAAACTTCATTTTGCTTCATTTGTGCTACAAACTTCATTTTTTTTTTTTGCCATCACTAAGAAATTTACTTAAAAAAAATCCAAATGCTGCCATTGTTTAGAAAAATTTAACAGGTTTATTTATAATAGTTATAAAGTAGAATGGCTGAAACTTGTTCACTGAAACATTTTGAATTGCATTAATGCTTTATGTCCCCATATTTATATTAAAAATTCACACACAAATGTAAATGGAAAAACTTCCCATACCTGATTTCTGTGCCCTGTTTTTTAACTTGTAGTCATACACTTAGGTATCTTTTGACCTCATGGGGAAAAAATATCTAACATTCAGAACTACCGATAACAGGAAGAAGAGAGAAAAAAAATTAAAGAATGAAATGGGTCCCATTATAGCAGATTCTTAAGTATGTTCTCCACATATGCAGCGTGCTAGCTGGGTGTCTTTTGGCATAATTGTTACACATTTGGCAGGGATAGCAGACAAGTTGGCATCTTCAAAAAGGCCAACCAGATAGGCCTCGCTTGCTTCCTGCAAAGCACCAAAAACTGTGGTCTGGAAGCACAGATCTGTTTTGAAGTCCTGAGCAATTTCTCGCAACACATGCTGAGAGGGAATGAGAAGTTCAATGGACTGTGGTCTGGAAGCACAGATCTGTTTTGAAGTCCTGAGCAATTTCTCGCAACACATGCTGAGAGGGAATGAGAAGTTCAATGGACCTCTGATAATGTCTAATCTCAGAGTGCCACAATACCAGACCTGTAAAAATGAGGTTTTTCATTTCTCCAGTAGAGGGCTCACTCTCGTGCGCGGCTTTTATAGCCAGTTGCTTCCTTGGTGCTTTACCACCAGCTGACTTTGGGACAGTCTGCGTACTATGACCCCTAGTATAGAGGCCTCCCTACTAATCCTCCTTCTTCATCTGGCATTCAGTAAGCTAGAGGTGGCGTTGGCATTAGAGAGCAACACCAGTATTTTATTGTTTTGGATGCCATTGTGGATGGGATTGTTTTCTTTATTTCTTTTTTAGATCGTTTGTTGTTAATGTATAGAAATGAAACTGATTTCTGTATGTTGATTTTGTATCCTGCAACTTTACTAAATTCATTGATTAGTTCTAACAGTTTTTTGGTAGAGTCTTTAGGATTTTCTCTCTGTAAGATCCTATTATATTTTACTCTTCCCTTTCTGATTAAGATGCACTTTATTACTTTTTCTTGCCTGAATTCTCTGCCTAGAACTTTCAGTACTATGTTGAATAGGAATAATGAGAGTGGGCACCTTCGTCTTGTTCCTGTTATTAGAGGAAAAACTTTCAAACTTTTACTGTTGAGTATAATGTTAGCTGTGGATCTGTCATATACAGCCTTTATTACGTTGAGTTCTGTTTCTTCTATACCCAATTTGTTGAGTGTTTTATCATGAAAGAATGTTGAATTTTTATCAAATGCTTTTCTTCATCTATTGGGATGATCATGTGATTTTTATTTTTCCTTCTGTTAATGCAGTGTATCACATTTATTGATTTGCATATGTTGAACCATCTTTGTGTCCTAGGGATAAATCCCACTTGATCATGGTGTACAATACTTTTAATGTGCTTTTGAATTCAATTTTCTAACATGATGCTGAGAATTTTTGCATGTATATTCATTAGGGATAATGGTCTGTAACTTTCTTTTCTTGAAGCATCTTTATCTGGCTTTGGTATCAGGGTAATGATGGCCTTGTAAAAGTAGTTTGAAAGTGTGCCTTCCTCTTCAGTTTTTTGGAAGAGTTTGAGAAGGATCGGTATTAATTTTTTAAAATGTTTGGTTGGGTTCAATAGTGAAACTATCTGGTCTTGGGCTTTTCTTTTTTGGGAGATTTTTGATTACTGATTTAATCTCCTTACTTGTTATAGGTCTGTTCAGATTTTCTGTTTCTTCATTATACAGTCTTGGTCAGTTGTATGTTTCTAGGAATTTATCCATTTCTTTTAGGTTATGCAATTTCTTGGTGTATAATTGCTCATAATAGTCTCATGACCCTTTGTATTTCTGTAATATCAGTTGTAATGATTCCTTTTTCATTTCTGATTTTATTTATTTGTAACGTTTCTCTATTTTTCTTAGTCTAGCTAAAGGTTTGTCAATTTGTTGACTTTTCAATAAGCCTGCTGATTCATTGATATTTTTTCTGTTCTTTTCTGGTCTCTATTTTCATTATTTATTTTCTGATCTTTGTTATTTTCTTCAAATTTGGGCTTAGTTTATTCTTTTTCTAGTTCCTTGAGGTGTAAAGTTAGGTTATTTATTTGGATTTTTTCTTTTTTTAATGTAGGAGTTTATCACTATAAAGTTGCCTTTTGAATTGCTTTTGTAGCGTCCCATAGGTTTTGTTATGTTGTGTTTCCATTTTTGTTTGTTTTAAGATATTTTTAAATTTCTTTTTTGACTCATTCATTATTTAAGTGTATGTTGCTTAATTTCCACATATTTGCGAGATTTCAGCTTTCCTCCTGCTATCGATCTTTAGTTTCATACCATTGTGGTTAGAAAAGATACCTGATATGATTTCAGGCTTCTTAAATTTGCTAACAACTGTTTTGTGATCTATTATATGATCTACCCTGGAGAATGTTCCATGTGCACTTGAGAAGAATGTATATTCTGCTTTTATGACCGTTAAGTCTCTATATGTCTGTTAGGTCT
>NW_011889172.1:1532297-1538824 GCF_000151845.1 Pteropus vampyrus
TCTTTCTTTCTTTCTTTCTTTCTTTCTTTCTTTCTTTCTTTCTTTCTTTCTTTCCTTCTCTCTCTCTCTCTCTCTTTCTCTCTCTCTCTCTTTTCTTTCTCTCTCTCTTTCCCTCCTTCTCTCTCTCTCTCTTTCTTTTTCCTTCTTTCTTTCCTTCCATTAATCCACTCTATGTCTTTTGATTAGAGGATTTCAATCCATTTACATTTAAAGTTATTGATAAGTAAGGACTTACTAGTGCCATCTTATTAATTTATTTTCTGTCTGTTTTGTAGTTCCCTTGTTATTTTCTTCATCTCTTGCTGTCTTCCTTGGTAGATTAATTTTACATTGTGGTATGCTTTGATTTCTTTTGCTTCATCTTTTGTGATTCTTTTGTAGGTTTTTGCTTTGTGGTTACCATGAGGCTTACCTAAAACATCTTATAGATATAACAGCCTATTTTATGCTCCTAACAACTTCAATCACATAGTAAAATGCTACCCTTTTATTCCCCTTCTTTTATATTTTTAATATCACAATTTACATCTTTTTTATTATGTAATCATTAGCAAATTATCATATATTTACTTTTAATATTCTTGTCCTTAACCTTTATATTAGAGTTAAATTGTTAACTTTTCACCATATTACAGCATTAGAGTATTCCAAATTTAACTATATACTTACATTTACCAGTGTGCTGTATATTCATAGATTTTAATGTTACTAATTAGTGTCCTTTCATTTCAGCTTGAAGACTCCACTCAACATTTCTTGTAAGGCAAGTCTAGTGGTGGTAAACTCCCTCAGATTTTGTTTGCCTGGGAAAACTTTTAGCTCTCCTTCGTTTCTGAAGGACAGCTTTTCTCGGTAATATGTTCTTAGTTGATAGTTTTTTTCTGCCAGCACTTTGAATATATCATCCCACCCTTTCCTGGTCTGGAAGGTTTCTGCTGAGAAATCCTCTGATAGCCTTACGTGGGTTCTCTCATATGTTACAAGCTTTTTTTCTCTTTCTGCTTTTAAGAGTCTCTCTTTGTCCTTGATTTTTGACAGTTCTGTTATAATTTGTCTTGGAGAGGATTTCTCTAAGTTGATTTTGTTTGGTGATCTGTGAACTTCATTTACTTGGATATCCAAATCTCTCCCCGGATTTGGGAATTTCTTAGCCTTTATTTCTTTAAATAAGCTCTCCTCTCCTTCTTCCTTTCTTCTCTTTCTGCAACTCTAGGAATTTACAAGTTTGGTCTTTTAATGGTATCTTACAGATTATGTAGTCTTTCTTCACTCTTTTCATTCTTTTTCTTTGTTCTCTGATTGGATATTTTCAAAGTTCCTGTCCTCAATCTCACTGATTCTTTTTTTCTGCTTGATCAAGTCTGCTGCAGATGCTCTTTCTTGCTTTTTTTCCCATTTCATTCTTTATATTCTTCAGCTCCAGAATTTCAGTTTGGTTCTTTCAAGTAATTTCTATCTCTTTGCGAAACTTCTAATTTTGTTTGTGTATTCTTTTTCTGATTTCATTGAATTGCCTTTCTGGGTTTTCTTATAGCTCATTGTTTCCTTAGAACAGGTATTTTTACTTCTTTATTTGGTAAATTGCAGATCTCCCTGTCTTTGGGTTTAGTTAGTGGAAGATTATTGTGATCCTTTGGTGATGTCATGTTAACTTTATTTTTCACGTTCTTTGAAGTTTTCATTGTTGTCTTTGCATTTGAAGTAGCAGTCAACTCCTCCAATCTTTACTAACTTCCTTTGGGAGAGAGATAACTTCCATTAGCCCTGCTAGAAATTCTGAGGCTATCTCAGGCCTTCTGTGGGTACGTCTGCTCCATGCTTCTGGCTCCCTCTTGTGGCAGAATTCTTAAGTTTCTCTAGATCTTGTAAACACCAAGTCAAGTGTGGACAACCTCTCTTTTGTTTCCTCAAAGGTGGCACTAAAGCTCAAGTTCATGGTCTCTTGCTGGCCTGCAGATTCTGCTGATTTTTGCATGTGTTCACTAACTGTCTGTTGGTAGTGCGCACAGAAAGCTGGCGAAAGGGTAGGGAAGGTGTGTGGGTGAGGTATGCAAAACCATGGGGTATCCATGAGCCAGTGGGGAATCCACAAGTGACTCGTGACTTGTTTGCAGACTTCTTGATGGAAAGCATGATGCAGATAATAGGATCCATGTCCCTTCAATGTCCTCTGAGAGTCTTCTCTGCCTCTCTCCCCACCTCTTCCCGCCCCCAGCCCCCAAGTCATGTAGCTCACAGTTCAGTGCTCTCAAGATCTCTCTTGGCCCTAAGTTGGGCCACCTTAGTGAATAGATAATGCAGATAAAGTCAAACTATTTCTTCTACCCTCTTCAGTGCATCCAAACTAATTCAAATTCCGTCCCCCTCCCCTTCCTCCAATGGAATACTGAAACTTCTCTAGAAACCTGGACTTTCACAAAGTCTTTCTCTCCATGGTGATTATCTGAGTCCGTGTTCTCCAGGGGCTTCGAGACGGTGGCTGAGAGGGGCTGGAGCCTGTTCACAGGCCACAAAAGGGACCACAGCTGGGAATGGGGTCTGTTTACTTGGCAATGTTTATGTGCATATTTAACACGGGAGAGACATGCACATGGCCATGTCTGTATGCACTGGGTTGAGACCCTTTTTTTCCCAAATCAATTTCAGTGACAAAACATCTAGTTGATATTGTTTTTTGGTTGATATTTTGGGGGCCCATCTGGGATTACAGAGAATAACAACCCCAACAGCTTCAGGACAGGTGAGCAACCAGGTGCTGGAGCTTCGCATGAAGCAGCTTGGGCTCACGCTGCTCTCTCTGATTCGGAAGCTTAGGGTAAGTCTTCTCCTGGGGTTGAGCTTCTGCTTTTTGCGTTTTGAAGCTCTCTGGGCTTTATTTAGGAATTATTTAGAGGGTTTATTTTTGTGTGTGCTTGTGTTAAAAGGCCTTGCAAACAAGCAAGTCCTTCTGTTGTCTGTGAGTCCTCGATTTGGCATGTTGGCCTGATTTCTTCAGAAACAGGTTGTCCTTTGAGATGAAACTAGGTTTTGACAAAAGATGCCTTTGAGTCAGAGGTTACTTCTACTGAAATTAGTCGGTTTGGCCTGGTGTTAGACTGTGTCGATTCATTGAGAAGAGTGTCACCCAGCTCAGCCTTGAACTGGGCTCCCTGAGGTTGGTTATTTTCTTAGAACTGGCTCTTAGCCTTCGGCTTTGTCCCGTGGTCAGACAGTTCTAGAGTGTGGCTCGGTGGTGTCTGACCTGCAGGTTGCTCAAACTGTTCTAAAATGTCCTGGGCTCCTTGCTCTAGAGAAAAGTCTCTGAAAAATGGCATTTCGGCTATCTAAATATTCTATGACCATCCCTCTTTTGCCACAGATGCCGGCCCAGTACATAGTTAAAAGCTGCTAGCAATTTTCATGAGCATATTTAACTAAATGGACAGATCTGATTAAAAGTGATTCAGAAAAACAGTGGCCACCCTGGGGAACATTTGAGATGCCCAAACTTAATTTTATTAACATGGACTTGGACAATAATAGCGCTAAGATTGGTAAAACTCAGTGGAAGGCCTATTTTGAATGATATTTTGAGGCTTCCAAATGAGACCAAGAATCTGAAGTTGCCTCTTTGCGAAATAAAGTCTTAAAATTAACAGAAGCTACTGAAAATTTAAAAAAGGAAAGAATGCTATCTGAAGCTGAGGAAGACTTTTTCACTCAAATGGCTAACCTTATAATCAGCTCTTTGTTCTGCTTCTGTAGATATGCTTGCCACATAGGCTGAAGGGCAGGGTGACCTTGAAATTAACTAAAGACTCATCTTCCCTTTTGCTTGTTCTATCTAGGTAACAAATGTATTGCCTGAGTTCCTGTCTGAAAATCTGGCGCTTTGTAATTCTTTGTAACTGCCTGTAACCTGTAGCAACTCCCGCTCTTTGTAACTCTTTGTAACTGGCTGAGAGCAAATTAACCAATGGACCCATGCCAACTGGCCAATGTAACTGCACAGATAAACTGTATAAAAAAGCAAAATTGCATCTGAGCTTGTGGCCCAGATCTTCAGAGCGCTAGCTCTTCTGGGACGGCCGGTGTTTTAAACCTGAGTTCTCCAACTCTCTGAGTGGTGCTTGGTTTCTCACTGGTTTAATCTTGCAACAATTCTGCAACGAAGCCACCATTCTTCCTCTACAGTGCTGTCTTGTCCTTCCTCCTCTCCTTCATCATCTCAAGATCTATCCCCGGGTCCACCCTATTCTTCTATGAGGACTTTACCTCAGGCTTATTCTCCAACTAGTTTGCCTCAAGCTCCACTTTTGACTCCATCTTGCCTTCCACTCCCACCTTCCTTATCTTCATTTCCACTTCTGGTGCCATTTTCCCTTATATCCTCTACTACTCTTTCTTCCTCTGAACTTATCTTTAAGATTAACCCCCTGAGAATCCTAATAGAACCTGTTTCATATGTCCCCTGGACTAAAGCTGAATTATGAGTTATTGTGAAGGAATTCCCTAATGTAACTGAGGATCCTCCCAAGTTCTGAGGAATCTGATATTATCGTTCAAGCCTAAAGCCTGGGTTCTCTAATTTATATCAGCTACTTCATATGTTAGTTTGTGAAGGCCAGGCTTGACACTGGATGAGAATTGCTGGATGGGAACATCCCAAAAGGGACTTATAAAAGTAAACCTCCAATTTTGGGGAAGAAGCTAGAGAACTTGCTCAAAAACTACACTGAGGGGTGGCTCCATAGTGTAATGTTTAGCACGTCTGCTTTACACGCAGAAGGTCATGGGTTCGCGCTTGAGGTGGAGCCATGGACCATACCCTGGGTGCGCCAGGCCCTGGGTGCACGCTGTGAGTGTGTGGGAGGAGATGCCCTGCCTTCAGAGATCCAGTTCTTAAGGGGAAACAGCAACATTCATAGGTCAGGGGTGGAAGTGGGGGTGGGGTGGGGTGGGGGCGGAATTAAAGAGGGGGAAAAAATAAAAAACTACACTGAGCAATTCCCAAGGCTTCCCCAAAGCCTGTTAATTGGAGCAAAATTCAGACTTGTTCACAAAAGTCTGATGAATCTTCATGACTATTACAATCAGCTCCAGGTCATTTTTAAAGAAAATTTTGGGTCTTCCTTCAGATGCTGATTCCATTCGGGTAACTTTTAATTCTTTCTTAATGGGCTGAACAGAGATCTCTCTCTCTTAAGTTAAGAGCACCAGGATGGAATGGGAGACCATGGCTACCCTAGATTTGGTTAATTTGGCCACTCATTTTGCCATACTCTACATGAGCCACTTTGAAATGAGTTTGCCAAGATTTTTTTAATTTTTGCATTTAGGAATTTAAGATTTCAACGTTGACCTCCAAAGATCTGTCATGTTGCAATCTGCTGACTGGCTAAGAAGTAAGCCTAGATGTTATCTTTAAGAATGCAGAATTCTATTGACAAAATAGCCCTGAACAGAAAGCTAACTGCTCTATAAATTATTAGTTTCTTGTATTTAGACTCAGAAAAGGATTGAAATGTTTGTATTAGTTTCCTAGGGCTGCCCCAATAAAGTGCCACAAACTGGGTGGCTTAAGATAACAGAACTGTATTCTCTCACAATTCTGGAAGCCAGAAGTCTGAACTCTGGTGTCAGCAGGGCTGTGCTCTGAGACTCTGGGCAGAGCCCTTCCTTGCCTCTTCCTTTCTTCTGGTGGTTGCCTTCAGTCCTTGCTGTTCCCTGGCCTGTAGTTGCATCACTCCAATGTTGGCCTCTGTTGTCACATGGTGTTCTCTCTCTGTGTGTGTCTGTCTTTAAATGACATTTTCCTCTTCTTTTAAAGACACCATTTGTATTGGGTTAGAACCCACCCTGATCTTAACTTGGTTCTATTTGCAAAGACTCTGTTCCCAAATAAGGCCACACTCACCTGTACTGGGGTGAAGAGACACAATTTAACCCATAACATGCTCATTTAAATTTTTCAGTTATCTTTATATATATTTCATAAGAAAAATTAAAATGCTAACATGGTTTCTCAAATTGGAAGATAAATTGTGACAGTTCAAGTCAAAATTATTATAGTTTTGTTATGTACACAATTCCAAAAGAACTTCAAACTTTCAATATTTCAACTTAATTCAACTTAATTTGTTAACTTAATAAATAGTACTTTCCAAAATTTATAGAAACATTATCTTAGCACCATAAATATTCATTGTCAATGTCACTTTTTCAAAGACACAATCAAGAATTACAATTACATTGAAGAATTACATTGTCAATGTCACTTTTTCAAAGACACAATCAAGAATTACAATTGTGAATATCTCATATGATATTCACGACTAAATATCTATCAAATCACATTAAAGAAGCTGATGATATAAGCTTTGGCAGTTTTCAAGAAACATTGGTCAACCCATAAATAAATCTCAATGCATTAATTAATATCTACTGATCACCTCCTTTTGTAGTTAGGATTATATTAGGTGCTTAAGGACAAGTAGTTTGGCTCAATAAATTTCAAAAATATATATATTCAAGACTTATAATATTAT
>NW_011889172.1:1539927-1542185 GCF_000151845.1 Pteropus vampyrus
TGGTTCAAGTTCTGGCTGTAATCCACGCCTGTGGCTAGGAATAGGACCCCAGATTTAGAAAACATGTGAACATACTTCAGCTTATTGTACCACGCATGTGTGGCTGAATGCCACTTTTGTACTCTACTATGTGAGGAGCCATGTGGTCCTCTAGGGAGGAGAAAGGGAGAGCAGAAGGGGAGCACAGGAAAGGGGAGCGGAAGAAGTGCACGTCAGACTGTGTGCCCCGTGCAATAGACTGCTCCGCCCCAATAGAATTGCACTTCCTAACAGAAGTGTGCTTCGCACAATAAAGTTGGTGCCTGCCGTTTCATCCTCATGTCTGTGTCTTGTGCATTCTTTCCACTGGGCATTTCACCATCGAACCTTCTCTACTCGGTCAGCAATACCGCTGATACTTGGCGGAACAGACACAGTCCGCTCGGTTCTGACAACTGGTGTAGTCGGCATGATCGATCAGCTCAGCCCTGACATGATGATTTGACATTTGTATATGTTGCAAATTGATCACTACAATAAGTATAGTTACCATCTGTCACCATATAGTTTTTTTTCTTGTGATGTGAACTTTTAGGATCTACTCTCTTAGCAACCTTCAAATATGCAATACAGTATTATTAAATGCAGCCACCATGATGTACATTATATCCTCGACTTATTTTATAACTGGAAGCTTTTACCTTTTGACTCCTTTCACTCATTTCAACCACCTCCCCCAACCTTCACCCCCCCCTCCCTCCTCCTGCCTCTTGCAACCATCAATCTGTTCTCTATATCTGTGGGCTTGTTGTTGTTTGAATTCCACATATAAGTGAGATCATATGGTATTTGTCTTTCTCTGTCTTTGTATTTCACTTAGCATAATACCCTCTAGGTCTATCCATGTTGTCACAAATGGCAAGATTTCTTTCTTTTTTATGGCTGAATAGTATTCTATTATATGTATATACCACATCTTTATCCATTCATCTATCGATGGGACACAGGTTGTTACCATATCTTGGCTATTGTAAATAATGCTGCAATGAACATGGAGGTGGAATTGCTGGGTCATATGGCATGACCATATGGTCATATGGTTCTATTTTTAATTTTCTGAGGAACCTCCATACTGTTTTCCATAGTGGCTACAGAAATTTACATTCCTACCAATAGTATACAAGAGTTCCCTTTTCTTCACATCCTCACCAACACTTTCTATCTCTTGTCTTTTTGATAACCATCTTAATAGGTGTGAAGTGATATTTCATTGCAGTTTTGATTTGCATTTTGCTGATAATTAGTGATGTTGAATATCTTAAAAATATTTATTTAGTTTCAAGTATACAGTACATTGGTTAGACATCGATATAGTTCATAAAATGATCCCCCCAATTGCTCCCTCCCTCCCCGACCCTCTAACTAGCCAATATATTAATGCTATCAGCTACTAATTTGTACTTCTTTAACCCTTCACCCCATTCTCCCAGCCCCCCAAATCCCCCTCCCCTCTGTCCATCACCAAATTGTCCACTATATTTGTGAGTCTGTTTTTGATTAGTTTGTTCCTTTTATTCCTTAGATTCCGCATATAAGTGAAATCATATGGTGTTTATCTTTCTCTGTCTGACTTAAACATCTTCTAAGTCCGTCAAAGCAGTATATTTTTCTATCCCTTTCCTTTTAGTCTCTGTGTGTCATTTAATCTGAAGTGAGTCTCTTGTAGACAGCATATAGGGGTCTTGTTTTTTTATCCATTCATCCACTCTATCTTTTAGTTGGAGCACTTAATTCTTTTCCATTTGAGGTACTTATTGATAGGAATGTAGTTGTTACCATTCTTTATTCCTGTTTTTGACACGTTTTTTTCTTCTTAAAGAAGTCCCTCTAACATTTCCTGTAATACTGGCTTGGTGGTGATAAATTCCATTAGCTTATTTTTGTCTGGGAAGCTCTTTACCTGTCCTTCAACTCTAAATGATAGCTTTGCTGGATAAAGTATTCTTGGTTGTAGATCTCGGGACTTCATTACGTTGAATATTTTGTGCCCAGCCCTTCTGTCCTACATAATTTCTTTTGAGAAATCAGCTGCCAGCCAGTCTTATGGGTGTTGCCTTGTAGATAACTATCTGCTTTTCTCTTGCTGCTTTTAAGATCGTAGTTAACCTTTGGCATTTTAATTATGATGTGTCTTGGTGTGGACCTCTTTGGATCCCTGATTTTTGGAATTCTCTGAGCTTCCTGAGGTCGTATGTCCATTTCCTTCAGCAGGTTAGGGA
>NW_011889172.1:1542235-1554553 GCF_000151845.1 Pteropus vampyrus
AACTAGCCAATATATTAATGCTATCAGCTACTAATTTGTACTTCTTTAACCCTTCACCCCATTCTCCCAGCCCCCCAAATCCCCCTCCCCTCTGTCCATCACCAAATTGTCCACTATATTTGTGAGTCTGTTTTTGATTAGTTTGTTCCTTTTATTCCTTAGATTCCGCATATAAGTGAAATCATATGGTGTTTATCTTTCTCTGTCTGACTTAAACATCTTCTAAGTCCGTCAAAGCAGTATATTTTTCTATCCCTTTCCTTTTAGTCTCTGTGTGTCATTTAATCTGAAGTGAGTCTCTTGTAGACAGCATATAGGGGTCTTGTTTTTTTATCCATTCATCCACTCTATCTTTTAGTTGGAGCACTTAATTCTTTTCCATTTGAGGTACTTATTGATAGGAATGTAGTTGTTACCATTCTTTATTCCTGTTTTTGACACGTTTTTTTCTTCTTAAAGAAGTCCCTCTAACATTTCCTGTAATACTGGCTTGGTGGTGATAAATTCCATTAGCTTATTTTTGTCTGGGAAGCTCTTTACCTGTCCTTCAACTCTAAATGATAGCTTTGCTGGATAAAGTATTCTTGGTTGTAGATCTCGGGACTTCATTACGTTGAATATTTTGTGCCCAGCCCTTCTGTCCTACATAATTTCTTTTGAGAAATCAGCTGCCAGCCAGTCTTATGGGTGTTGCCTTGTAGATAACTATCTGCTTTTCTCTTGCTGCTTTTAAGATCGTAGTTAACCTTTGGCATTTTAATTATGATGTGTCTTGGTGTGGACCTCTTTGGATCCCTGATTTTTGGAATTCTCTGAGCTTCCTGAGGTCGTATGTCCATTTCCTTCAGCAGGTTAGGGAAGTTTTCCATCATTATTTCTTCAAACAGCTATTCAACATCTTGATTTCCTTCAGTTATGCCAATCAGATGGATATTTTGACCTTTAATAGTGTCCCATAGGCTCCTTAAATTATTTTTATAGTCTTGGCATCTTATCTCTTGCCATTCTGCTTGCATGTCCTTGGCTTTCTCATCCTCTAGATAGGGCATTTGATCTTTTTCTTTATTCACTTTATTCCTTTATTTCATTTAATATACTTCCCATCTCAGATAATGTGTTCTTCATTTCAGACTGGTTCCCTTTTATAATTTCCACTTCCATTTTTATGCTTTTTCTCTTTGTTAAAATTCTCACTGAATATATCTACACTTCCCAAAAGTTCAATGAACATCTTTATAACCAGTGTTTTGAACTCTGTATTTGTTAGAGTACTTGACTCCACTGTATCTGGATCTCTGTTCTGTTCTTTCATATGGTTTCTACTTCTTTGTCTTCCCATTTTGGCTGCCTTTCTATGTCTGTTTCTATGTACTAAGCAAAGCTCCTAAGTCTCCCTGTCTTATTAGTGTGGATTTGTGAAGTAGGTGCCCAGTGGCATAGTCCTGAGAGGGGTTCAGCTTCAGGCCAAACTTAGCCCAAGCCTGTGCCCCTCCAGGGCCACCTGTTAAGATTCAGCAAGCAATCCACAGATGCTGTGCTTATAGTTGCCTCAAAAGGCCACACCAGAAACCGAGGCTAGCTGCCTCCAGTGTGAGTCTAGGTGCTGCTCAGCAAGGAGCACCTGACGCACTGAGGATATACCTGGATGTGGCTTGGGTGGGGCTGTGAGTTGGGCAGAGCGACCTCTGTTATCTAGTTTGCTGACATCTCTGCTATGGCGGTGTTGTGTCCATGCACTGGGAGCGGGGAGGGCTCAACAGGGTACAATGGATACTGCCGGCACTTCTGTACAGAGTGAGTCTCACCTCAGCCCTTACTCTGACTATGTCTCCCTGTAAGTCCCTGGTGCCCCCTGTGCGCAGCTGAATTGGCACTGGTGCTCAGAGCAAGCAGGTCCGTCACTGCAAAAGTCTGCTTGTGGATGCAGCCCCTTTAAGAGGCTTCTGCTGCTGTCGCAGTCTCCGTCTCACTCAGGCACTCGGGACTGGACAGCCCCATGTCCTGGCCCCGTCCTACCTTCTGCCATTGCAGGGTGATTTCTTGGATTTCTCCCTAGTTGCATGACTTGTTCATCTAGATCCCAGGTGATTTTTCCTTGCTGTTTGCTCCTTGTTTCCATCACAATTTTGATTTGATCGCCAGAAGGATGAACAGAGACTCTATCATCTATGCTATTTTTTTTTTCCACTCGAGCATCTTTTTATGTACCTGTTGGCCTTATGTATGTCTTCTCTGGAAAAATATTCATTTAAATAGAGGTTATTTGTTTGTTTTTGCTATTGAGTTTATGAGTTCTTTATATATTTTGACTACAAATCCCTTATCAGATATATGATTCACAAATATTTTCTATACTCATTGATTAGGTTGCCTTTTCATTTTGTTGTTGAGTTTCTTTTGCTGTACAGATGCTTTTTGATATGGTCAGACTTGTTTTCTTTTTCTTTTGCTGCCTTTGTTTTTGGAGTCAGATCCAAAAATGCATTGCCAATATTGATGTTAAGGAGATTCCCACTTGTTTTCTCCTTGGAGTTTTATGGTTAAAGATCCAACATCAAGTCCTTTTGGGTTTATTATTATTATTTTTTTAAATTTATTATTATTTATGCCTACAGCACCTGGTCTTCCTAGGTGGTCTCCCATTCAAGTACTAACCAGGCCCGATCCTGCTTAGCTACCGAGATCAGACATCGGGCTTGTATTATTATTTTTTTATGGTGTAAGACAGCCACAAAAGTGGCTGTCCAGTTTTCCTAGCACCATTTATTGAAGAGACCATCCTTTTCCCATTGTATATTCTCAGCTCCTTTGTTGAAATTAATCGACCACATATAAGTGATTTTATTTCTGGGCTATTTAGTTCCATTGAGCTATGTGTGTTTTTATACTCATACTATATATATACTGTTTCGATTACTATAGCTTTGTAATATAGTTTGAAATCAAGAATCATGATGCCTCCACCTTTGTTCTTTTTTCTCAAGATTGCTTTGGCTTTTCAAGGTCTTTTGTGGTTTCACACAAATTTTATGATTGTTCTATTTTAGTGAATAATGCCATTGGAATTTTGAACCTGTAGATTGCTTCCAGTAGTGTGAACATTTTAACAACATTGATTCTTAATTCTTCCAATCTCTGAGCATGAAACATGTTTCTATTTATTTGTGTCTTTTTCAATTCCTTTCATCAATGTCTTATAGTTTTCAGTGTACAGGTCTTTTGCTTTCTTGGTTAAACTTATTCCTCGGTATTTTATTCTTTTTGATGTAAATGTAAATGGGATTGTTTTCTTTATTTCTCTATTTACCAGTGTATAAAAATGCAACATATTTTTGTATGTTGAGTTTTCTATCCAGCAATTTTACTGAATTCATTTACTACTTCTAACTTTTTGTGTGTGTGTGTGTGGAGTCTTTAGGATTTTCAATATATAGCATGTCATCTTCAAATAATGACAGTGTTACTTCTTTCTAATTTGGATATTTTTCCTGTTTTTCTTTTTGTGGGCTTTGGTAGATTATGACTTTCAAGAAATTGGTCCACTTGATCCAGGTTATCAAATTTATGGGCATGGAGTTTTCCATAATATTCTTTTATTATTCCTTTAATATCTATTATCAGTTGTGATGGCCTCTTTTTTATTTTTATTTTTTGATATTAACAATTTGTCTTCTCTTTTTTCTTAGTTACTCTGGTTAGAGGTTTATCAATTTTGTTGATCTTTTCAAAGAATTAGTTTTGCTTTCATTGATTTTCTGATTGATTTGTGTTTTGTTTCTTCTGACTCATCTTTCTCTAGTTCCAAAGGTGGAAGATTACATTATTGATTTTTAAATTTTCTAATGCACGTATTCAATGCTATCAATTTCTCCTTGAACACTGCTATTGCTGCATCTCACATTTTGATATAAGATGCATTTTCATTTTATTAGTTGAAATATTTAAATTTTTTTCTTTGGACTTCTTTGATGTGTGTGTTATTTAGAACTGTGTGGTTCAATCTTCAATATTTGGTGATTTTTCTAGGTATCTTTATGATACTGATTTTTGGTTTAAATCCATTGTGGCCTGAGAGCATACTTTGTTGTATTTCTATTTGTTACATTTTTCGGGTGTGTTTTATGTCCCAGAATGTGGTATATCTGGTAAATCTTCCATGTTATCTTGAGAAGAATGTTTATTCTGCTGTTGTGAGACAAAGTGTTCTATAAATATCATGTAATACCAGTTGACTGATGGTACTATTCTCTTCAATAATATATATACCAATTTTCTTCCTGCTGGATCTTTCAATTACTGATAGAGTGACATTGAAGGCCTCAGTTGTAATTGTGGATTTGTCTATCTTACAGTTCTGTACATTTTTGTATTAGTTCTTTTGACAATCTGTTGTTCAGCACATATATATTAATGATTATGTCTTCCTGATATAATTGTCATTTTATAATGTTCCTCTGTAGTTTGCTTTGTGTGAAATTAATAATTATTTTAAATTCATAGACTAGTCATTAAAAAAACCTCTGCCATACCTGTCTTGTTCTGATTTCTTTGTCTCTTCAGAATGTTTCTCTTGCCTTCTAATTTTTGGTTAAAAGGTAAATAGGCCTTTAGTGTGAGCTTTCATGTGTTTTTGAATAGGCTTTAGACTGCTTAACGTTCGCTGTAGCTATAGGTGCCGGAAGCTCAATATCCTCTATTGTCTTTGTATTTTTCTCCCCTGGTGTATTTGCATATCCCTAGAAACTCATTCTTTTTTTTCTTCAAATTTTAAAAAATTTATGTATAGTTGGTATAGAATATTAGTTTCAGGTGTACAAAATAATGATTTGACGTTTATACTGAATTTTTTTGAGGTTGAGAACATGTCAGTTTTCTTTTTTAAATTAAATTTATTGTGGTGACATTGGTTAATAAAATGACATAGGTTTTAAGTGTACAATTCAATAATACATCATCTGTATGTTGCATTAAGTAGAGTCTGTGTTGCACAGCTATTTTAATACACTGCTATTATAGTGGGGCCCTGATGACATGGTGGTAAGGTATTTGGAAAGAAAATGTTCTATTATGTTATGATTAAACCTGCAATATTTTGGTGGGTCAGAATCCCTGGCTGTGAAAATCAGAAAATGTTTTCTGCCTTTATTTTACCTCTGCTTTTGTCAAAGAGGAAAGCTAAAGAGGGCTAGAGTTATCTAACTGCTCTTTTCCCAATCAGATAAGGCTTTGACAAATTAGTTTTCTTTGAGGGGTAGCTGAAGTTATGGAGACCAGAATGCATTGTATGTATATCAAAATATATTCCCATTTCCTGCATAAAGTAGGAGGTGATTTTTCCCAGTCTTTATGGTGAGAACCTGATTTGGCTCCTGCAAAAAGAATTCTTTCAACAGTGGGGGTTTTCCAGACCTTTTAATTCTCAACCTACTCTGTACTGTGTCTCTAGCAATTCATTTATTACAGTTTATGTTCCTACAGATTACTGGCTTGAGTGGCTTCTGCTTCTGGTTTATTACTCAAAAGCACTTTTCAGGGGAGTACAGCAAGTGAAAACAGGTACAAATGACTGGAACAAAGGAATGAGACTGTGTTGGCCTTTAATGTGTGAAGGCATTGAGGCTGAGGGTTTTTAAGGTTTGACCCTACTATCCATTGGTACAAAAAGAAAAGGGGCATATGTGAATCTTCTTAACTCAATTGCCTGTTGTGGGCCAGAATGAGTGAGTATCTAAAGCCAATTAATAGTCGAACATCAAAAATGGAGTATCTTTATTAAAGTTTACTCCTGATGATTGACTGAATTCTGCTACATCTTATTTACATGAATTTAATTTCGAATATGAATTTTAAAAGCCATGTCAAAAGCACAAGCCACAGTTGAGGAAGCCTTATAAGTATCAGTGGGAAAAGTATCAGTGGGATTCCAGAGTTGTTCAATTACTTTAGTAATGTTACTGGTTTTCATCTGTGATCTTATTTGTTACGTTACAGGTGGCACCTTGCCAGTGTAGCTTATCCACATTCAGCAAGGGAACAGAATTTTAAGGGAACAGAATTTTCTCTAGCTGCGAAAAGTCCAACGCTAAGCGGTCCATCATTTACCATGGCTGCAGGAAATTTCTCTTCATGGACAGCCTCTAAAATATTAGCTGTCTGCTGCATGTTTAGAGTGTTTTAGGCATTTCTTGGTTGAGATCAATGATGTTTGTTGGATGGCAACACGTGTCAGTACCAGTGACTCCCACGACAATAGTCGTATGAGTGCAATTGGTAGGAAAGCAGTACATTTGTGTTGAGATGGGCCAGAGGGTGTTTTGAAAGCGTGTCCAAAATGAAATATTGACACCTAGAGTGTAGAATATAGGTGATGTTAGGAGGAAGGTCCAGGAGTGGGATAAAAGGGTATGCTACTGGGTACTATCAAACAAAAAGTCTGTGATAATGACCATTCTGACAGAAATATCTGGTATAAAAAGGCCTCTACTTAAGATGATTATCAGGCTTACTGGCAATTGGTCCATACATGCAAGCTGGTGGGTGTCTAGTGCCTCAGAGTGCATAAGGCTTATTTTAGAAATTAGCATGGTTTATCTTAGGAAGCCATTCTGGCTTTGTAAGGGCTGAAGCCTGGGGTCATAAGAGGCCAAAGTCCCACTGAATGCCTTTTTTTAAGAACCTACTATTGTTTGAAAAACGAATTGATTACATGGATGTCTAGAATGTCTTGGTGAGTCCTCACATTTTGGCCTCATTGGTGGCAAATCTGATAGGATAATGTGTCTATATAAGCATATACCATGGTTAGAGCACAGCAAGTAGTCCTGCAGAGTGGGTAAGGGGCCCTATAAAGTCTATTTTCCACCAGCTGTTGGGACCCCTTCCTCAGCCTGGGAATTATGTCCATCGATTTTACCAATGACATTTCCCTGCTCCCATCAGGTGCATGGGTCAGTCACTGTTAGCCACAGCAAAGGGGGCAAGCCCCTGACATTCTGCCTAGAGCTTCAGGTAGAGGTCTCTAAATGATTTCATATTTCGTAGGCTCACAGACCAAAGTTTAGACCCTCAGGTCTGAGGTACTGGTATTCGTCTCAGAAATTTGACTGTCACCCTGAGCATTGAAATGAGCATCTTGAGGTTTAATATGCAGAGTTAGGAGTCACCTTGAACAGGTAATTCTGAAGGGCGACCTTGGATAAGGAGTCCTTGTTGCTATTGGTGGGCCCAGACAGCAAGATCATTGGCAATGGCCTAAGGATCTGTAAAAAGTGCAGGGGAGTTTGGCTCTTGGCCAGGGCATCTTTTAGTGCTGGCATGCCCTCCAGAATGACTGAGCTGATGCTGGGGTGCAGTCTTTGATCAGGATAGCCTGTTTGGGGACACAATGCAGCACCTCTCCATTGGGCTCCATCAGGTCTGGTGGCACATGGCCCTATAAAATATATGAACTCTCCTGGTCATTCACGTGACCCCAAAGAACTCCCCAGATGGCTGAGTCTAGAAAAAGGGGGACTTCCTCCAGAACTGCATCCTTCTGAGGACAGGGGAACACATTTCTTTCTGTAGGGTGGATAAGCTAGAGGTCCCATTTTCTGCTCTATCAGTGAGGAGCCCTCTGTGAAGTAAGCTTGAGGGGTCCAAACTTGATGATGACTCAAGGGAAAATGAAAGGCTGCCTACACTTGCAGTATTCTCAGTTTACAATTTTGACAGTGCTCAGTTAATTCAGGTGGCACACAATAGGCTTTCAAGAGATTCCAGTACTGTGCACTCTATGAGTTTGGGTAAGAACTTGTTCTGTGCTGAACTTTCTCATTTGCAAAATAGAAGGAACTGACTGGCAGGGACATCAAAGGAGAGACTAATAATTATGAAATGACAATCTCTACAGTGCAAACACAAGTTGATGAAGTGCAAACACAAAAGATGAAGAATTGGCTTTCCTTTGCTCTTTAATAAAACTCAAAGCTGTTACTTTTGTGTTCTAGTCCATAACATGCGCTAGAAGTCTGAACATATGGAAATGATACCTGTGAATGTTAGATGGGCTATGGGGCTTTGTGGGTCAATGAAACAAAAAGTTTCCAACTACTCCTTACAGAAAGGCATTAAAAATTCCCCATATCTCCTTTTACGTTGGGATATTACTCAAAATGATACCCTCTCTCTGCCACTCACCTAAATTATTCCTTGATTGTCTTCTAAACATCCATAGCTCTTTTTAATGTTTCCACCAGGAAATGAGAGCAGACTTGCATAAATCTCACTCTATTCACAGAATAAATTCAGGATGAATTAGAACAATGCAGATAAACATAACCTTTTCTCCACTTGGGAGGAACTCCAGGGTTTAACGATGTACGTGTTGTGTCAGTTGGTATAGGAACAAAATGAAAATGCCAAATGCTATAAAACTTTAAAATAGCTAAAGGTGAATTAAAATTCCCTTAAATGCTATCAAACATAAAAAGACACAAATGGAAGCCTCAAGTCCCAGATACCCATGTCTAAACTCATGATAACACATTACACATAGAAAACTGCAAAGAACAAAGATGAACCATATCTGTAACTTTATCTCTAAGGAGAATCTTTCCTGTTAATCACAGGAATGCAAGGCTTTCCACACTGCTGTCCTCTATTTACTTCCATACAAAAGCAGTTCCTGAAACAACGTTTAAGGTGTAGATGTGGAAATTCAAGTGACTGGCAATGGCACTGTCACTGAGGCTCCTACCTTCACAGAAAAAATATATACAACACTTCCACCTAATATCTCATGTCGTTTACTTTTTTACATCTCATCAAAGCCCTTATATCCATCTTATAAACCAAAATTTTACCATTTTTAACCATCTCTTTTTCCCACCAAAGAATGAGTGCCAAGACTGCAAGAACTTAGGTCATGCTTCTATAAGCAAGCTCTACAGTGCCTTGCTTATCTGTGCAAAATTGAGTATGTTTTGGATCTAGTGTCTGGAAAATGAGACATGTTAAAAAATTAGCATCAAGAGTATAATCTCTGAACAAGAAAAGCTTCATTGGAAGAGTAGTCCTGTCTTTCTCCCTTGCTAGGTGTATATTTTCTTTCAACTTACTTAAGCATACAGGCCTCAGTTGAGTCACAAAGGAGATATTAAAGGTTTTATGTACTTTACTAAGAAGTGAATTTGTATATTTTCACTGAAGTACATCTATCCAAACACCAAAGAAAATGTATCAGTATATTTAGATAATTAGTAGGAAAAACAAAACCTGTTCCAGTGGACTGAGGGGCTGGCCTTGCATTCTCTTATTGTGTTGATGAGAAAAATGTCAAACACTTCCACCATCAGACAAAGGTATTCAGTGATCATGATGGATCAAGACAAAAATAAAGGTATTTTGTAACCATATCTTTAAAATTGGTAAGAAACAATTCCAAATCATAAAAATGACCAAAATTCTACCCTTAATGATATGACCTTCTGAAGCTTCTTATGAATTAAGTTTAGCTCTACTACACTGTTTTTGCTTTCTAGAAAACAACAGTTGTGATAACCAATGATACAATTCAGTTCACTTTCTCAAAGCATACATCTAGAAACATCTTGCTTCCTTGAATAGCAATTGAATCACTTGTAAAAGCCCAAATTATGCCATTTTGAGTACCCTCTTTACTGGCCAATCCTAGTCATTTAGGGTTTGCAGTCTTTCTTTTTTCTTTTTATTTTTTCCCCCTCCTCTCTGTTGTAGTCATTCTTAATACTACAATATACACCACTCTTGTTGACTGCTGGTGAGATTTTGGTGGGTTTTGACGACAGCACTGACAAAACGAATGAATGAGAAATTAGTTTCAAGACAAAAACTACATAATTTTAAAAATACAATTTACCTGATAAAAATAACTAAATGTGTATACACATGGTAATATTAAGTACGTATAACCATTTTGATAGAATTATAAATTGGTCTAAAAATCCAGAGTTATAATAGGATATTTTAATGTATGTGCTCAGGAAATGAAAGTCACAATAACTGTTACATACAAATTATATAAAACAGTTAATATTCTAAGCTACAGAAAATTTTGTTTGACAAAAATACATTGTTTTTAATCACAAACACACAATTGAAAATGTGCGGCAGAATTATGTACAGCTGTGAGCAATGGGAACATCCATAATCTGCTTGATGAGAAAGGTGCTTATTCTCACACAGACGGAGTGGGTTAGAGAAATCATTACACAGTGCAGCAGAGGAACAAACTCCAACATGGTTCTTTTGGACAGCACCACTGCAGCCGTCACAGTGGAATCAGGAAAATATGTTCACTAGCAGTATTATTAGAACAAAGTGTTTACTACACAAATCAGACCTTATATGAATACAATCTAGAAAAGATATAAGTCCAAGCATCAAAAGATACTCCAACCATTAAAATTCAAATTTAGTTACCTAGTGGATACACAGAAGATCAGAGTAAAGTCCAAATGATGATGGATCTTGGGTGTGAAATTTATGAAGATATGTATGAAAGTCTACACCTCTGAAAAAATGGAAGTCGGGCAGCTGATTGTGGTTTTGAGGATACTTTTGATTGGCAGAACAAGGAATCAAGAAAGCAGGTTGGAAGCAGGTGTCTTCCAAACTCCTGTGCATCTGCCTCCCTCCTTCTGTGGTGGCTCCAAAACTAGACTAATGTCTCCTGTACCTCTGAATTTCAAAGCTCACACAAGGCTATAGGTGAGTTTCTAACATGGAACCGTGGAAGATTCTAGGTGTCACATTACCCAGGTGACAAAACACAATTTAGAAGAATTCTCCATTTTATTGTCTAATAGCAGGTCTGTCTTAACCCAAAGTCTACTATTCAAATCCTAATCCGAAACAATGATAAAGGATAAAAGGCAAAAAATGTAAATACAGTTGACCCTTGAACACTGGGAGTTCAAAGTGGGTAGGTCCACTTATTCATGTATTTTTTTTTTTCAATTGATAGCCGTTCAAACAACCCACACAGCCCAAAAGTCAACTCCAGGGTTGGGAATCTGTGTATGTTATATTTGGACTTTCAACTGTGTGGGAGGTCAGTGCCCCTAATCTTTGCATTGTTCAAGGGCCAACTGTCACTCATATGAGACTATACCCTATGATAAGCTCTGCATTCTTTATTAGTAAAAAAAAATGGGATGAGAGTTTTCTGGCCAATACAAAAAAGATTTTTCTCATAGAAAAAAAAAAAAAGATAGAATACGTAATTGGTAAAAGACATCCAGTATCTGTCATGGGAGGCCTGTAGGAAAATCCCAACAAATACCCAAATATCATTTATCGGTATGCCCCTTACAAAACAATCGAAACATAAAAAATGAAACCTACCTGCATATTAGAAATACACGATTCACCTATAGATCAAACAAGCTCCAAAATGGAAAGAGAAAAATACTATTAACTGATTTAAGGAAAAAGACCTATTAATCTTTGTAGTATTGTGTAGAGCATTATCTCAGTATTCACTTTTGGAATGAAGTAGGTAATATACACAGTTCAGAGATCCACCTTAAGAATGAGGCACTAATAAAGACAATATATAACTTATAATGATTCATGGTATAGTTTTCTAGAACATTATACATGGATGAATTTGTATCAGGCTTTCTCATATTTTTATTCTTAGGACTGAATTCCAGTGGGAGTTTTCATATATAAGGATGAAGGCCAACTGATGTCTTTTCCACACTGCTTACAGTCAGGAGGCTTTTATTCAGTATGAGATCTTTTATGCCTTCTAAAAGAATTATGACGACTGAAAGCTTTTCCACATTCTTTACATTTGTATGGTTTCTCGCCAGTGTGCATTCTCACGTGTCCTCGAAAGGTAGTGCGATAAATGAAGGCTCTTCCACATTCTTTACATTCATAGGGTTTCTCTCCTGTATGAGTTTTTTCATGTGTTCGAAAAGATGTATAACAACTGAAAGATCTACCACACTGTTTACATTTATATGGCTTCTCTCCAGTGTGAGTTCTTTCATGTATTCGAAATGAACTGGGAAAATTGAATGCTTTCCCACATTCCTTACATTTATAACGTCCATCTCCAGTATGCATTATCATGTGTGTTCGAACACTTGAGGGAGAAATGAAGGCTTTTCCACATTCTTTACATTTATAGGGTTTCTCTCCAGTGTGCTTTCTCATGTGTCCTTGAAAGGTTGTACGATAAATAAAGGCTTTCCCACATTCCATACATTCATAAGGCTTCTCTCCAGTGTGAGTTCTCTCATGTATTCGAAAGGAACTGGGCCAACTGAAGGTTTTACCACACTGTTT
>NW_011889172.1:1554603-1557336 GCF_000151845.1 Pteropus vampyrus
CCACATTCTTTACATTTGTATGGTTTCTCGCCAGTGTGCATTCTCACGTGTCCTCGAAAGGTAGTGCGATAAATGAAGGCTCTTCCACATTCTTTACATTCATAGGGTTTCTCTCCTGTATGAGTTTTTTCATGTGTTCGAAAAGATGTATAACAACTGAAAGATCTACCACACTGTTTACATTTATATGGCTTCTCTCCAGTGTGAGTTCTTTCATGTATTCGAAATGAACTGGGAAAATTGAATGCTTTCCCACATTCCTTACATTTATAACGTCCATCTCCAGTATGCATTATCATGTGTGTTCGAACACTTGAGGGAGAAATGAAGGCTTTTCCACATTCTTTACATTTATAGGGTTTCTCTCCAGTGTGCTTTCTCATGTGTCCTTGAAAGGTTGTACGATAAATAAAGGCTTTCCCACATTCCATACATTCATAAGGCTTCTCTCCAGTGTGAGTTCTCTCATGTATTCGAAAGGAACTGGGCCAACTGAAGGTTTTACCACACTGTTTGCATTCATATGGCTTCTCTCCAGTGTGAGTTCTTTCATGTGATCGAAAAGAACTGGGACAAATGAATGCTTTCCCACATTGCTTACATTTATACGGTCCATCTCCTGTATGCATTATCATGTGTGTTCGAATGCTTGAGAGAGAAATGAAGGCTTTACCACATTCCTTACATTCATAGGGTTTCTCCCCAGTGTGAATTCTTTCATGTATTCGTAAACCTAGGGGAGAACTGAAGGTTTTTTCACACTGTTTACATTCATATTGTTTCTCAGCAGTGTGAGTTCTTTCATGTCTTCGAAAGGAACTGGGACAACTGAGGGCTTTACCACATTGCTTACATTCATAGGGTTTTTCTCCAGTGTGATTTCTTTCATGTATTTGTAAACCTAGAGGAGATCTGAGGGATTTACCACACTGTTTACATTCATAGGGTTTCTCTCCAGTGTGAGTTCTTTCATGCGCTCGAAATGAAGTGGAACAGCTAAAAGCTTTCCCACATTCCTTACATTTATAAGGAGCATCTCCAGTATGAGCTATCATGTGTCTTCGAAAGGTTGTGAGCCACGTGAAGGCTTTCCCACATTCCTTACATTCATAAGGTTTCTCTCCAGTGTGAGTCCTTTCATGTCTGTGAACAGATTTTCGGTAACTGAAGGCTTTCCCACATTCCTTACATTTATATGGCTTCTCTTCACATTCATGATATTCATATGGTTTGTGTCCAGTGTGAGATCTGATGTGCCTATTAAGGGATGAATGACGCACAAAAACTTTTCCACATATACTACATTTACAGGGTTTTGCTCCAGAAGAAGTTTTCTTGTTCAGATTAAGATCTGGAATCTGGCTGATGGGTTCTCCACACTGACTACCTTCTTTGCTTTCATGAAGTTTTTCTACCATATGACTTCTGTAAAAAATGAGAAACATGTTATTAATGATTTGTTAATTTCAAGTTTACTAGCAGTGTATTTAAATTACTTTTTTATAATTTACAACAAAAGTGAAGGTTTTCTGTCCTTTCTGAATTGTATGAAAGTGAATATACTGAATGTTCCATAAGAAGACTTGATAATAGCTATCATGAAAACAGTAATATTAATATTTGGGTTAAGGATAAGTAAATTTAAAGAAGGGGTTGTTTTACTTGCTTGTTTTAAAAAAATTCAGGATGGACTGGAATTCTCATGTGGAATGATGCTATTGTGTGACTCACCTTAGTTTTTTCCCATGGGTTTTGTACCTATCTTCAATGTTATGATCTTCCCATTTTTTCCCTAAATTCAGACCTAGAAAAATAATTCCAAATTATCAGAAAGTACAGAAAAATTATAAGATTCTTGATCCATGATGAGCTGTGACCATGCAAAGTTTATTTACTAATGTATTCCTTTTCCACATTCCACATCTTGAAACAACATTGATACTTGTTTTCTAATTCAAAGTAAGAATATTGTTATCCTTACCTATCGAGGCCAGGTTCCTGAAGGTTTCCCGCATCACAGCTCTATAGAGTTTCTTCTGTGAAGGATCCAGTAAAGCCCACTCCTCCGAAGTGAAGTTCACAGCCACATCCTCAAAGGTCACTGAGTCCTAAAACATTGCAAATATGTATATAGTAGGATGCACGAGTCTGATAGTGCTGGAGAATAATACACAATTTATAGGAAAGTTACATATGATTCTGCAGTCTCTGAACATTTATTTTATGTCTTGATCATCAGAAGCTTACTCTGTCCACACTTCTTTATAAATTTAACAGCAACATGAATACATGCAAAGTTATTCATTCATTTTTACCATGATCGCTTTAAATATTATTGCTCTCTAATAGAGCCTACAGTACTTTGAAGAAACAAGAGAAATGCTACAAATAAAAACCAACATTATTTTAATTACATCAATTCCTTGTAAGAAAAACTCTCTCATCTCCATCCTTATTACCTACCATTTAACTCAGCACTCCATGATGTACAGGGTCAAATCTACATGAAGTTTTAATGAATAAAAACACAGTGAAAAACAGGAAGCTTTTTCTTCTATTCTTATCATCAAACATGAGAGTCTAGGTGACCTGTGGAAAGCAAACCTGTAACAAGGATCAGCTTGCCAGATTGGCCTAAAGTACTGTAGGCCATTTGAAGTAGCCAGATCCAGATGAGTAAATGAAAGTTTTCTTGTGAAGTAGTAGTACTTTTAACTTCTGTAATATTTATCA
>NW_011889172.1:1557386-1558863 GCF_000151845.1 Pteropus vampyrus
AGTAGGATGCACGAGTCTGATAGTGCTGGAGAATAATACACAATTTATAGGAAAGTTACATATGATTCTGCAGTCTCTGAACATTTATTTTATGTCTTGATCATCAGAAGCTTACTCTGTCCACACTTCTTTATAAATTTAACAGCAACATGAATACATGCAAAGTTATTCATTCATTTTTACCATGATCGCTTTAAATATTATTGCTCTCTAATAGAGCCTACAGTACTTTGAAGAAACAAGAGAAATGCTACAAATAAAAACCAACATTATTTTAATTACATCAATTCCTTGTAAGAAAAACTCTCTCATCTCCATCCTTATTACCTACCATTTAACTCAGCACTCCATGATGTACAGGGTCAAATCTACATGAAATTTTAATGAATAAAAACACAGTGAAAAACAGGAAGCTTTTTCTTCTATTCTTATCATCAAACATGAGAGTCTAGGTGACCTGTGGAAAGCAAACCTGTAACAAGGATCAGCTTGCCAGATTGGCCTAAAGTACTGTAGGCCATTTGAAGTAGCCAGATCCAGATGAGTAAATGAAAGTTTTCTTGTGAAGTAGTAGTACTTTTAACTTCTGTAATATTTATCACACTCAGTCTTCCCATTCTCTCTGTCCCACTTAATGGGACTAGAAAGTTCTTCAGAAGCTAGTGATCAGACAACTCAGCATAATGTGGCATGCTAATAAGGCATGATAACTTAGACCTCCAACAAAAATCCTATACATGAGCCTCAAAGGTGCTTCTCATCAGTTTTTAACACACAAGGCACACGTACAGAGATAAGGTAACAGAAGAGCTCTTCTGTCAAACCCTACCAATATACCTTGGCCCTTGCCGATGTGAAGGAACACACATTGGAGCTGCATATTGCAAAAGAATTCACTGGAGTCCACAATGGTCTGATGGACTGCTCATTATAAAATACATAAAGAGTTCTGCAGTGCTTCCCTCCAAAAGAACATAAAAGCTCCATTTTCTAATTTTAGGAGGGTGTTTCCTGACCAGATGCTCTAGAGGCAGCCCTCCCAACCTCTCATTTTTGAGCTCCCCTATGGTGCACAGAAGCATAACATTCCATCCCTAGATTGATGCCACTGTACACTGTCAAAAGGATATGAGTTTATTACTTCCATAAATGAGGTCTCTGGGGAGTAAGGCAGTCTTCTCACAGCATAAAATGATTTGAAAGAGCAAGGAAAAGCACGTGGACTTTTTTTTTTTTTTGAGGTTGTGGGTGGACTAAATGAGTTCACTCACAGGGCAGCAGCTTGCATGGATTCACTCTCCTGCCACTCCCAAAGGAGAAAGCATAAAGGCTTTCTTATCACCATGCACAGATGTGTGGCACAAGAAGGAGGAGAAGAAATGAGGCTTCAAGCTGTCAGCAATCAGTCATCAAACTGGAGTCAGAGACTTTTTTTTTTGGTCTGTCATATAGTGAACTTAGAAGACATTGTTCCCAA
>NW_011889172.1:1558913-1563148 GCF_000151845.1 Pteropus vampyrus
AGGCTTCAAGCTGTCAGCAATCAGTCATCAAACTGGAGTCAGAGACTTTTTTTTTTGGTCTGTCATATAGTGAACTTAGAAGACATTGTTCCCAACCTCACAAGAGAAAAGCAAAAGAACTTAAAATGAATAACCCTTCTTATGTCTATCAAAGAACTTTGAACATATGAAAACCAAAATTGGAGAAACAGTAAAGAAGCTATTTAGAAATATGACCAGAACAGTCTACTCTTAACAAAGCTTGTCCTCAAAATAATCTATTTCACCAGAACCAAATGCAAAGACAAAAAAACACATATCCAAGAACTTTAGGACAATTCTTATTGTAAAATGACAGGTGTAAAATACACATAATGGGAATACTTGATAGAAAAAAAGGGCAAAAGAGAACAGAAAAAAGTAAGGGAAGCAATAATCGCTGAGATTTTCCTAACAGTAACAGACAGCAAACTGCAGATCCAGGAAGCTAAGAAAACACAAACAGTAAGGGGAGGAGCGGTTAGCTGCCAAGCAGCCCAAGTTCACAAAGGCTCTCAGAGTCCCGCAGCCTGTAGGCACTGGCACTCGCCTGCCCTGCTGCCACGATGCCCAAGAGGAAGGTCAGCTCCACCAAGGGGGCGGTGAAGGAGGAGCCTAAGAGGAGGTCAGCGAGGCTGTCAGCTAAATCTGCTCCTGCAAAAGTGGAAATATATGATTTTTTATTTTTAGATTCCACATATACATGCAATCATATGGCAACTGTCTTCCTCTGACTTATCCACTCAGCGCATTACCCTGCAATATCTTTTCCCACCCCATTTAGTCTATGTGCTTTTAACCTGAAGTGAGTCTCTTGTAGGCAGCATATGTAAGGGTCTTGTTTTCTTATCCATTCAGCCACCCTCTCTATTGACTGAGTACTTAATTCTTTTTCATTTAAAGTACTTCTCAACACACATATAGTTATTGTCATTCTTTATTCAATTTTTTTCTTCATGTTTTTTCTTCTTCTTAAAAGAAGTCCCTCCAATATTTCATCATGCTTGGTGATGATGAACTCCTTTACCTTTTTCTTGTCTGGGAAGCACTTTTTCTATCCTTTGACTCTACATGATAGCTGGCTAAAGTAATCCTGGTTGTATATCCAAGGTTTTCATCACTTTGAATATTTTGTGCTAAGCCCTTCTGTTCTGCAAAGTTTCTTTTGAGAAATCAGCTGCCAATCTTATGGGTGCTCCCTTGTAGGGAACTGCTTTTCTCTTACTGCTTTTAAGATTCTTTGATTTAACCTTTGGCATTTTAATTATGATATGTCTTGTTGTGAGCCTCTTTGGGTTCATCTTTGTTGGGACTTTCTGAGCTTGCTGTTTATTTCCTTCACCAGGGCAATTTTCCATCATCCTTTTTTCAAATAGGTTTTCAATTTCTTGCTCTTCTTCTCATTCTGGTACTCCTATGATGTGAATATTGTAACAACTGATGCTATCCCATTGGCTCTTTATATTATCTTCATTTTTTTTTCTTGTTGCCGTTCTGATTGGGTGTCCTCTGCTACCCCATCCTCTATTGGTGATTCAACCTCCGCTTCCTCCACTATGTTGATTCCCTCTAACATACTCTTCATTTCATATATTGTATCGTCATTTCTGACTGGTTCCCCTTTATAATTTCCATCTCCGTTTTTAAGTTTTTTTTATCTCTTTGTTAAAGTTCTGAGTTCATCTACTCTTCCTCTAAGTTCCTTGAACATTCTTATAACCAGTGTTTCGAACTCTGCACCTAGTATATTGTCTCCATTTTGGTGAACTTTTTGAAGCTTTGTTTTGTTCTTTCAAGTAGGACAAGTTTTATTCTCTCTCCATTTTGGCTGCCTCTCTGTGTCTGTTTCTGTGTATTAAGCAGAGATCTTAAGTCTACCAGTCTTAGTAGCATAAATTTATGTAGGTGTGCTGTGGGGCCCCTTGGCACAGACCTGAGAGGGTTCAAGCTGCAGGCCAACTTCAGCTGCAGCCTGTGCATCTCTGGGGCCACCTGGTAAGAGTTACCAAGCAATCCACATATGGCTGCCACCCATGCTAGGTTTATAGGTGCCTTGAGGAGTCAAGTCTGAAACCAAAGGTGGCTGCCACTAGTGCGGGGTTTGAGGTTGCTCAGCAGGAGGTACAGGGCATGCTGAGGCTAGTTGTTACTTCTTTGGGTTTTGTGAGCCTTTGAGAGATTTTATTAAAGTTTGCAGCAGGAGCCAAGACAGCCCATTTGTATGGAATAAAATCACTAGAAGCTGCTTGGGTGGGCCCACATGTTAGGAGAGGGGGCGTCTCAGGGAATCCTCTGGGCAGTGACCTGCGTTATCCAGAGTGATGGCGCCAGAGTCTACTGAATAGGAGGGGGGAGGGCTCAACAAAGGAACAATGGCTTCTGCTTGTACCTCCGTCCAGGAGCAAACTGCTCCTCCAGCCCTTGCCTTGAAGCCTGACAGCTCGGCACCTCCCTGTTGTCCCTGGTGCCCCTCAAGCAGCTGCCCCAGCATGGAGCTCAGAATGAGTGAGTCTGTCAGCGAGTAGGGCCAGACGCGGGCCCTTTAAGAGAAAGGTCTCCGTTTCACTCAGCCGCAACCTCTGCTGGTTTTCCCTGCCAGAGGTTGTGGGGACTTCTCTTTCTGGAGCTGGGACCCTAGGCTGGGGAGCCCAGTGTGTGACCGGGACTCCTCACTCCTCAGGTGGGGGAGGTGGCTCTATAGCCAAGAGAGCCCCCGTGATTCTTGATTGCCACTCGCGGTTGTGGGACTGGGCCATTTCTCACATATCTACTCCTCCTATCATTTTGAGGTGACCTGTTATTTGAGGTGAGGTGACCTAGTTGTAGGGCTTCTGTTCAGCCAGACCTCTGGTGATTCTGTGTACTGGTTGCTCTGTAATTTTGTTATAATTTTGGTATTCGCTAGAGGAGACATGTACAGCCTTTACCTTCTGTGGCATCTTGAATCTCCTGGAAATCTGTGATTTAAGTGACAATTCAAAAGTGCAGGTCTCCAAAAACTCAGTCAGATACAAGAAAACTCAGAAAGGTAGCTTAATAAACTGGAAAGTAAAACTATAATAAAGAACCAAACAGAAATACTGCAACTGAAGAACTCAATAAAAAAATCTGCAGCATAAACTAGGGAGCTTAGGAAATAGAATTGACCAGATAGAGGAAAGAATTGTGATACTGAAAAGAGAAACCCAGAAATGCCTCAGATGGGGCAAAAAAAAAAAAAGAATTGAGAGTAACTCAATTGAGAGATCTGACTCCATCGGAAAAATCAATGCAAAAATAATGGGTATCCCAGAAGGAGAAGAGAGAAAAAGGGAATAGAGAACTTTTTCAGTCGATGAGAACTTCTGAAATCTATGGAAAAAAACTAGCTCTTCGAATCAAAGAAGCTAACGGAATATCTAATTATCTCAATCCAAAATGGCTTCCAATGCACATTATATTAAAATTGTCAAAAATTAATGATAACCAATTCTCAAGGCAGCCACAGGAAAAAAAATGGTAACCTATAAAGGAAATCCCATTAGATTATCATTGGATTTTTAAGCAGAAACCCTACAAACTACAAGACGGTGGAATCAAATACACTAATCATTGAAAGAGATAAATCACCAGCCAAGAAAAATTTACCCAGCAAAGTTATACTTTAGAGATGAAGGAAAAATAAAAGCTGATCCAGACATACAGAAGCTGAGAGAATTTTCCACACAAAAGCTGCATTACAGGAAATACTGAAGGGGGTTATTCTACCTGAAACAAAAAGACGAAAGAATACAAAACTATCAGTAACAGAGTAGGAAAATGCAACTTTTTTAGAATAGGATATTTAACACTTAAATATAACATAAAGGTTAAAGAAAACAACAACAAAAAATTTAAAGAAAGAAGATTAAAGTTACTCCAAGTTGAAAAAGAACTAAAAGCACAAAAAAGAAATAATTTGTGACAACAAAAACATAAAAAAGGAGTAAAGGACTGCATATGCACAGGGGAATGGAAAAAAGACTATTGTCTGTGTGAAGCTTTCTTTTACATAAATAAATATAATTGTAATCACGCACAAACAATCCAGAACTGAGACAGATAACATAAAAAGAGGAAAATTCATAGAATATCAGAAAACTAGAGTAACAAAAACCAAGAAAAAAGAAACAATAGAGACAATTACTAGAAAACAAAAGATAAAATGGCTATATGAAATCCTCACATATCAATAATCG
>NW_011889172.1:1564413-1578987 GCF_000151845.1 Pteropus vampyrus
AAAAATATAATAAATCATGATCGAGTGGGGTTCATTCCAGGGGTGCAAGGATGGTTCAACATATGCAAATCAATGTGAGACACCACATTGACGAAATAAAGGATAAAAATCACATCATATCAATAGATGTAGAGAAAGCATTTGACAAGATATAATATGTATTAATGATTAAAACTCTTAATAAAATGAGTGTAGAAAGAAAATATCTAAACGTAATAAAGGTCATATATGATAAACTCAAGGTTAAAATTATATTCAATGGTGAAAATCTGAAATCTTTTTCTCTAAGATCGGGAACAAGACAAAGATGCCCACTGTCACCACTGTTTCAACACAGTACTGGAAATGCCAGCCAGAGCAATCCAGCGAGAGAAAGAAATAAAAGGCATCCAAAGTGAAAATGAAAAACTGCCAGTTTTTGCAAATGACATGATTTTTTATATAGAAAACTCTAAAGACTCCACCAAAAAGGATTAAAAACAATAACCAAATACAGTAGAGTTGCAGGAGACAAAATCATTTGTGTTCCTATATACTAACAGTAAAATTTCAGTAAAACAGAATTTCATTTGCAATTGCAAGAACAACAACAAAAAAACCTAGGAGTAAACTTATAAAATGTCAAAAAACCTATACACTGAAAACTGTAAGACATTGTTGAAAGAAACTGAAGACACCAAAAAATGGAAAGATGTTCCATGTTCATGGATTGGAAGAATCAACATACTTAAAATGGCCACAATACCCAAAGCAACATACATATATACAATATACAGTGGAATACTACACAGCCATAAAAGATGAAATACTTCCATTTGTGACAACATGGATGGATCTTGAGATTATCGAGCTAAGCAAATTAAGTCAGACTTAAGTCAAAAAAAGTCGAGAAGTACATGATTTCACTCATATGTAAGATATAAAACAGAGGGCAACAAACAACACAAAAAACTCATAGACACAGACAGCAGTATAGTGCTTTATCAGAGAAGCGTGAGGTGCTGGGAGGCAGAAGAGGGTAAAAGGAGTACAAATACACAATGCAATGTACTGATGATGTATTACAGAACTGCATACTTAAAACTTATATAACCTTATTAACCAATGTCACCCCAATAAATTTAATAAAATTTTAAAAATTTAAATAACTGGTTTAATTGGGTACTTAACAGGATACTTCGTCCACTAACAAAATACACTTTTCTGAAGTTCACATGGAACACTTATCGAGATGAACTACCTTCTGAGACATAAAACACACCTTACCAAATATGAAAGAACAGAAATCATACAGCACATTCTGTCAAACCACAGTATCATCAACCTAGAAGTAACAGGAAAATAGATGAAAAACTCCTAAAGCCGTTAAACATTTCTAAATAACATACAAGATAAAAAAATTCTCTAGAGGAATTCAAACTTATTTTGAACTACAGATGCTCACTGACTTATGAGGTTACAGCATAGCTTAGCCTAATCTACTTTAAATGTGCTCAGAACACTTACATTAGCCTACAGTCGGGCAAAATAACCTAACACGAAGCCTATTTTATAATAAAGTGTTGAATACCTTATGTGATTTAGTGACTACTGTACTGAAAGTAAAAAACAGAATGGTTATATGGGTACCACTTTTACACCATTGTAAAGTTAAAAAATTTTAAGTTAGGGACCAACTATAAATGAAATGAAAATAAGACATATCAAAGGTTGTCTGATGCAGCAAAGTAATGCCTAGAAGAAAATTCATACCACTGAGCAAACAGAGAAAAAGAATGATCATCGATAATGTAAGCATCCCCCTGAGAAAACAATAAAAAAGAGCAAATTAAACCCAAAGCAGAATAAAAGAAACAGTCCAGTTCAAAATGGTGATGTAAGATCCTGAACTCAACTCCTCCCACAGATGCGCTAAATCTATAGCTACATACAGAACAATTTTCTTGAAATAAAACCTTCCCCAAACTAGCTGAGCAGCTCCTACCTCTTGGTGAATGAGAGAAAACTCACAGCAAAGAAGGTAAGAGGCTGAGACAAAAAGTTGCCATAAACCCCACCCCTGTTGTGGAAACCCATAATTGAAAGGGAACTCAAAATCCCAAACTTCTTGAAAAGTCAAGGTTCTGAACCCCATGCATGTGGTACAGCAACTTTTAAGACCTGCACCTGAAGATGAGCCCCTACAACATCTAGCTTTGAAAGCTAATGGAGCATGCATCCATGAGACCAACAAGGCTACATACAGCAAACTGAGAAACAGTTCTTATAGGGTGCATGTGTGTGGACTCACCTACCCCATGGCACAGCATAGAGGCAGCCAACTGACAAGCACCCAGACTTTCTGTGAAGGAGGCTTACCTGCTTATCTTAAATCATCCGCCTGAGGGGCCGGCATCTACTTTAACACATCTAGGCACCTACTGAAATAATTCTGCAAAGACAGAGGTCTGCGGATGCAATGTGCCCTCTCCCTCTGCCTCTCTGTAGCTCTCTGGTATCTTGCAGAAGGAACCTGTATCATTGACTGATGCCCCGATTTTTGCCACTGCCACCTGGGGACACTGCTCTATCATCTGGCTCTTGTGGCCAGCGGGACTTATGCTAGAGGATCCCAAAAGAATGTACAGATGGAGAAACAGTTCTTAACTGGCTACCACTCTGAGGGCACAGAAGAGAGACAACACAATGTTGGTGGGATGTAAACTGGTGCAGCCACTATGAAAAATAGTATGAACATTCCTTGAAAAATTAAGCAGAACTATTCTATGGCCCAGCAATTCCACTTCTGGGTAGTTATCTAAGGAAACAAAAACACTTATTTGAAAAGATCAATGCAGTATTATTTACAACAGCCAAAACATGGAAACAACCTAAGTGTTTGCCAGTGAATAAAAGGATTAAGAAAATGTGGTATATACACACAATGAAATATTATTCAGCCATAAAAAAGGAAAGCTTGCCATTTGTGACAACATGGATGGACACTGAGGGCATTCTGCTAAGTGAAATAAATCAAAGAAGAACAAATACCGTATGATCTCACCTATGTGTGGAATCTAAAAGCAAAAACCTGAGCCCATAGATACAAACAACCAATTGGTGCTTGCCAGAGGTGAAGGATAGGGGATGGCAGGTGGCGGTTATGGGTGAAGGGGGTTAAAAGGTACAAACATTTAGTTATAAATCATAGGGATGTAAATACAGCATGGTGATTTTAGTTAATAATATTATATATTTGCAGGTTGCTAAGACAGTAAATCTTAAAATTTCTCATCACAAGAAAAAAATTGTAACCATGTTATATGATGGATGTTAGTAACTGGACTTACTGTGATGATATTTCACAACATATACAAATACTGAATTATTATGTTGTACACCTGAAACTAAAATAATGTTATACATCAATTATATCTTGACAAGTCAAATAAAGTGGCAAAAAAATTAGATGCATAAAAATGCAGGAAATTAATAGAGAATACCGAGAAAACCAATATGTTTTTTAAAATACTTAATAAAATTGATAAATGTCTAGTCAATCTGAGTAAAGAAGGAAGACAGAAATTACTAATACAATAGTCTCCCCTTACTCTGCAGTTTCACTGTCCATGGTTTCAGTTACCCATGGTCAACCATGGTGCAAAAATATTAAATGGACAATTCCAGAAATTAACAATCCATAAATTTTAACTAGTGCTCTTCTTACTGTGATGAAATCTCATGCTGTTGCTCTGTCCTGCCTAGGACATGAAATATCCCTTTGTCCAGCATATTCATGCTGTATATGCTTCTCACCCATTAGTCGTTAGTAGCCATTTTGGTTATCACACCAGAAGATCAAGAGTAACCTTATACTACATTGCAATACCTACATCACTCACCTCACTGCATCTCATCACTTAGGCACTGTATCATCTCACATCATCTCAAGAGTGTACATCACAAGATAATTTGAGAGAGACCACATTCACATAACTTTTATTATAGTATGTTATAGTAATTGTTCTATATGTTAGTATTGTTGTTAATCTCTGTGCTAATTTATAAATTAAATTTTACCAGTTATGTACATATAGGAAAAAACACAGTATACATAGAGTTCAGTACTAGCTGTGGTATCAGGCATCCACTGGGGTCCTGCAACATATGCCTACTGTATTAAGAATAAGAGGAGGAGAAAATGAAAAAGCATTTGATAAAATCCAACACCCATTTATAACAAACTAGGAATAAAGAGAAGTTTCTATTCTTGAAAAAGAACATGTACATGAAACTTGTCTGGAACATCACACTGAATGTTGAAAAACTAGATGCTTTTTTGGTAAGATAAGGAACAGGGTAAGAAGTCTCCTCTCACCATTCCTATTCAACACTGTACTAGTAAACCCAGTTAATGCAATAAGGCAAGAAAAAGAAGTAAAAGATATACAGATGGAGAAGCAAGATATAAAACTTTTTTGCATATGACATAATTTTTTATGTAAACACCTGAAAGAATCCACAACAGAGATCACTCTGGAAATTCATAAAAGAGTATATCATAGCAAGGTTGAAGGATACATAATTCAATTTTTTTCCTATAGACCCATACAAATACACTCAACTGATCTGTGACAAGGGTCTAAAAGGCAATTCAATGGAGAAAAGAATCTTTTAAACAGTGCTGGAAATAGTGGTTATCTACACACAAAAACAAAACAATGAATCTAGATACAGACCTCACATCTTTCACAACTGAAAGCAGATCATAGATCTAAATGTAAAATGTGACAATTAAAATCTAGAAAATACAGAAGAAAATAAAAGTGACCGTGAGTTAACTGACAAATTTTAAGATACACCACCAAAAGTAAGATAGTAAGTGTCGCTGCATTAAAATGAAATTCCCATTCTACAAAAGACAGTGGTAAGAGAATGAAAAGATGGGCACAGGCTGGGAACAAAATCTTTGCAGAACACTTATCTGGTAAAGGACTGGTATCCAAAATGTCCGAAGAACTTTTAAAATTCAACAATACGACAGATAATCCAATTAAAAATGGGCAAAAGATCTGAACACATATCACTAAAGAAGATATACAGATGGCAAATAAGCATATGAAAAATAGGTCAACATCAAAGGTCATCAGGGAATTGCAACAATGGCTATCACTAGACACTGATAAAAAATAAATAAATAAAATTCAAAAGACTCAGAATACCAAATATGGTGAAGAAATAAAGCTACAAGAATCTGCATTCATTGCTGGTGGGAATGGAAAATAGTATGCCTACTTTAGAAGACAGGCAATTTCTTACAAAACTAAACATACTCTTACCATAGGCTGTAGCAATCATACTTCTTGGTATTTACCCAAATGAGTTGAAAACTTATATTCACACAGAAACATGCAAATAAGTATTTATAGGTATTTTATTCATAACTGTCAAGACTTAAGAGTTAAGCAAGATACCCTTCAATAGTAGAATAAATAACCAACATGTGGTATATCCATATGATGATATATTGTACAGAGATGAAAAAAATGAGGTATCAAGCCATGAAAAGGCAAGAAAACTTAAAAGTATACTGTTAAGTGAAAGAAGACACTGACAAGGCTATATACTGTGTGATTCTAAGTATGTGATAATCTGGAAGAGATAAAACTATAAGCCAATAAAAAGATCTTTGCTTGCGAAGGATTTGGGCACTGGAGGGAGAGATGAATGGACAGGTGGAACACAGGGTATTTTGAAGGATGTGAAACTATTCTATAGAATATAGAAATGATGGTCATACGTCGACATACATTTGCCAAAACCCACATGTTTTATTACTCAGAATTAAAGCTAATATAAACAGTGAACTTTAATGCACCAATATTGGGCCATCATTGTAACAAACACACTACAGTAGTACTAGATGAAAAAAACGGTGCAAACTGTGTGGATGCAAAGGGTCAACTGGAAACTGTACTTTTGATCAATTTTTCTGTAAACCTAAAATGGTCTGAAAAAAATGAAGTCTCATTGCTTCACATCTTAAAAAACTAGACTTAAAAAAATTAGTATCTAGTGAATATTTTAATCCTCTGCATGCATTTAAGAGAAACAGAAATTTTTATATACACCATATTTTACTATTTAATAGTTTGTTTTTAATTAACTTTTGCTACTTTAAATTTAATTTTAAATTAAACTTTTCTATTTAGAAAATCATTCTAAGACTTAATCTTTAAATACTAATGAGTATAAAACTGCAAACCATAAACAAAAATTTTCAAATCTCTAAAAGGACAAGAGACATAGTTTATCCCTCCACTTCATTTCACATTGAAGATATTGTCAGAAGTGAGTAGTTTAGGGGTTTGCATTTAATCTCTGAAACCAACTCAGAGTTTCAAAGATTTACATAAGCTCAAGCTGTTTTCCTCCTATCAATTAAAATAGAAATTCAATAGCTTTTTTCTCTCATCAAATAAAATATAAATTTGTCTTAAGAATAGTATAGCCTTGTCTATAGCCTTGTCTACGGCCATGCTACCCTGAACAAACCCAATCCCGTCTGACCTTGGAAGCTAATCAGGTTTGGGCCTGGTTAGTACTTGGATGGGAAACACCTAAGAAGACCAGATGCAGTAGGTGTAAAAAAAAAAAAAATAAGGGATTGTAAACTGACAAGGTCCTTGCAATCTGTGAGGTCAAGCAAGGGTTTGCCTCGCCTAAAAAAAAAAAAAGAATAATATAGCCTTTTAAATATCAAAGTTCTCTAGGAACATGCACATAAAAAAACTAATTGAAACTAAAAAATGTGCCTGAGAACTTAAATATACCCATCTGAGAGCTAGAGATTCTGCTGCCTGAAATGGAACAAAAATCCTGTTTGGTTCCAGGAATTTCTTGCCTTACACATTTATTTCTCAATCAATTTACATTTTCAAAGCCCAAGAAATAAAAAATCTTCCACAGGAAATAAAATTGTGAACTGCTAAAAAAGCCTGCAGTTAAATGATTGATATATTCAGTAAAGATACCTAAAGGAAAGAAATATAAAATCAGCTAAGATAAGCAGTCTGCTTACCCACAGTTAAGAAAAACTAACATTCAGAAAGTCGAATACATTTCCAGGCTTGGGTTGCAGGCACACCCCAGTTGAGACAGAACCCCTAAATCAGGTCAGTCCTTTGCGAAGGAGGAGAGGGACACCTGAGCAGTCCCAGGAATAAACTCTCTCCTCTCCTCCCCCAGGCTTCCATTCTCACAAGTGAGGAACCTCTCGGCCTAATTCAGTTTAAGTTCTGACCCAAATGAACTCCAAAATCCACAAACCTTTTGTCCAGGAGACAGGACTCCTGGTGTTCACAGTCGTTCTCAATGTGCACAAATTATACTGAGTGCACCTATATCTCGAATGCAAATGTAAAAAACATCTAGGCCTAAGAAAACCCCCTTTGCCAGCTCAGAGTGGAACTTACTTTGGAGTCACTGGCCTCAGGCCTCTGATTCCCAGTCACAATGCTTTGGACCATCACAGATAATTTAAATGACACAAACCAATGTTTCAATAATCCAGCAAAATCACTTAAACCCAGTGTTCATGTGTAATGAAATAAGAAACTGTAGGGGACTTTTCCTAGTTCATCAAGCCCCGATATGCCATTTCAAATCACGCAAAGGAAAAGAACAGACGTCACAATATTATTACTCCCCCCCCGACTTTGGGGGGAAAAAAAGAGAAACAAAAATTTTAAGAAATGTATGTAATAATGAAATATTTTATTTGGAAATTCACCTCTTCTCACCACTTTGGAAATACGTCATACTGTTTCCCAAACTCTAGTGATTAAATAAATTTTAAATGTATTGAAAAACCAAATTTCAAGTGAAAAAATCTTTTCAAAGTGACAAACATAGGGAGGGGCAGAACTGACCTGGAACTATGCTGAAAGGACCTACCACCCAGGAAAGTTTCCCAAGGGGAACATCCATCCAACGGACTTCCCTGAGGATGTCTGTTCCTATAGGAAAGATAAGATCCTGGGGGGAGAGGAACAGGGATTTCATACAACATATTCCAGGTGGTTGTCTCTTGCTTTCCTCTCAGGTAAAATATCCACAAGAATAAATCTTTGAAAAGCGTCATCCATGGCTCAGTGGATAAATGATAAACGATTAAACTGCTGCGTCTGTTGGAAATACACCACGGAGAACAAACAGTTAATGCTGCTGCTAAGAACTGGAGTGGGGAAGATGGCGCCTAGGAATGCGGAATGCGGGGAAAGATCTGGAAATTTAGGTATTTACTGCCAGCCTCAGGAAGAGCTAGGCGGGGGGAGCAGGGTCGTGGATTTGAGGCCCTGCTTCCCAAACATTTGAAAAGTAAGGGGAAGACGAGTGCCCTAAGGAGAAAGGAGGACCTGGGATTCCACAGACCACAGCTGCTCCCACGCACGAACCCTGGATCCCGCGTCCGGATAACCCTTCTCATGGTGACCGCACAATCTGAGGGAGACGCGGCCGCGCGCGGTGACGGCCGCCGTGGCACTGCAGAGGGCCTGCAGGTCCCGGCTGCCAGAAGGCTGCGTGAGAGAGGGGGCTGAGGTCCGAGCGGACTCGGGTCTGCAGACTAGATAGTGGCCTCTGTGAGGTCGGTGCCCGCCTCGGCTGGTTCCAACCAGCCCCTGTCCCCGCCTGGACACCCGTCTCCGCATACTTACCATTTCTCGGTTTCTGGAGTTCCCTGCCATCCACCCTACGACTCCAGCGGCAAGTGCAAGTCACAATGCTAGATGACGTGCTGCAGCCACCTGAGGCCTTTGATGGCAGCAAGAGAGCAGAACGTGGCAAGAGGTAAAAGATACTAGCACGCAGTCCACGCCAGCACGCCGTTATCGCAGAACCGCCCCCACATTCGTTACCGATGAACCTCCTGATTGGACAGTTCTCAAGGCTCCGCCCCATCCTGCCTGAGTGACAGCAGGACGGAGATTTCGTCTTTGAGCTGTTGTCTTGGCAGTGGGCCAGAATCTGCCCTCTCCAAGGACGCTGCGTTTAACCGTAAGGCCGCCAGGCCACTCACGAAACTGTGACCTTCAGAAACATGGACACTTAAAAGTGACCTTAACATGCACATAATGATGAGTTTGGCTCCATTCTGATCTCTGACCCGGTTCCAGCGGGGAAACGTTGCCCTTCCCCCTAGTCAGCGGGTACTTTAAAGAATCCTGTGGTCTCAGGGGCACTTGGCTGTGGTGGGAACTTTGAACCTCACAGACCTAGTCTAGGCCCAACGCCAAAGGTACCAGCATGTGTGAAACATGAAGCAAAGTAATCACTGGAAAACCTTTTCAAAGAACCCCATTAATATCCATTCAGTGAAAGGTCAAAGGAGGCAAAACTGAAAGAATACTGTTTATCGAAAAATAACAGATGGCAAAGGTATAAAGAATAGTCAGGATAGTAGTCATCTATGGGGCAGGATAGAGATAAGTCAAGGTCCGGAACATCAGGACAAGCTGGCCACTGCCCACTGGCCATTTATGAATCTTGATGATGATTCCAAGGGTGTTTATATTGTCACTACAAAATTGTACAATAACACTTTGTATATTATTTTCTGAATACATTTGATGATAAAAATGTTAAGAAGAAATTCATTTTTTAAAACAATATAATGTATATGTTTGCCCTGTAAAGTGGCGATCACAGTTTTGGCAGCAAAAATTGGTAGCAAGCCATGCATCTATTTAGAAAGAATGGGTTATATAAAACTCATCATCACATGTGCCTTTTAAGAACAAAGGGTGATATCTACTGATATGTAAAGTTCTATTTATCGATATAACAATTGAAATATATTGAAATATATATATACACACCATGTTATCTCTTCTATAACTGTTTCATGGTCACCTGCAGAGTCAGATGGGCCCCCACCCTAGGTTTAGTGGACAACACATTCCTGCCAGAAACATATGAAAGAGTTTATGACTCCCATAACTGAGGTGTCTGGGGAGAACAGTGCAGGTCTCTCAAGCGGGTGAGAAATGCCTTGCTAGAGCAAGGCAAGGAGCCTGGCCTGGGTTTTTATTGAGGTTAGGGGGTGGGCACACAAGGGGAGGGGCTTCCAGGGATTTAATCTCTTGCCAGTGCCAAAGGAGTGAGCACTCAGACTTTATCATCACCTTGCACAGATGTGGGGCACAAGGGGAAGGAGGGCTAAGCTGTTAATCATTAGAAAATGGAATCAGAGACCTCTGGTTTCTCCTCTGGCATGTAAGGAGCTTAAAATGTGACATTCCTATCCCCACCAGAAAAAAACTAACAAACTTAAAATTAACAACTCAGCTCTATCAAAGTATTAATTACAGGGCAAACTGCTGTCTACCAAAATTGGAAAGGGAGACAGAAAAATAGCCATTTTGAAATATGCCCACAATTTTCTGTTCTTCTTAACAAGACCTGTCCTCAAAGATTGTTCCAGCAGAGCCGAACTAACTGGGCTTTTACCAGCACCAAATTGACATGAGGGAGGGAAATAGGCAACTTGAGTCCTCTCTAGCCATTCCAGACTCTCCAAGCTGAGACAGAACCCCTGTAGTGGGTCAGTCCCAGGGGAAGGAAGGGAGGGGCACCTGAGCTGCCCTAGGACTGAAGTCTGGGACCCAGCACCCTCCTCTCCCCAGGGAATAATGGAAATGCTCCCTCTCTCTGGCTTCACTTCACAATGAGGAAACGCTCAGCTGGATTCAGTATAAGGTTCTGACCCAAATGAACTCCCAATTCACAAACTCTAACCCAAGACACAGACTCCTGTCTTTCACTGACTTTCTCAATGTGCACAAATTAGAGTATGAGGTCAACTGCACCATGTATGAATAGCTCAAACATAAGGTCTAAAAATGTCAAGGCCTAAGAAGCCACAGCCTCAGAAGGTGTGTCACCACCTGCTCCTCCATATGCAAGTGCACCCCTCATCTTTCCAGGGCCGTAACTTCTCCTTCCATGCTGGGTGTGAACAGGAAGGACACCTGCAGGGAGAGTCTCCCCAGGGAGAACCACTGGGCCTTCAAGTGCTTCCCTTCGCATGTCAAGAAGGGGGTGCTTAGCTCAGTTATACTGACCTCAGGCTCTGCATCCCACTGGAGTGTCTCTGAACCACCACTGATATTTTAAATACACAAATCCAGTGTTTGAACAATCCAGCAAGATCACTCAAACCCAATGAGTAAAGGAGGGAAGAATACTGTAAGGTATTTGGCTAGCTTAACAAGAAAATCCACAAGTATCTACTGCTTTCAGAAAATAATGATGTTAATTATTATTTCCATGGCAAGAAATTGTTCTGTAAACAACTGATTACACTTAAACACTCTGCTGTTAAAATTTCATCTGAAATCACCTCCAAATCATTTCTGAAATTTACCTCTTTCATGACTCTTTGGAAGTATTTTATACAATCTTTAAGACCGATTGATTAAATGCATTTTACATTTATTATAAAATAAATTTTTATAAAAGGTGAGTGAATCTTTTCCAGGTGACAAAGTCAGGGAGGGACAGTGCTGACAGGAGAGAACACCCAGGAAAATTTCCAAAGAGGAGCCTCCACCCAGAGGACTTCCCACAGGACGTCCGTGCCCGGGCTAGTTCCTGGCGGAGAGGAACGGGGATTTTATACAACATCCTTCAGCTGGTTATTCTCGCCTTTCCTCTCATGTAAAATATCCGCAAACAAAAATTAAATCTTTAAAAATGATCCATTCACTGACTGGGGGAAAATGATAATTAAACACAATATGTCTGTTTGAAAGGACCCCCAGAGACCAAGTCATGACCGTTCCCTAATGACCCTACCCGTGGTCACCACACCATCTGGGGAGACTTGGGGCTGCGGACGAAGAGCTGCCCAGAGAGGCTCCGGGGCCGAAGTCGCCGCGTGCAGCGACGGGACAGGTCGCCCGGGGACCCGGCTGCAGGCCCAGCCCCCATGCTGTGTGCTGGAGGAGCCCGAGGTCCCAGTGGAGCTCCGAACAGACACGGTGGGCAGACTCAGAAGGTGACAGCGGGGAGGCCAGGTCCCACCACAGCTGGCTCCAACCAGCCCCTCGTCCTCGTCTCGGAACCCGGTCCCGCACACTCACCATTTCCCGGGTCCTGGAGTCTCCTAGCATCGTCCCTGCAGCTCCCGCGGCCGCTGCAGGTCATAGCGGGACTGAAGCTGTAGCAGAGACACCTGGACCGTTGACCATTAGCCGCAGGTGAGACGCGATCTCAAGAGCTGCCAGGAGCGTCCACGCGGTTTGCAGTGCGTCGCCCCACCAGTCTGTACTGCTGTGCCCCTGGCTGGACAGTTAGCAAGGACCCGACTCCTTCATTCCTGGGCGATGATGGGAGGAATTTACTGGTTAGATGGCTGAGCAGAACCAATTTCCGCCTTTGGTCGTCAACACCTCTCCTTCAGGGACGTTGGCTTTTAATCAAAACTTGTTCCTGGCCCTAATGGGACATGGCCTTCTTCCTGTAGCTCTTTCTGAATGCAAGAACACAGGTGTGTGCAGGGAATTCTAGAGTCAGTTTCCGGAGAGAGGGTCGCCCTCTTTCTGTACAAGAGGGAATCCCAGGCCACACCAGACTGGGACCAGAGGGTCAGAGATCCTGCCTGGGTCCAGGGTCGGCACAGGCTACAAGCCACGCATAGAACTATTACCCCTATTTAAGAACACACTTAAAAATTACCTCACCACATAGGATCCCACTGGATCCATTTTGTGTTTTTCACTGTTGTCAGTGTTGAGGGTTCCACCCATTCCTTCTCCACCTCCATATTGCAGTACTTTTGTTGCAGGATTCTCCAGAGGAGAGACAGCACCGGAAAGCTATAAGCAGGAAACAGCATTTATTGATGCCGAAACAGCTCAGCGGATTCTTATGCAAAGGCTGAGCCCTGATTGTAACATAACAGGCAGTTTTATACAATCTCGTTATTCCTACACAGCTACAGATATAAGGAAGAACATTAATTGGTTGGCAAGCTGTGAAACAACTGATGTTAGCTGGAGAGTCCTTGAGGTGGGGGAAGGGAAGTGAAGAACGAACTCATTGGAGCAGGAAATAGCCAGGCAGGGTCAGGCTGACACACTTTAACGGAAGAATCCTATGGTTGTCCAATGCTTTGTCTCTGTTTGGAAGTTGGAACCTGGAAGCCCTCACCTGAACACAGAGACTCTTTTCCAACCAACTGTGAGCTATTAGACATGTTCCATAAAACTCTCAGGTGCATATTTTACACTACAAGAAAATTTATGTTAGTTTGAGTGTGTGCCTAGAGATTTTATAAAAGGCTATGATATCCCTGAGGCAACTGAATTCCTGTTTTCACCAATATTAGAAAAAACAAAAAGTTATGTAAATATGAGATGTATTCAAAAACTCAATATACTTAACACATTGGTTGAAAACTCTTAATGTGGCAGCCTGACCCTGCCTGGCCATTTCCTGCTGGAACAAGTTCCTTCCTGACTACCCTCACCCCCTTCCAAGGACTCTCCGCTGACGTCGGTTTTCTCATAGCTTGCCAACCAATCAGTGTTCTTCCTTATATCTGTAGTTGTGTAGGAATGACAAGACTGTATAAAACTGCCAGTTATGTTACTATCGGGGCTCAGCCTTTGCATAAGAATCTGCTGAGCTGGTGCTGGCATCAATAAACGCTGCTTCCTGCTTATAGCCTCGGTGTCCGGTCTCTCTGTTCGACAATCCCACACCACCAATGCATTTATTTATTTGAATAGCTTTATTGATATAGAATGCGTGCGCCATACCATGAACTCCTTTAATGTATATATCTCATTCTTTTCTGTATATTCACAAATACATAATCATAACCACAATTTAAGAACATTTTGGTTGCCTCAAAAAAGAATCTCTATACCCTTTAACTATCACTTTCTCATTTTTCCATCTGCCTCCCCCAAGCCACAGTCATAGCCCTCCTCCAATCTATTTTCTATCTCTATAGATTTCCTTATTCTGAATTTTCATGTGAATGGAATCATAAAACATGTTGTCTCTAAATGACTTCAATCACTTAGCATAATTTCACAAGAAACATCCATGTAGTAGCATGTATGGGTACTGTATTCATTTTTATGGCCGAATAATATTCCACTGTATGGATAAAACACATTTTGCTTACCTATTCATTTGTAAATGGACATTTGGATTGTTTCCACCATTTGGCTATTATAAATAACATTGCAGTAAATATCCATGTACAAGTGTTTGAGGGAATATATATTTTCATTTTTCTTGGGCATAAACCTAGGAGTGAATTGTTAGGTTCCATGGTAATTCTAAGTTTAAAATCGAGGAACTTCCAGATTATTTTATAAATGGTTGCACCATTTTATTTTCCACCAGCGGTGTATAAAGGTCTAATGTCTCCATATTCTCAACAAAATTTATTATCTCACGTTTTGATTCTAGTCATTCTAATAGTTGTGAAGTGATATCTCATTGGGGTTTTGATTTGCATTTCCTTGATGACTAATGATATCCATCATTATTTCATGTGCTTTTGGTCATTTGTACACC
>NW_011889172.1:1579037-1585453 GCF_000151845.1 Pteropus vampyrus
GTTGTGTAGGAATGACAAGACTGTATAAAACTGCCAGTTATGTTACTATCGGGGCTCAGCCTTTGCATAAGAATCTGCTGAGCTGGTGCTGGCATCAATAAACGCTGCTTCCTGCTTATAGCCTCGGTGTCCGGTCTCTCTGTTCGACAATCCCACACCACCAATGCATTTATTTATTTGAATAGCTTTATTGATATAGAATGCGTGCGCCATACCATGAACTCCTTTAATGTATATATCTCATTCTTTTCTGTATATTCACAAATACATAATCATAACCACAATTTAAGAACATTTTGGTTGCCTCAAAAAAGAATCTCTATACCCTTTAACTATCACTTTCTCATTTTTCCATCTTCCTCCTCCAAGCCACAGTCATAGCCCTCCTCCAATCTATTTTCTATCTCTATAGATTTCCTTATTCTGAATTTTCATGTGAATGGAATCATAAAACATGTTGTCTCTAAATGACTTCAATCACTTAGCATAATTTCACAAGAAACATCCATGTAGTAGCATGTATGGGTACTGTATTCATTTTTATGGCCGAATAATATTCCACTGTATGGATAAAACACATTTTGCTTACCTATTCATTTGTAAATGGACATTTGGATTGTTTCCACCATTTGGCTATTATAAATAACATTGCAGTAAATATCCATGTACAAGTGTTTGAGGGAATATATATTTTCATTTTTCTTGGGCATAAACCTAGGAGTGAATTGTTAGGTTCCATGGTAATTCTAAGTTTAAAATCGAGGAACTTCCAGATTATTTTATAAATGGTTGCACCATTTTATTTTCCACCAGCGGTGTATAAAGGTCTAATGTCTCCATATTCTCAACAAAATTTATTATCTCACGTTTTGATTCTAGTCATTCTAATAGTTGTGAAGTGATATCTCATTGGGGTTTTGATTTGCATTTCCTTGATGACTAATGATATCCATCATTATTTCATGTGCTTTTGGTCATTTGTACACCTTCCTTGGAAAAATGTCTATTTATATCTGATATTTTTAAATATTTTGATATTTTTAAATTGTGCTATATAGCTTTTTCTTATTGAGTTATAAGTGCTCTTTATTTTTTATATTTTTTTGCTGACGGACCCATATTTATTTTACAACAAAGATATTTGAAATATAACTTCAACATTGTAATCTGTTGCCACTTAGTGATTTCCCCTGATTTTCATATATTTTAAAATATGTTTAAAGTTTCATTGATAGATTGGGAGAAAATGCTATGTTTGGCCTTTTTTTCTCCTTCCTTTTACTTTTGCTTGTTTTTCTTTTTTAAAAATTAAATTTATTGGCATAACATTGGATAATAAAGTTATATAAGTTTCAAGCGTACAATTCTATTATATGTCATCTGTATATTATGTGGTGTACTCACCACTCAAAGTCTAGTCTCCTTCAGTTAACGTGCACTTGATTCCCTTTACCCTCTTCATTCTCCCTCTACCCACCTTCTCCTCTAACAACCAGCGTTCTGTTGTCTGTATCTATGAGTTTTTTTGTTTTGTTTGTGCATTTGTTGCTTTTCCTTTTATATCTCACATATGAGTGAAATCATATGGTTTTTGTCCTTTTCCATCTTATTTGGCTTGGCATGATACTCTCAAGATCCATTCCTGTTGTCGCAAATGGCTGTATTTCATTGTTTCTTATGGTTGAGTAGTATTCCATTGTATCTTTATCCAATCACCTATCGAAAGACACTTAGGTTGTTTCCATGTCTTGGCCTCCATGAATAATGCTGCAATAAATATAATGGTACATACATCTTTATGAATAATTGTTTTTAAATTTTTGGGGTAAATTCCTAGAAGAAGGATTGCTAGGTCATATGGTAGCTCTAAATTTTTGGAGAAACCTCCATACTGTTTTCCAAAGTGGCTTCACTAATTTACATTCCCACCAGCAGTGTATGAAAGTCTCCTTTTCTCCACATCCTATCCAACATTTATTATTTCTTTTCTTATTGATAATAGCTATTCTAATAGGTATAAGGTGATATATCATTATGATTTTGATTTGTCTTTCCCTTATAATTAGTGAAATTGATCATCTTTTCCTATATCTGGTGGCCATCTGTATGTCTTCTTGAGAATAGCCTGTTCAGGCCCTCTGCCCATTTTTTAATTGGATTTTTTTATGCCGAGTCATATAAGTTTCTTATATATTTTGCATGTTAGCCCCTATCAGAGGTATTGTTTGGAAATATCTTTTTCCATTCAGTTGGTTGCATCTTTGGTTTGTTGATGGTTTCTTTTGCTGTGCGGAAGATATTTAGTTTGATATAGTTTCATCCATTTCTTTTTGCTTTTACTTTCCTTGCTTTTAGGGTCAAGTTCATAAAATGGTCTCTGAGACCATAAGTTTAGTACTTATGTTTTCTTCTATGTATTTTATTGCTTCAGGTCTTATATTTAGGTCTTTAATCCATTTTGAGTTAATTTTTGTGTATGATATTAAATAGTACTCTAGTTTTATTCCTTTATATGTGGCTTTCCAATTATCTCACGCCATTTATTAATGAGGCTTTCTTTTCTCCACTGTATGTTTTTGGCTCCCTTGTTGAAAATCAGTTGCCCATATATATTGTGGGTTTGTTTCTGGGCTCTCAATTCTGTTCCATTGGTCTGTGTGTCTATTTTTCTGCCAATACCATGCCATTTAGATTATTGTCATTTTGTAGTACAATTTGAAGCCAGAAAGTATGATACTTCTGGCTTTGTTCTTTTTTTCTCAAGATCGCTTTGGTTATTGGGGGTCTTTTGTAGTTCTATACAAATTTGATGATTTTTTTTGCTCTATTCTTTGAAAAATGCCATTAGAATTTTGATGGAGATTGTATTAAATTTCTGTATTGCTTTAGGTAATATGACTATTTTAACTATGTTGTTTCTTCTAATCCATGAACATGGACTACCTTTCCATTTCTTTGTGTCTTCTTCAATTTCTTTCAGAGATGTCTTGTAGTTTTCAGTGCATAGGTTATTCATTTGCTTTCTTAAGTTTATTCCTAGGTATTTTATTCTTTTCATTGCAATTGCAAATAGAATTGTTTTCTTCATTTCTTTTTCTGATATTTCATTGTTAGTATATTGGAACACAATATATTTTTACACTGATTTTGTAGCTTGCAACTATACTTATTTGTTTATTGTTTCTAATAGTTTTTTTGATGGAGACTATAGGGTATTCTATATAAAGAATCATGTCACCTGCAAAAAGCGACAATTTTACTTCTTCATTCCCACTTTGAATGTCTTTTCTTTCTTTTTCTTGCCTAATTGCTCTGGCTAGGACTTCCAGTATTATTTTGAATAATAGCGGTGAGAGTGGGCATCTTTGTCTTGTTCCTGATCTTAGAGAAAAAGCTTTCAATTTTTCACAAATAAGTATGATATTAGTCTCACTTCCTTTAGTTGTGTTAGTAATTGTTATATATATGTTGCTGCTCCCAGGTTGGGTGCACATATATTAATATGTTATATCTTCTTGATGTATTATCTCCTTTATTGCTTTAAAGTGTCCAATTTTGTCTCTTGTTACCTTTTTTATCTTAAAGTCTATTTTGTCAGATATAAGTATAACTACCCCCACTTTTTTCTGGATGTTATTTGCTTGGAGTATCATCTTCCACCCCTTCACTTTGAATCTATGTTTGTCTTTGTAGCTGAGATGGGTTTCCTGAATGCAGCAAATAGTTAGGTTTTTGTTTTTTTTTGTTTTGTTTTGTTTTGTTTTGTTTAGTCCATCCTGCTACTCTGTGCCTTCTTATTGGTGAGTTCAGTCCATTTCCAGTTAGGGTGATTAGTGATATATGGGAACTTTCTATGGCCATTTTATCTTTTGCTTTCTGGTAGATTTGTGTCTCCATTGTTTCTTTCCCCCTGTGTTTCTATTATTTGAGTTTGGTGATATTTTATGACTTTTTCCTTTGTTTTCTCTTTTTTTTTTTTTTTGTTATGTGTCTCAGTTCTAGTTTTTTTTTTTTTCGTGGTTACCGTTAGGTTTATATAAAAAAAAGTTTCATATGTATAATAGTCCTTTTTCTTCTGATTGCATCTTATCTCCATTCCCCTGTGTAAGTTCAGACCTTTTCCCCTCCTCTTTTATGTTTTTATTGTCAAAATGATCTCTTTTTATGCTGTGCATTCATTTCCAAACTCCAGTAGCTATTGTCTTCTTGTTTAATGTTTTTACCTACTTTAACCTTTATGTTATATTGCAGTGTTTAATATCCTATTCTGAACAAGGGTTGCAATTTCCTGTTTCTGTCTGTTAATCATCTTACTTATAGTTTTATGTTTGTTTCAGCTAGAAGAGCTCCTTTCAGCAATAGGTCTTGTGGTGGTAAATTCCCTCAACTTCTCTTTGTCTGGAAAAGCCTTTGTTTCTCCTTCATATGTAAAAGATAACTTTGCTGGATATATTATTCTTGGTTTGTGACTTCTCTCTTTCAGTATTTTGAATATTTGATTCCACTTTCTCCTAATTTGCAGAGTTTCTGCTTAGAATCTAATTATAATCTAATGGGGTTTCCATTACAGGTTACAGTCTTCTTTTCCATGGCTGCCTTTAAAGTTCTTTTTTATTAATGTTAATTTTTTGACAGCTTTAATATAATGTGCCTTGAAGAAGGCCTTTTTGGATTGAGATAATTAGGTGTTCTGTTAGCTTCTTTGATTTGACAGTCTTGCTCTTTCCATAGGTTTGGGAAGTTTTCATCATTTGAATAAGCTCTCTATCCTTTTTCCTGTTGCTTCCTCTTCTGGCATACCCATTATTCTTATATTGCTCTTTCTAATGGAGTCAGATAGTTCTTTTAGAGGTCTTCCCCCGCCGCCCTTTTTTTTACTCTAGATCCTCTCTCTCCTCCCACCTGAGTCATTTCTATATTTCTATATTCAATGTCAATAATCCCTTCTTTCATTTGGTCTACCCTATTTCCTAAGCTCAGTAGTTCACCTTTAATTCATTTTTTAAGTTCTTCCACTTCAGTATTTCTGTTTCTTTTTTATAGTTTCTATCTCTTTGGTAAAGTACTCTTTTTGTTCATTAATTTGATATCTGAGTTTGTTGAATTGCCTTTCTGAGTTTTCTTGTATCTCGTTATTTTTCAGAATTGAAGTCTTGAATTCTCTGTCATTCAAATCACAGTCTAAGTTTATCTTCTGGAGATTTTTCTTTTTCTTTCTGCACTTTCATGTTACCTTGGTTATTCATGGTATCTGACGGGTTATTATTCTGCCCGGGCATTAGAGGCAATGAAATTTTTTTTTAGTACTTGATTTTTTAATTTGTTTAGCAGATCGATAAGTTGAGGTCTCTCCTTTGTAAATGGTGCTATAATGCAAGATTTTGTTTTATCTGTACTGCTGTTACTTCTGGGATTTCTGTGCTTGGTGTCTCTTGGGCCATGAGAAATGCCCTGTATTCCCCAAGGAGATAGTTTTTTTTTTTTTTACTACTTGATCACCCATGTCTCAGAGTACTAACCTGGTGATGGGTTGAGTCAGGTGATGAGGCTCCTGGGCTATGTTTTCTCATTATCATTTTCCTGTAACCAAAAGCCAGGCTTTGTGCACTGCTATAGTGGTCTCTACCAGGCTCTGCTGTTGTGGGTGGAGGAGGGGTGGGGTGGGGAAAATAGTGCTCTTGTGTCTAAAGCTTGTTCCTTCCAATAGGTTTAACAATTTGGTTGCAGACCTCCCAAATTGAAATGCTGCTTCTGCCCCTTTGTGATCAGTCAAGTGAGGGTTGCAATGCCACGCAGGCCACAGGAAGATGAGCAGGGGCAGATTCCTGCTTCTACGCCTTTGTCTGCCTAGTGATGGAGGCTGATCAATTGCTGACACCCCCTGCCCTTTCCCCTGTTTCTGATCCTTGGTTCAGCCTCAATGTGTATCAGATACTCAGGGCAGATTGTACCCCTTAGGTCTTCTCAGTGGGGGTTGCACCCTGAGCTATCACCACTATCATCTCCACTGGGGCTGTGATGAGTATCAGGCTGTATATGTGGTTCTTGTCTTTGTCCTTCCCCCAACCCTGTCTTCTCTGTCCACTCAGGTATGCCTACCTTCAGATGTCTCAATGTGAAGATCTCTCAGATGTTATTATGTGTTGAACAGGGAGTCCTTTGTTGAATTATAGTCATCTAATTTATTGTACCTTCAAGTGGAGAGACGTGAAGTTTCTCTCATGATGCCATGCTGCTGACATGCTGCTGACATAACTCTGTAAGTGCTCTTTATATAGTTTTGATACAAGTCCCTTATCAGATATATGATTTGCAAAATTTTCTTTGATTCCATGGGTTGTGTTTTCACTCTCTTGCTTTAAAATTTTTACTTTTAATTGTGGCAAATACACATACTATAGCATTTAAATTTTAAC
>NW_011889172.1:1585503-1587562 GCF_000151845.1 Pteropus vampyrus
TCTTGAATTCTCTGTCATTCAAATCACAGTCTAAGTTTATCTTCTGGAGATTTTTCTTTTTCTTTCTGCACTTTCATGTTACCTTGGTTATTCATGGTATCTGACGGGTTATTATTCTGCCCGGGCATTAGAGGCAATGAAATTTTTTTTTAGTACTTGATTTTTTAATTTGTTTAGCAGATCGATAAGTTGAGGTCTCTCCTTTGTAAATGGTGCTATAATGCAAGATTTTGTTTTATCTGTACTGCTGTTACTTCTGGGATTTCTGTGCTTGGTGTCTCTTGGGCCATGAGAAATGCCCTGTATTCCCCAAGGAGATAGTTTTTTTTTTTTACTACTTGATCACCCATGTCTCAGAGTACTAACCTGGTGATGGGTGGAGTCAGGTGATGAGGCTCCTGGGCTATGTGTTCTCATTATCATTTTCCTGTAACCAAAAGCCAGGCTTTGTGCACTGCTATAGTGGTCTCTACCAGGCTCTGCTGTTGTGGGTGGAGGAGGGGTGCGGTGGGGAAAATAGTGCTCTTGTGTCTAAAGCTTGTTCCTTCCAATAGGTTTAACAATTTGGTTGCAGACCTCCCAAATTGAAATGCTGCTTCTGCCCCTTTGTGATCAGTCAAGTGAGGGTTGCAATGCCAAGCAGGCCACAGGAAGATGAGCAGGGGCAGATTCCTGCTTCTACGCCTTTGTCTGCCTAGTGATGGAGGCTGATCAATTGCTGACACCCCCTGCCCTTTCCCCTGTTTCTGATCCTTGGTTCAGCCTCAATGTGTATCAGATACTCAGGGCAGATTGTACCCCTTAGGTCTTCTCAGTGGGGGTTGCACCCTGAGCTATCACCACTATCATCTCCACTGGGGCTGTGATGAGTATCAGGCTGTATATGTGGTTCTTGTCTTTGTCCTTCCCCCAACCCTGTCTTCCCTGTCCACTCAGGTATGCCTACCTTCAGATGTCTCAATGTGAAGATCTCTCAGATGTTATTATGTGTTGAACAGGGAGTCCTTTGTTGAATTATAGTCATCTAATTTATTGTACCTTCAAGTGGAGAGACGTGAAGTTTCTCTCATGATGCCATGCTGCTGACATGCTGCTGACATAACTCTGTAAGTGCTCTTTATATAGTTTTGATACAAGTCCCTTATCAGATATATGATTGGCAAAATTTTCTTTGATTCCATGGGTTGTGTTTTCACTCTCTTGCTTTAAAATTTTTACTTTTAATTGTGGCAAATACACATACTATAGCATTTAAATTTTAACCATTTTTAAGTGTAGAATTTAGTAGTGAGAATACATAGACATTGAGAAACCAGTCATAGAACTGTTTTTATCTTTCAAAACTGAAAATCTGTACACATTAAACAACATGTTTCCACTTTTCTTACCCCTAGGTCCTGGCAACAACCATTCTAATTTCTGTCTCTATGAATTTTACCATTCTAGGTACGTCATATGAGTAGATTCATACAGTAGTTGTCCTTTTTTGACTAGCTTATTTCACTTAGCATTATGTTCTCAAGGTTCACTCATGCTGCAACTATGTCAGAGTTCCCTTTTTTCTAAATCTGAATAATATTTTATACACACACCCACACACACGCACATATGTGTGTGTATTGATTCTATTCCATGGGTCAACTAAACTTGGTTGACCCATTCATTCATCGATGATCACTTGGGTTGCTTTTATCTTTTGGCTCTTATGAATAATGCACCTATGAATATGGGTATAGAAATATCTGCTTGAGTCACTGCGTTCAATTCTTTTGGGTATATAACCTGAAATAGTATTGCTGCATCATACGATAACAATGTTCTTAATTTTTTGAGGTATCACCATACTGTCGTCTATACTGGTTGCACCTTTCTACTTTCCCACAACAGTACACCTGGGTTCCAATGTGTTTTCACTTTCTTGAGCTTATCTTCTAAAGTATTAAAGTTATTAATTTTCATGAAATCCAAAAATGTCTTTTTTCCCGGTTTTTGCTTTTGGTGTCATATTTAAGAATTCACTGCCAATTCAAGGTCACGAATATTTTCCCTTATGTTTTTT
>NW_011889172.1:1588402-1590362 GCF_000151845.1 Pteropus vampyrus
TAAAGCCTCCAGGACATTGTCAAATAGAAGTGCTAAAAGCAGATATCTTAGTTTTCTTCTTGATCAGATAAAAGCATTTAGTCTTTCGCCATTAAATATAATATTAGTCATTGGTTTTTTATAGATACTAATTTTAATATTAAGGAAATTTCTATCTATCCATGGTTTGCTAATGTTTTTTTTTTCCTATCATGAGAGGGCATTGGGTTTTGTCAAATACTTTTTGAATCTAGTGAGATGATCATGCCATTTTTTTTATTACTCTATTAATACATTGTACTGCATTAATTGATTTTGAGATGTTAGCCCAACATAGCATCCCTGCAACAAATACAATTTAGTCATGGTGTAGAATTCTTTTAAGACGTTGCTGGATTAGGTTTGCTAGTATTTACTGAGGTTTTGTGCATCTATTTTTAAAAGAGAAATTGGTCTCTAGATTTTTTTGTGATACTTTTGTCTGGTTTTGATATCAGAGTAATACTGGTTCCATAGAATGAGTTTGAAGTGTAGTGTTGATTCTATTTTCTGGGAGAGTTTGTGAAGAGTCATATTAACACTTTGGATGTTTTGGAGAATTCTGTAGTAAAGCTGTGGGCCTGAGCATTTCTTTTTGGGTAGTTTTTAGGTTAGTAATTCAGCCACTTCAACTGTTATAATTCTAGACAGATTTTCTGTTTTTTCTTTTTCTTTTCTTTTTTTTTTAAATCTTGAGTTAATTTCAGTAGTTTGTGTATTTGTCTAGATCATCTAAGTTATTTAATGTGTTGGCATATATTGTTCATTGAATTCCTTTATAATCCTTATTATTGCTGTAAGGTAGATAGTAACAATCTCTCTGTCTGATTTTAGGAATCTGAGACTTCCCTCCTCTTCTATAGGCCAATCTAGCTAAAGATTTGTTAATTTTCTCCTCACATGACCACATCAAAATTATAACTAAACTGCAGAACAGCCATCATTGAGAACTGCTGAAGAAACCCAAAACACTAATGCAAAAAGATATATGCACTCATATGTTCACTGCAGCATTTTTTACAATAGCCAAGAAATGAAGGCCACCTGAATGTCCATTAATGGATGAATGGATAAAGAAGAGGTGGTACATATATACAATGGAATATTACTCAGCCATAAAAAGAATGAAATCTTGCCATCTGCAACAACATAGATGGACCTAGAGGGTATTATGCAGAGTAGAGTAAGTCAGAGAAAGCCAAATGCCATATTATTTCACTTACATGTGGAATCTAAAGAACAAAATAAGCAAACAAAAACACCAGAAAGAAACGTACTTGGTGAAAAAGGGGAAGGGATTAAGAAGTACACATTGGCAGTTACAAAACAGTCATGGGAATGTAAAGTATAGCATAAGGAATATAGTCAATAATATCGTAATAACTATATATGGCATCAGATGAGTACTAAATTCATCAAGGTGATCACATCATAAGTTATATAAATGTCTAATCACCATGTTGTACACCTGAAACTAATTTAATATTGTATATCAACCATAATTTAGAAATATATTAAAAGAAGATTTGTCGATTTTATGGATCTTTTCAAATAATCCATATTTGGTTTTACTGGTTTTCTGTGTAGTGTTTCCATTCTCCATTTCATTAATTTCTGCTCTAAGCTTTATTATTTCATCTCATTGCTTTGGGTTTGGTAGCTCATCTTGTCAAGTGCGTTGAGGTAGAAAGTTAGGTTATTGATGTGAGATTTTTTTTGTTAGTATAGACAGTTATAGATAGAAATATCCCTCTCAATACTATTTCAGATGCTGTCCATAAATTTTTGTATGTTATATCCTCATTTCCATTCAACACAAACTATTTTCCTCATTTCTGTATTGATTTCTTCTTTGACACATTGGTTATTTAGAAGTATGTTCTTTAATTTCCTCATATTTGTGAATATCTCCTAATTTTCTTAAGTTTTTGACTTTTAATTT
>NW_011889172.1:1590412-1605331 GCF_000151845.1 Pteropus vampyrus
TTTTCTGTGTAGTGTTTCCATTCTCCATTTCATTAATTTCTGCTCTAAGCTTTATTATTTCATCTCATTGCTTTGGGTTTGGTAGCTCATCTTGTCAAGTGCGTTGAGGTAGAAAGTTAGGTTATTGATGTGAGATTTTTTTTGTTAGTATAGACAGTTATAGGTAGAAATATCCCTCTCAATACTATTTCAGATGCTGTCCATAAATTTTTGTATGTTATATCCTCATTTCCATTCAACACAAACTATTTTCCTCATTTCTGTATTGATTTCTTCTTTGACACATTGGTTATTTAGAAGTATGTTCTTTAATTTCCTCATATTTGTGAATATCTCCTAATTTTCTTAAGTTTTTGACTTTTAATTTTGTTACATTGCTGTTATAGATCATGGGTCATATTTATTCCTAGTGTTTTAAATTTAATTGTTTTATGTCCTAGCATTTGTACTACCATGGAGAAAGTTTCATGAGCACTTGTGAAGAATATATATTCTGTTGCTGTGGCTAGAGTGTTCAGTAGATGTTGGGTGTACTTATAGTGTTTTATAAGTCTTTCATTTCCCTGTTGATCTTTTGCTTGGTTGTTGCATATAATATTTAAAGTGGGATATTAGAGCCTACAGTTATTGTTATTTGTTTCTCCATTTCTGTCACTTTTGCTTTATTTATTTTGGTATTCTGTTATTAGGTGCATATATGATTTTAATAGCTTCCTGATGAATTGACCATTTTGATTATGCCCCCTATATCTCTAGTGATACTTTTGTTTTAAAGTCTATTTTATTCTTGATATTAGCATAATATCTCAAGATATCTGATGGGTGGTGTTTACATATGTATCTTTTCCCCATCCCTTTTGCATGTTTGAATCTAAAGAGCATCTTCTTGTAGAGAGCAAATAGTTGGATGTTCTTGTTAAATGCAGGGTAATAATCTCTTGATTGTATTATGTAATCCACTCACATTTGATATTATAGATGTAATTCCAGTTACATCTGCCATTTTACTTTTTTCCCTTACAGTTCTCATGTCTTTTTTTTTCAGTCCTTCTTGTCTTTCTTTATTGATTTTTAAAAATTAAGTTGAATACTTTCTAATGTAGCATTTTACTTTCAAAAATATTTTTTTCTTAAACACAAAATGGGACAGGGTTAGCATAGTCCTGGGGCCTTAGGACAGTGAATAGGATCCGAGGTCTGGAGAGAAGAGATGAGGAGGTAGGTGAGGCAACCCTGGCGATCGAGTCTAGAGATAGTCTCAGAGTCAAAGGACTGTTTTGGAAAAACAGTTTATGGACACAGGAAAAGGGACAAACCCAGTGCTGAAAATGAGGAGGAAAGAGACTTAAAGCTTTGGAGCATTTTGGGTTCCAACGGGATTTGTGCAATCCTGTGGCCTTTCCTCCATGTTTTATTATTGTGGTAAAATATATATAACATAAAATTTATCATCTTAACCATTTTCAAGAGTATAGTTGATTGGTAATTACATTATATTGTTGTGCAAGTATCACCACTTACCATCTCCAGATTCCTTTCATCTTCCAAAATTTAAATTCTATGCACATTAAACAACTACTGTCCATTCCCCTCACTTCCAGTTCCTGGAAACTGCCATTCTACTCTCTATCTCTATATATTTGACTTCTCTACGTACCTCATAAAAGTTTTACTTTTCCTTCTTTATCGATTTTTAAAAATTAAGTTGAATATTTTCTATATATTCAGCTTGAATAAATAGAATATTTTCTATAATTCAACTTTGAATATATGTGCTATACAGTATTTGTTTTCATATGAATAGCATATTTCACTTAATAAAATGTCCTACAGATTTATCTATATTGTAACATGTCATAATTTTTTCTTTTAGGGTTAAGTAATATTCCTCTGTGTGTGTATACTACCTTTGACCATCCATTCATCAGTCGATTCACATTTGGGTTGCTTCCACCATTTGCCTACAGTGGATTATGAAGCTATGAATGTAGGTTTACAAATATCTCTTTGAGACTATGCTTTCAACTATTTTGGGCATATACCTAGAAGTGAAATTGCTGGACTATGTGGTTATTCTGTTTTTAATTTTTTGAGGATCCAATACACCTTCTTCTATACTGGCTCCAGCATTTTACAGTTGTACAGCATTGTACAACTGTCTCAACTTCTTCACATTCTTGCCAACACCAACGCTTGTTATATTTGTTTTGTTTTCTTATATTATGAATCCTAATTAACGTATGCGAGTAAGCCTTTGTTTTTATAGGACACATTATTGTTGCCCACAAATGCAGAACTGTGTATTGTGTCCACTATTTACATTCACACGTGAGAAATTCCTGAGACAGTGTTAATATAAGACATGTTAGATGGTGGAAATGAAAATGATTCATGATGACATCCTTATCACAGAGACTACTATTTTCCACAGAGAAGATATACAACACATCCCTGGTTCTGTTATCTCATGTCATTCTAAACTTCCCTTCAAAGCTCTCATTTTTGATTTATAAGCCAAGCTTTATTAACAATATCTCTATCCCCACAAATGTAAAAGCCCCAGGACTGTAAAAACTTGTTTCATACCTCTATATCCAGAGCCCAGAGTACCTTGATTAATTTTGTGTTTAATTACGTTTTGAGTCTAGAGAGCCTGGTAGAAGAGGAATGCTCAAAAGTCAACATTAAGACATGGTTCTTAAGCAAGGAAGGCCTGATGTTATTAGTGGCTCTGTCTTTGTCTTTTGCTACATTTGTGTTTCTGACATTTAATCTAAACGTATAAGCTTCACGTGACTCATTAAAAGTGTTAAAATACTTTTGAAACTTCATACTTCATGAAATAGGTAGTCTCTAGTCTCAAGAGTCCAGAGAACTCCTGAGAGACAGGGCTGCGAGCTGTTGCAGAGGAAGGCATTTAGGGAATAAGGAAAGAGTGTTTGGCATCAGTTCATTGGCCGGGGTCGCACAACTGACCTGATTAAGAACAAGAAAATCACTACAGATTCTTGGCAGCTGGGGATTGGCTGGCTGGACAGACTGTGTTTCTGGTCAAGTGGAGCACTTACAGAAACGGGAAGGTTATCTAACCTGCTGACATGGCTTGCCAAGCAGAAGCAGCTCCATCTTGGGCCTAGAAACTTATTTCAACAAAACAGATAATAAAAGTATTACGGAGTTTGCTAAGGAGTAAGGGAATTTGTATAGTATAACTGAGTAGTTGTACGGAATCACTTAAAAACATTGGCAACTACACAATAAGAAATGTTTAAATGTTTAGATAATTAGTGAGAAAGAAAAAACAGCACTGGATAACAAAGAACTGCCTCCCATTAACTGGTAGACTAGGTTTTATTCTATTAAAGAGAAAAACGTCACATTCCTCCACCAGATAATGCTGTTTGGTAACTGTGATAGATCAAAGGACCTCTATAACTATGTGTCAAAAACGGTAAAAGAGAACAAAGTCCAAACCACAAAATGACCAAATATTCCAAACAATTATGATTAACAGTCACAGAATTACATTTATCTCCTCACAGGTACCTAAGAGAGCAACATCTGGCTCTACTAAATATCGATAAAATAACCTATAAGTCCAAATGCTATAAGAAGCCCTTTGAGCACTCTCTTACTAATAGACTCAGTCATTGTTTGTGGTTGTGCTCATTACTACAAGTTAATACGCCCCTCTCTGTGACTACAGGTGTATCCTGGTTGTCTTTGGCAAGAGGGTACTGACAGAAACATAATTAAGTTTTTGGTATTATAAGTGAATGACGAACATTTAAACTATATGAGTAAAATTAAATTTGCCTGAAAATAAAATGTTCTGAACTTGTATGACATGCTAATATTGACTCAGAATGATTAAATGGAGGAAATTAAAATGGATCTCAAAATCCAAAATTAAAAAGAAATATTTTAATATATGCTCTCAGTAAATGGAAAATAAAGACAATATTTGTTACTAAAGCAGTCATTTGAAAGCACAGCTACAGGATATTTCTAAGAAACATCTATGTAAGGATTTGACAAAAATTGTGGGTTTTTTTTTTACAATATGAGGTAAGTTTAAGTATTCTTAAGAATTTTAACTTTGCCCTGGGTTTTTGTTTTGTAGTTTATCTGTTTATAGTGTTTGAAACATAAATACATTTTCTCTTCAAAAATCGATATAAATATAAAACGTGTGTCCCTAATGCTCTCAAATCCAACATTTATCTGTTTTCTGCTTGAAATTCCCAAGGTTTGGCTAATACCTGACCAGGAATCTTGATACTGTAGAAAATGCCTATATTCTTATTGTTTCTAAAAACAAAAAACAAACAATTTTAACCAAGAAGTTAAACCAGGAAGCACATATGTTAATTTCCACATATTTGTGAATTTTAACAATAATATTGGAAATAATTAGGACTTTAATGTAATGTTTTATGTTTTCTTGAATGGAAGGTACACTCTGTTTAGTGTCCTCTATAGCTGTAGGTGTCAGGGGCTTCAATATCCTCTGGCGTCTTTGTTTTTTCTCCCTGGTGTCTTTGAGTTTCCCTAGAAACTGATTTGTAATTAAGTCTGTGTCTTGCAGCTATTTCAATCCACTGTTTTTACACTGTAGCCCTGGTGATATTATGCTCAGATATTTGAATGGGAAAATGTTCTCTTATGTTATGATTAAATGTGTCATGTTTTGGTGGGATAGAATCCCTGAACTATGAACTCCAGAACAGGTTCTTAGTATTGATTCCTGCCCTTTTGTCAGATAGGAAGTTATCTGGCTAACCTTTCCCCAAGCAAATAAGGAAATACTCAAATTGCTTATGGTTTATGTAATAACAAAGCCAAAACAAGAATTTTAACCAAGTGAAAGGAGGGAGCATATTTGTTTATATTCCACGTACTTGTGAATTTTCACAATAAGATTTGAGGTAACTAGACCTTAGTGTGACATTTTATGATTTCTAGAATAGGTGTCCGACCATGTTTAATGTTTGCTGTAGGTGTCAGGGGCTTCAATATCCTCTAGAGTCCTTGCATATTCTCCCGTGTGTTTGTCTATTCCTAGAAACTCAGTCTTAAGTAGAGTCTGCATCTTTAGCTCACTATTGTAACACACTTTTTATACTGGAGCCCTGGTGATATGGTGGTCAGGTATTTGGGTGGGAAAATGTTCTCTTTTATTTTGACTAAGCCTCTTGTGTTTTGGTGGGACAGAGTCCTTGGACATTGAACTTCAGAACATTGATTCCTCTATTTTTGTCAAAGAATAAACTTGAAGGGTCTGGGAGGTGTCTGATGGCTCTTTCACCATGAGATAAGGTTTTGGCAAAGTAGTTTTCTTTGAGGGATAGCCTAAGTTACATAGAACAGAATGCTTTGTGTGTGTATCGAAATGTTTTCCCGTTTCTTGCAAGAAGCACAAGGCAATTTCTTCCACGCTTCATGATGAGAACTTGTTTGAGCTCTCGCCAAAAAAAAAAAAAAAAAAAAAAAAAAAAAATCATGAACTGTAGGGAACATCCTAAGACAGGCCTCCTCAGGTAGAGTTTGCAAATCTTAGGCTAGTTCTTATTGCGTCTCCAGCAATTTCTTGATTCCAGTTTACATGTTCCTAGAGATTGCTGGTTCCATTGGCCTCTGTTCTCAGTAAGTGGCAATTCTCCATATTCGGCCGTCTCTTGTTTTGGGGGCATTTCTTTGCCCTATAACCTTAAATATCTCATGGATCTAAGAAGAGGTGTTGCTTTTCAGGTTTTTTAGTTTTTTCATGTTGTGAAGATGAGAATGAACACTCCAAGCTCTTAATGTGTAGGAACAGAAACCATCCATTCACTTGTGTTGCTCTGTATATTTCCTTTACAAGACTATGGCATTTTCAATTATTGATTCTACTGCTAGTGCCCATGTAGGTGGTTTCAAAGTTTTTCTTTTGTGACCAGTGCATCTCAAAGCATTATCATAATAGGATCTCTGCATTTGAATTTATCATTTTCTCAAAATTCCCCACACTGAACAGCTGTTTGTTATCTGAAGAACCTTTTCCATTGGTTACCTTGTTTTGTCATTGCCCTTTTAGGGGCTAGATTAATATTCTACCTAAAACAGGACCTAATGTTAAGACCGCATCACACGGAATGTCACCACATGCATCAAGTGAAGAGAAAAATAATTATTACTCAAAAGTACTTTCTAAGAACAAGGGAAGGGTAAACTCATATAAGTGGCTTCTACACAGAAGAGTAGGGTGGCCTTTTAAGATGTGTAGGGTTAGAGTCTGCAAGTTTTCAACGTTTGACCCTCCTATCTGCTGACACAAAAAGAGACCTATGTAATCATAACTGGTTTACCCATTGTGGGTCAGGCAGTGTGAGCAGGTATCTGAAGTTGATTAAGGGTCTAATACCAAAAATGAGCTCAATGCCTTTACTAAACTTCTCTTCCAAGCTTTGTTGATTGAACTATGTCACATCTCCTTTAAATGAATTTGAATATAAAATAAAAACCATGTAAAAAAACACAAACAACACGTTATAATTAAGTTGTCAAAACCTAAAAAAAAAAAAAAATTTGAATCCAGTCATCTTTGGGTGTTGGAGAGATCCAGGAGAGTGAGTCAGTATGGTTCCAGAACTGTTCTCATGTTTTAGTGATGTTATTGTTTTGTTATCTCACTTGTTCTCACTGGTGGCACCTTGCCAGTATAGCCTACCCACATGTGGTGAGCATCCTCCCTGGCTGTTAATAAACAGTTCAAAGCCAAGTAGTCATCAGCTACGATGGCTGTAGGGTTTTTCTTCAAAGAAAACACCTGAAGCATTAGCTGTTTGTTACATGTATTTTGACTGTTTTGGACATTTCTATATTGGTATTAATGATGGGCTTGTTGAATGACATTATGTGTGCCCAGTTCAGAACCAGTGACTCCAAGGACAACGAGAGCATGAGCGCAATTAGTAGGAAAACAGCCCATTTGTGTTGGGTGGGTCAGAGGGGTATTGAAAGGGGGTGCTCAAAAATGAAATAGACATACAGGGTACCCAGACTACAAGTAATGTTACATGGAAGACCCAGGTGTGGGATGTGAGGTGGTGGGAGGGTGCACTCTTCCAATACACCAGAGACTGTAGGAGTGCTCATTCCAACAGAAATATCTAGTACAGAAAGGCTCTACTCATAAGGTACTGGTAAGCCTGATGATCAGAACAATGTATGGTAATTGGCCCTAACGACTGGGCACTGAGTGTAAACTGCTGCCTCAAACAGCAGGAGAGCCATTTAAGAGAAAGCAAGGTTTCTCAAAGAAAGCCATTGGTCAACCTATTAGAGTTATACAAGGTCATGAGAGGTACAAGGTTCACAGATTGCCTTTTTCAAGAGCCTAGTGTTTTCTATTTTGATAAATTAGTTGACAGTATCAATAATTTCTTCTAAGTCTTTGCACTTTGGCTTCAGTGGGGTCATGTATGCTAAGGTAATTTGTATTTGTTTCTGCCATGGTATGAGCATAGCAAGTATCCCAGAAGATGGAGTAAGGGGCCCTAAAAAGTTTATTTGCCATTAGCTGAAGGTATCCCTTCCTTAGTATGAAAAATGTTGATTATATTATTAGCAGCATATTTTTTCCACATTAAGGGCATTAGTCAGTCATGAAGTTAGCCATGGCAGAGGAAGAAACTCCCTTCAATTTTGCCTAGACCTTTAGGTTAGAGGCCTCTGAATGGTTTAGTGTTAGGTGGGCCCACAGAGCCAAGGTTTATAATATCAAGTCTGAACTGCCATATGTCTCTCAGAAATCTGACTCAATTTATCTCCCTGAGCACTGAATCAAGCCTCTGCAGATTGAGGGTTAATATGTATAGTTATGAGCGACCTTGATTTGTACTTGGCTATTGTGAAGCAAGATATTCCCAGAGTTCACTATGCCAAACTGGATAAGGGATTGATGCTGTCAGTGGGATGAGACAGCTAGATATTGGAACAAGCCAAAGGATCCATAAAAATGTGTAAATGAGTTCAATTCTTGATCACGGAATCCTCTAATGCTAACAAGCCTGGAATTTGACTAACAGATCTGCTGTGTGTCCAATATTTGATCAAGGATGGCCTGTTTGATCTAGGGACAAAATGCAACATCTCTGCAGTGTACTGCATCAGGTGTGGTGGTAGCACACTGTCGCTAAAGTATATCTGGCCACTCATGTGCTCCAAGAGTGGTGAATGTCTAGAAAATGTCTAGTGGTCAGCAGCTACCATGATTGTAGGGTTTTCCTTCAAGGAAAACATCTGAAGCATTAAGTGTTTGTTAGCAAATCCCTCCTCCTGAACAGATTCCATTAATGTGAAGGAAGCACACTTCCTCCTGTTGTTGGGATATACCAGGGGCACCACTTTTGGCTCTGTGCTGTAAGTACCAGTATTTCTTCAACAAGGAGGCTGGTGGTTAGAAAGCCCGAGGGTCCTGTGTTTACGACCCAAGGTAAAATGGAAAGCAGACTGCAGGGCATCATCAACTCAGTTGTTAACTAAAAAATTTTGTCAGTTGTTAACAGTGGCTACTCAAATTGTATGACACAGGGGCTGAGAAAAACAGTCTCTTGAACGAGAATGCCCTGGGAAATTCATGCCCACCATGGGTGGTTTGAAGACTCCTAGATGCATAAGAGAAAGCTGCTAAAAACTCTATAGTAAAAGGAAGTGAAGAGAAAGACACTAATGGAGTCACTATCACTTCAGCAAATTTTAGAGCCAATTGTTTTTGCATTCAAAGTCAGTCAATTTTTAAGTGCCCTGGTAATAAGAAGACAGATCTGATAAATAAGTGACAGCTGAGATTCCTGTGGCTGAGGAGAATCAGCCAATCATGTGCATTCTGAAAATGATTATCATTCTTTCAGCTCACAGTCCCCTTTAAAATCAATATTAAAATAATTCACATGAAATTAAATTCTTTAATACATTTGCCACACATAAATCTCATTCCAATGGTTTATTAGTGTGGAAAATGAAAAAAAGGTCCTACACCCACCACTCTCCCAAATGAGCTTTCTCAATACAATAAGAAAAATAGAATATATACAATGGACTAAAGATATCCAGGAACTGTCACAAAGCCAGAAGGAAAATCCCAATAAAAACCAAACTTTCTTTTTTCAATGTCCCCTTAACACACAACAAATAGAACATCAAAAAATTGAACCAAATTGCATATGATAAACACACTTCAATTCACCTATGAATCCCACAGGCTTCAAAATGGAAAAATAAAATACTATTCACTGATTTTTTAAAAAAAGCACTACCTATAATCTTATGTATTATTGTTGAATAATGACTCAGAATTATCTCAGCTCTGGAAACAATTAGTACAAATCCACAGACCATCAATGCACTTTAAGGAGGCTTGATAAAAATGTACTTATAACATTTATAAATAAATCTGATGGTACACATGGATTGATTCACACATCAAGCTTTCTCATGTTACTCACAATCTCTTTTTTGTTTTTCACATGTAAGGCTGTGAATTAATTGAAATCTTTCCTACCCTATTTACATTCAACAGGACTTATCCGGTGAGTCTTTTTATGCCTTAGGGAAGAACTAGGAGAACTGAAGGTTCTCCCACATTCTTCACATGCATATGGTTTCTCTCCAGTGTGACTTCTTTCATGTATTCGAAAACCTTGCTGAGAAAAAAAAGCTTTACCACACTGCTTACATTCATAGGGTTTCTCTCCAGTATGAGCTCTTTTGTGTATTTGTAAGTAACTGTAATCTCTGAAGGCTTTGCCACATTGTTCACATTGATGGGGCTTCTCTCCAGTGTGAGTCATTTCATGCTTGCGTAATGTACAATGAACATAAAATGCTAACCCACATTCCTTACATTGATATGGTCTATTTCCAGTATGTATTTTCATGTGTTCTCGAACACCTGATGGATAAATAAAGGCTTTCCCACATTCCTTACATTTATAAGGTCTATTTCCAGCATGTATTTTTATGTGTGCCTGAAATCCTGAAGGATACATGAAGGCTTTCCCACATTCTTTACATTCATAGGGTTTCTCTCCTGTGTGCAGTCGCTGGTGTATCTTTAAGCTGTGGTCACTGGACAGGGCTCTCCCACATTCCTTGCATTCATAGAGTTTCTCTTCAGCATGGGTTTCTTTGTGTAATTTTAAGGAATAGGAACAAAAAAAGGCTTTTCCACATTTACATTCATAGGGTTTCTCTCCCTTGTGATTTCTTTCATGTAGTTGGAGACTTCGCTGACGACTGAAACTTTTACCACATTGCTTACACTCATAGGGTTTCTCTCCCTTGTGATTTCTTGCATGTATTTGGAAATTCCGATGAGAACTGAAAGCTTTACCACATTTCTCACATTCACAGGGTTTCTCTTCTTTGTGATATCTTTCATGTACTTGGAAGCCTCGATGAGAACTGAAAGTTTTACCACACTGCTTACATTCATAGGATTTATCTTCTGTGTGAGTTGTTTCATGTGCTTGAAAAGTATGATGATATTTAAAGACTTTTCCACATTGTTTACATTCATACGGGTTCTCTCTTTTGTGATACCTTTGATGTACCTGGAAACCTCGATGAGAATTAAAAGCTTTACCACACTGCTTACATTCATAGGCTTTCTCTCCTATGTGAGTCATTTCATGTACTTGAAAATTACGATGATATCTAAAGACTATTCCGCACTGTTTACACTTATAAGGTCCACCTCCAGTGTGCATTGCCATGTGGCTTCGAAAGCCTGTGAACCACATGAAGGCTTTCCCACATTCCTCACATTCGTATTGTTTTTCCCCTGTGTGAATCCTTTCATGTATTTGAAAGGATGTGCGAAAATAGAAACCTTTCCCACATTCCTTACAATTATAGGTTTTCCCTTCAGTGTGCATCCTTTGATGTATTTGAAATGAACCTGAAGAAATGTAAGTTTTCCCACATATGTTACATTGATATGGCTTTTCTCCACATTTCGAATACTCATATGGTTTATGTCCAGTATTACATCTGATGTGCCTATTAAGGGATGAACGATTCACGAAAACTTTTCCACATTCACTGCATTCATGTGGTTTCACTCCAGCATTTTTCTTGTTCAGACTGAGATTTGGGGTAAGGCTGGAATTTTCTCCACGTTGACTTTCTTCTTTATTTTCACAGAGTATTTCCACCATTTGACTTCTGTAAAACATGAGAATATTGTTAATGATTTTTTACAAAATATTAGGATTTATTGGAAAAGTATAAGTTTTCTGTCTTGTCTGAATTCTCTAAAATTGAACATACGGAATGCTCTCCAGGAAGACTTCACTCTTGCAATGATTAAAACAGTGACATTCGTATATAGGGTTTATTAATGCTGTTTTTCATTTGAATTACTTTTCAAACACTGAACATCTATGTCACACATAAAGTATTCTCTGAAGAATAACTGAATTTGAAGCAGCAGTTATTCATTTTGTTTACTTCTTTTAAAACTTCTTAACATACCAAGATTCTCGTATGAGACACTATTTCCTATTGTGAATCTGACTCACCTTAGTTTTCTCCCCTGGTGTTTGTACTGATCTTCAATGTTCTGATCTTCCCATTTTTTACCTAAAATGTAGACCAGAAAAAATTATTTCAAAACATTAGAAGTTCAAAAAACTTGTTAGACTTTATATCTATTGTTAGCTGTGATCATGCCTAGTTTATTTACCAATGTCCTTCTTTTCCACATCCCACATCTTAGAAGAACAATGATGAGCAAAAAATACTTGTTCTTTAATTGAGTGAGTCAAGGAAAGTCATCATCTTTACCTATCGAGTCCAGGTTCCTGAAGATTTCCTGCATTACATCTTTATGCAGTTTCTTCTGTGAAGGATCCAGTAAAGCCCACTCCTCCAGGGTGAAGTTTACAGCCACATCGTCAATGGCCACGGAGTCCTAAAACATCCCAAATATGTTTACAGTAGGTCGAGTGAGACTAATAGCACTAGACACCTATACTCTATAGGAAGGTTACATATAATTCTATCATCTCCAAACATTTACGCTACAACTTGATCATCTGAAACTTACTTTCTTTCCACATTTACCTCTTCATAAATGAACACATGCAAATGATTTATACACTTTTACTGTGATCATGTCATATCTATTTCTAATGGCAGAGTTCAGAGCATATGGAAAAGTGACAGAAATGCTATACAAATAAAACAAATATTATCATTTTAAGACCATCAATACCTTGTGAGAAAAACTTTCATTTCCTTTATTAACCACCTTTTGCAGCTCTCCATGGGTCAAATCTGCATAAAAGTTCAATAAATACAAGCAAAATAAAGAACTGGAAACTTTTCTCTCTATTCCCATCACCAAACATGAGAGTCTAGCAGACCAGTGGAAATCCAATCTTTAATAAGGTCCAGCTAGCCATTATCATTCCTGAAGTATACCAGGCCTTTAGAAGTAGATATACCTGGAGAAACTGAAATATTTGTGTGAAGCATTGTTTTTGCCTTGCATAATATTTATAAGACTCAGTTTCTCTTTTCTTTGTTCAATTTGATGAGCTAAAAGGTTAATTGGAACTTAAGAGTTCAGACACAAGAAAAAGGCATGATGAATCAGACAACAAAATCCTTATGCCGATGTGCCTCTGGGCTGCTTGGAGCCAAATTCTGGTGCATGTATCTACACATAATAACAATTATGCCAGAAGACCTCTTTTAGCAGACACAGAACAATGTACCCTGTACCTTCTTGACTTTGAGGAACAGGTTGAGAATTGCTGATTGCAATTGCATTTAATAAACTCCACAATGATTTGATGGTTAATTTGCCCATGAGTATAACAAACATTGAAGGATTCAGCAATGCTTTCCTTCAAAAGAACATAAAATCTCCATTTTTAAATTGCAAGAGAAAGTGTTTCCCAATCAGCCACCCTAGAGGCCGCACTCTCAAGTTCTCTAATTCCCAAGCTCCCTGATGGAGTAAAGGAGCATGATATCTCAATCCCTCAGAGTATAAATCTCCTACTAATGACACCAGACATGATCAAGAGTGTATGAAGGGTTTATTACTTCCATAATTGAGGTGTCTGTGGAGAAAGCAAGGCAGGCCTCTTCAGAAGTCATGAAATGGCTTGAGAGAGCAAGGAAAGATGCCTGGACTTTTTGTAAAATTGAGGTTAAGGGGTGGGTTAGGGTGAGGGTTCACACACAAGAGTAGAATCTTACATGACTGACTCGCTTGCCACCTCCAGAGGAAGGAACATCAAGGCACTCATCACTTTATGCTGATGTAGGTCAAAGGGAAATGAGAAGAGATGAGACTAAACCTGTCATCTGTCAATCAATGGCTGGAGTCAGAGAATTCCGGTTTCTGGTCTGGCATTTAAATAACTTGGAAGCCATCGTTACCAACCTCATATAAGAAGTGAAAAAACTTGGAGAGGAAAAAAATGGTGTAGATGACAGAGGCTCTGTTCATCCCTCTGATGACCAAATCAAAGTTGTGACAGAAACAAGGAGCAGCAACATGGAAAAATTGCCAGGGATCTTGATGAACAAGCCATACAACTAAAGAGAAATCCAAGAAATCACCCTGCAACGGCAGAAGGTAGAATGGGATGAGGACGCGGGGCTGCCCGGTGTCGAGAGGCTGAGTGAGATGGAGGCTGCAGCAGCGGCAGACGCCTCTTAAAGCAGTGTGTCCTTGAGTGGATTTTTGCGGTGACGGGTTTGCTCGCTCTGAGCACAAGTGCTGATTTGGCTGTGCACAGGGGGCATCAGGACTTACAGAGAGACATTGTCAGAGTGAGGGCTTAGGTGAGACTTGCTCTGTACAGAAGTGCCTGCGGTATCCATTGTTCCCTGCTGAGTCCTGCCAGTGTGCAGACACAGTGCCGCCATAGCTATGATGTCATCAAACTGGATAACAGAGGTCGATCTGCCCAAAAGATTCCCTGAAACCCTGCCTCCCCCAACACGTGGCCCCACCTAGCTACACCCCATCCAGGTGTAGCCACAGTCAGTCAGGTGCTCCTTGCTGAGCAGCACCTAGACTCATACTGGAGGCAGCTGGCCTCAGTTTCTGGTGCGGCCTTTTGAGGCAACTATAAGCACAGCATCTGTAGATTGCTTGCTAAATCTTAAAAGGTGGCCCTGGAGGGGCACAGACTTGGGCTAAGTTTGGCCTGAAGCTGAACCCCTCTCAGGACTGTGCCACTGGACACCTACTTCACAAATCCACACTAATAAGACAGGGAGACTTAGGAGCTTTGCTTAGTACATAGAAACAGACATAGAAAGGCAGCCAAAATGGGAAGACAAAGAAGCAGAAACCATATGACAGAACAGAACAGAGATCCAGATACAATGGAGTCAAGTAATCTAACAGATGCAGAGTTCAAACACTGGTTATAAAGATGTTCAATGAACTTTTGGGATGTGTAGATAAATTCAGTGAGAACTTCAACAAAGAGATAAAAAAACATAAAAATGGAAATGGATCTTATAAAAGGGAACCAATCTGAAATGAAGAACACATTATCTGAGATGAGAAGTATATTAAATGGAATAAAAAAAGAAATAAACAAAGTGAATAAAGAAAAGGATCAAATGCCCTATCTAGAGAATGGGAAAGCCAAGGACATGCAAGCAGAATGGCAAGAGATAAGATGCCAAGACTATAAAAATAATTTAAGGAGCAAACTTAAGGGTCCAGTTATCTGTCTGATCAGCGTTAACTGAAGAAAATCAAGATGTCGAATAGCTGTTTGAAGAAATAATGATGGAAAACTTCCCTAACCTGCTGAAGGAAATGGACATACAACCCCAAGAAGCTCAGAGAATTCCAAAAATCAGGGATCCAAAGAGGCCCACACCAAGACACATCATAAT
>NW_011889172.1:1606068-1613367 GCF_000151845.1 Pteropus vampyrus
AAAAAGTGAAAAAACTTGAAATGAACAACTCTTCTTAGATCCATCAGAGCATTGAGGTCACAATGAAACCACTCTCTTCAACATTATAAAGGAGAAAATAAAACAATTTAACTATGGGCAGTGAACACTCAGTGCAATATATATATATGTCTTACTGTTGAATTGTACACCTGAAACTTATTGGATTTCGTTAACTGATGTCACCATAATAAAAATAAATTTTAAAAAATTTAAAAAAAATTTTAAAAAGTAAGAAAGAAAAGAAAACAGCATTTTAAAATTGCCCCAAATATTCTGTTCTTAACAAGACCTGTACTGAAAAGTCTATTTCACCAAAGGCTAATGTAAAGACAAAAAAGAACAAACTTCACAGAACACAATATTTGTAGGGCAATGAGTGACATGGGAATACACACAATGGGACTATCTTAAGGAAAAGATAGAAAGGAGCAGAAGAAAGAAGGTAAGGAATAATCACTCAGATTTTCCTAAAATTAATTATAGACAGCAAACTGTAAAAGCAAGAAGCTTAAAGACCACTAAACATAGAAAATACCAGAAATGCACACCAACTATATTATGTTCAAACTAGTAAAAAAATCAAAGATCAACTATATTGAAAAAGACCAGAGGAGAAAACACACTTTAGTTATAAAGAAAAAAGATCAGACTTCTCAGAAACCATGCGAGCAAGGAGAGTGGAGTAAAATGTTTAAAGTGTGAAAGAAAAAAACAAAACCACTCTCCTAGTTTAGAAAACCAAAACCTGGATCCCTTGAAAAATAATTTAATAAAATTGATAAACATCTAGTCAATAGAATTGAGAAAAGTGGGAATGTAGAAATTTCTAAGATCAGAAGTGAAAGGAAGGGCAAACGAACAAGAAAAAGGGATTTTATAGAATGTAACACCCATTTATTATAATACTCTAGTAATGGAGGGGAACTCTTTCTTCTTGAGAAAGAATGTCATGACACCTGTAGCTAACTAACGTCATACTTGATGAGAAACTGGATGCTTTTCTGGTAAGAAGGGGAAGGTTTCCTTTCAGTGCTCCCATTTGACAGTGTACTAGAAGCCCTAGCCATGTATTAAGAAACGGACATAAAAGGTACAACAGATTGGAAAACAAGAAATAAAAATGTCTTTGTTCCAAATGACATAACTGTCTATGTAAAACATCTGAAAAAACCCACAATAACAGCACTAATACCTGGAATTAACAAGAGTATGTCCAGGTTGAAGGATACACAAGCCAGCTGGTTCTCTAAAGACCCACACAAATATAGTGAACTGATCTTTGACAAATGAGTAAAAGGCAGTTATGAGAAGTCTTTTAAACAAACTGTTAGAAATAATAGATATCTACATACAACACACACACACGCAAAACAAATGTAGAGACACAGGACAAACTTTGCACAAAAATTAACTCAAAATAGATCATACATCTAAATGTGAAGTGCAAAAGTTAAAAAACAAATTCTTAGAAGGTAACATGAAAAAATATAAGTGACCTTGGGTTAAGCAATAAATTTTTAGATGAGACATCAAAAAAAAAAAAAATCCATGGAGAGAAAAAATTGGTTTCATTTCATTAAAATGAAAAACTCTTGTGCTGGGAAAGCATTAGGAGAATGAGAAGACAAGTCAAGGAGTAACAGAAAATCTTTTGTAAAACACTTATCTGATAAATGACTGATATCCAAAATATTAAAAAAAAAACTCTTAAAACTGAACAATGAGAAGATGAATAAGCCAATTAAAAATGGGCAAAAGATCAGAACAGACTCCTCATCAAAGAAAAATACAGATGGGAAATAATATGAAAACATGCCCAACATGTCATTGGAAAATTACAAACAGGATAACGAGATATCACCACATACTTATTAAATGCTGAAAAGTCAACTTTCAGAACTCCAGATACTGGTGAAGAAATGAAGCTGCAGGCAATCCTCATTTCTTACTGGTGGGAACAGAATGTGGCATGTCTACAATGGAGACAGGAATTTTCTGTCAATACTAAATGTACTCTTACTGCATATAGTAAGATCCAGCAATCACTCTCCTTGGTATAGACCTAAATGAGTTGGAACTTTATACTTAACACAAAAACCTACTTGTGAATGTTTGTAGGTACTTTATTCATAATTGGCAAAAGTTTGAGTTAAGCAAGATGTCCTTCAAGAGTTGAATGGATAAACAATCGGTGGTAAATCCACGCCGTGAAATACTATTCATTGACAGCAAGGAACGAGCTATAAGGCATGAAAACATATGGGAAGACTTTAAAAGAATATTACTAAATGAAAGACACCAAACTCACAAAGCTATACACTGTATGATTCCAAGTATACCACATTCTGGAAAAGACAAAACTATGAGCCAATAAAAAGGTCTCTGGCTGTGAAGGATTTGAGGTTGGAGGGAGAGATGATGAAACAATAGGAGGGGCATAAGGGATTTTTAAGGAAGGGAAACTGTATGACACAGAAATGGAGAGTACATGTCATTAAACATCTGCCCAAACCCAATGTTCCTATAACACAAAAGTCAATGCCAGTGTAAACTGTGCCCTTTAATGTATCAATATTGGCTCAGCAATTGTCACAAATGTACCCTGGTCATACAAGATGTAAAAAATTGTGCAAACTATGTGGATGCACAGGGGTTATGTACAACCTCTGTACTCTCTGATCATCTTTTCTGCAAACCTAATTGCTCTTTAAAAAACTGAAGTGTAGTATGAAAAAAAAGATGAAGACAGATTTATTACAATTCACCTTGATGCTATGACTGAAATTGGGCAATTTTCATTCAACTGGTCTGAACTTATTTCAATAAGGCAGCATGGTGCTCTTATGAGCCTGAGACCAGTACAGGAGGTGAAGCTTCCATGGAATGCCTCGTGGGAGAGCGGGGTGCTCTGTATTCTGAGAAGTGCTCTGCTTACTATCAGTAGAGTCTAGAAACCAATGTGGATGAGGAGTTGTCCTGGTGAGTCCTGGTATTGTAGAGATGAGTATTACTCTGATTTATTATTTGGAGTATCTCCAAGTCGAGAGACTGCTATGGTTCTTTTATCACAAAGAGGCAACTCTTAGATAATCGTCCAAACATTTGTGAACATGTGCAGATGAGGCCAATTTCTGGCCAGCAGTAAGATGACTGCTGATGTCTGGGGAGCTGTATGACCCTTGGGATCGGTCCTTGATCATGAATGTCCCAAAGAAGGGATGAAGAGCCGCAGCTCTCCACTGTGCTCCCCCATGTATGAGCGTGTGCTGTCTTCCTGAGGGTCTGCCCTCTCCAGGGCTGGGCGCTCACCGATTCCCTCCTTCTGGGGGAGTGGTAACCTCCTCCAATACCATAGTATCTTCCAATGGACTGAATAAAGAAGGGGCCACCTTCTTACAGGTGGCATAAGCCAGACGCCAAGGTTTCGTTCCATCTTGTTACCTGGAGGTGTTAGTAAGCGTACTGACCTGGTGGGTGGCTCAGCAGATCACATGCTCAGTGCTCACAAGAGCTTCTATTTTCAAGAGAGCTCAGTCGGTGATCATAACTGTAGCTCTAATGGCATACAGGATGGGGGCCAGCACAGATTCTTGCATCAGAAGACTATGGACAACTTAAGATCATCATGTGTAATTCAGAGAAATTAAGAAAATCATTACATTTACGATTGCATCAGAAAGAATAAACTACCTAGGAATAAATTTAACCAAGGAGGTGAAAGACCTATATTCTGAAAAATATAAAACATTGAAGAAAGAAAGTGAAGATGAAACAAATTAATGGAAGGATATACTATGCTCGTGGATTGGAATAATCAATATCATTAAAATGTCCATACTACCCAAAGCAATCTATAGATTCAATACAATCCTTATCAAGATACCAATGGCATTTTTCACAGAAGTAGAACAAATAATTCTAAAATTTATATGGAACCATGAAAGACCTTGAATGATCAAAGTGATCTTGAGAAAGAACAAAGTTGGAAGTATCACTCTACCTGATATCAAACTATACTACAAGATTATAGTAATTAAAACAGCCTAGTACTAGCAAAAAAAAAAAAAAAAAAAGACACCTAGATCAATGAAATGGAACAGGGAGCCCCAAAAGAAAAACCTACACTCAGCATCATGGTGACATGAAAAACATCCAGGGTTCTCCCCTTTAAGTTACAACAGGTTGGACAGCTGAAGGATTCAGTGAAGGATTCCCTGCTAAACACAGAAACACAACTGAGAGATCTTTGCATTGAGGAATCTGAATGTGGGCTCATGAGAACAAGCAGGGGAGGCTGCACAGGGGAATAATAGAATGGGCGCTGCAGATGCAGTCTGGGACTTGCTGGGGCCTTAGAGGATGCAGGCACAGTGAAGGGTTGGGGCAGACACAAGGGGCGGAGGCAGCATTCCAGCCTGAGTGGCTGGTAAACACTGAGGTTGATTCCACGATCAGGGGCAGAGAAATGGTGCAAAGAGTGGCAGCAGTGGCCCAGCTGCCATCACCAGGCAAAGAAAGCCACAGATGCTGGAATTTGGCTACCCTTCACCCTCCTGTGCCCCTCCCCTCCCCCAAACATTACAACCCTCCCTTGGCAGATTGCAAAGAAGAAGAAACATTCCAGCCTAAAGTGGTCTGAACTTATTGCAGTTGAACTCACTGCAGTTGAATTCACTGGAACAAACACACCCACAGACATGCAAACCAGCTTCCCCTGCCCACCTCTCCGCGACCCGTTGTGGCAGATCCTGGTAGAGTCAGCTGTGACACATTACACAGTGCAGCATGGCTGGCAGCTTCTGGATGCAGGAAGTTAGTGCTGGGAACACACAGGCTATAACCCCATTGTCTGCCACATCCCATCATAGAAGTAGTGTCCTGAGACAGTAAAGAGGACACCCACCTCTCAAGGGAATATGGGACATTTTCCACTGCTGAGATGGCTGAGGTGACACTGCGCCACAGATAACAGTGTTAAGAGAAAATAGAAACTTGCCCTATAGCACCGCCTACTGGAAAACAAACAAAAGTCCTCAGCTTATCAACATGCTAAACAGTTAAAATAGACAAGTACTTAAAAAACATTTTATTCCATCAATGCCCAGGCAGAGAAATAATCCATCAAGTATCATGAATTACCAAGGTAACAAGGTAGTTCAGAAAGAAAATGAAAACTCTCAAGAAAATAAACTTAGTCATGGCATATTGTGATTTAAATGATAGAGAATTCAAGATTGCGATTTTGAAAAAAACTCAACGAGATACAAAAAATTCAGTCAGTTCAACGAGCTCAGGAATAAAAATCAATGAGCAAAAGGACTACCTTACCAAAGAGATGAAACTATAAGAATGAGTATACCAGAAGGAAAAGAGAGGGAAAAGAGAACAAAGAGCCTATTAAAAAAAAAAAATCAGTGAGAACTTACCAAACCTATAGAAAGAGCTGGACGCTTGAATCTAAGAAGGTAACAGAACACCTAATTATCTCAATGCAAACAGAGCTTTTCTATAAGGCACACTGTATTAAAGCTGTCAAAAGTTAATGATAAAGAAAGAATTCTCAAGGCAACCAGGGAAAAGACTGGAACCTATAAAGCAAACCCCATTAGACCATCAGGGAGTTTTTCATTTGAGAGGAATCAAATATTCAAACTATTGAAAGAGAAATCACAAGCCAAGAATGATATATCCAGCAAAGTTATCTTTTACATATGAAGGAGAAACAAAGACTTTTCCAGACAAACAGAAGCTGAGGAATTTACCACCACAAGACCCGCATTACAAATGCTGAAAGGAGCTCTTCTAGCTGAAACAAAAAGACAAAACAATACAAAACTGTAAGCAAGATGACAGACGAATAGAAGCAGAAAATGGCAACTCACAGTCAGAATAGGGTATTAAACATTTAAATATAACAAAATTTAAGAGAGTGAAATCATTTAAAAAGACAATAGCTACTACGAATTGGAAATGAACACAGCAGAAAAAGGAATAATTTGTGAGAACAAAAACAAAAGGGGAGTGGGAAAAGCACTGAACTTACACAGGTGAATGGAGATAAAAGATTACTTTACATATGAAACTTTTTTTGTATAAACACAAAATGAAAATCTAGAACTGAGACCCATAACATAAAGAGAAAATGAGGGAAAAAATCATAGAATACCACTAATAACACCAATAGGCCAATTCTTACTCTGTTGAAATAAAAAATGTCACATTGTTTTACCATTCAGACAATGCTGCCTGATGACAGTGATAGATCATAAAAAGATCAACATAATAAATTCATACAACTCAACATTAAGAAAACAAGTAATGGAATTTAAAAATGGACAAAGGACTCAAATACCTGTTTCCAAAGAGGACACATGGATGACCAGCAGACACGTGAAAAGACGCTCAGGGAAATGCAAATCAAAACCACAAGGAGATAACACCTGTCAGAATGGCTATTATCAAAAAGAAAACAATGAATAAATGTTGGGGAGGATGTAGAGAAACAGGAACCCTGCATTGCTGGTGGCGTTGTAAATTGGTGCAGCTACTATGGAAAAAAGTATGAAGATGCCTCAAAAAGTTAAAAATAGAACTACTTTATGACCCAGAAATTCCACTTCTGGCTATTTATCCGAAGAAATCCAAAACACTAAGTCAAAAAGATATATGCACTCTTATGTTCACTGTAGTGATATTTACAAAAGCCAAGATATGGAAACAACCTCAATGTCTAACAATGGATGACTGGATAAAGGAGAGGTGGTACGTATATACAATGGAACACTGGAATGTTATTCAGCCATAAGGACATCTTGCCATTTGCAACAACGTGGATTTGGAGGGTATTATGCTAAGTGAAGCAAGTCAGAAAAGGAAAAATACCATATGATTTCGCTTATATGTGAAATCTAAAAAGCAAGATAAATGAACAAACAAAACAAAACAGAAACAGACTCATAAATCCTGATGGGTGCCAGATGGGAGGGGGCTGGGCAAAAAACGTGAAAGGGATTAAGAAGTACAAACTTCCAGTTATATAGTTTTTGGCTGTAAATGACAGAGAATATAGTCAATAATATTGTGATAACTATGTATGGTGCCAGGTGGGTCCTAGACTTATTGTGGGGATGACTTTGTAAGGTATATAAATGTCCAAGCACTATGTAGTACACCTGACACAAATATAAAATTGAAAAATAAAAATTTTTAAAAAGCACTAGAGGAAAAGGGAGGGGTGAGGTTTGTTAAAGAGAAAATCAGGCCCCAAAATGCCATCAT
>NW_011889172.1:1615062-1618001 GCF_000151845.1 Pteropus vampyrus
TGCCCAAAATAAACCAAAAATTATATTTGAGTCCACAATTATCTTGCCTTACTATCATGGTATCTCTTATTCAACTACATATTAAAAGCCCATGTGTTCATGGAAACTAGAATTAAAGGGCTACAATATTCAAGGAGAAAGGAATTCAATGGAAAAAAAAAAAGCCCACAAATATTGGAATGAAAACAGATATGCAGCCTGCTTACCTCTGATTGAGAAAAAAACCCATACTCAGAAAGTTGAACATATTCCAAACTTAGGTTCTAGACAGCCCCGGTTGAGATTGAACCTCTGGAGTGGGTCAGTCCTTGGGGAAGGAGAGTGCTACACCTGAGCAGCCCTAAGAATGAACTCTGGGAGCTCCATACCCACCCACCTGCTCCTGTGAGCATGGAAGCGCTCCCTCCCCCAGGCTTCCATGCTCACAGTGAGGAAACAGCCTGATTCAGTTTGAGTTCTGACCCCAATGAACTCCCCAATTCATAAACCCTTTGTCCACAAGACAGAACCCCCGATTCTCAATGTGCACGAATTACACTGAGCACACCTACACTGTGGATGCGAAACTCAAACACAAAGCCTAAAAATATCTAGACTTTAAGACAACCTCTGAAAGGGTGTCACCTCGCTTTCCCTTCTTGTGCACGTGCACCCCTGGGTTTCCAGGGCTGCGGCTTCTCCGTGTAAAGCCTCCTCCATGGTGGGTGTGAACAGGTAGGACACCTGCAGGGCGAGGCTCCCCAGGGAGAACCGCTGGGCCTTCAAGTGCTTCCCTTTGCAGGTCAAGGTGGCCTTGGCTTGGGCCACTGACCTCAGGCCTCTGCTGCTCACTGGAGAAGCCACCACTGACGTTTAAATGACATAAACTTAATGTTTGAACAGTTCAGCAAAATCACTCAAACTCAGTAATAATGTGGAAAGGGGGAAAAGAAAACTGTAACTTGCTTTTATTGGTTCAACCAGGAAAGCTCAAGTATCTGTTCCAGTCAGAATACAGGGTGTCAGTCAGTTACTATTTCTGAGGCAAGACATTGTTTTGTAATAATTAATCACACTTCAATAAGTCTAAGCTCTGGAATTTCATTTAAAAGCACCCAAAAGTACAGACCTCAGAAGCTTGCTACCCATGCTGAAGGGAAGAGAATTATGAAACCAGAATTCTTAACAAATAGATTGGTAATACTGGAACTTTTCCCCCCTGAAATTCCTCACTCCGTTAACTCTTTGGCAATATTTTACACTGTCTTTCAAGCTGTACTGATTAAATAATTTCACCCCTATGGAAAAATGGAAACTGAAATCAATAAATCTTTCTGGAGTGACAAACCTGGGGAGGGGTACTGCTGACACGAAAGAACACCCAGAGAGTTTCCAAGAGGACCTCCCACCCAAGGGACTTCCCAGAGGGCATCTGTGCCCAGAGGAGGTCCTGGGGGAGGGGACGGGGATTTCATACAACGTCTTCCAGGTGTCATTCTCCGCTTTCCTCTCACGTACAATATTCACAGACAAAAAAATATTTTTAAAATATAGCTATTCGTGGCTATGTGAAAAAAATAAACAAGTAAAATACTGGGGTTGTTTGGGATGCACCACGGATGACAGGCAGTGGGTAATAATGTCGTGATTTAGAGGGGAAGTGCCATTTGGGAATGCGGAGAGGGATCTGGAAATATCGGAATTTACTGCCGGCCCCAGGAAGAGCTAGGGTCATGGTTTTGACTTCCTGCTCCCTCAACATTTGGAAAACTCAGGGAAATACATGTGCCACTGTGGAGAAAGGAGGGACTGGGGACGCCACACACCACTGATCCTCCCACACACAAACTCCCGAGTCAGAGTCACGACTGTCCCCTGATGACCTTCCTCGTGGTCGCCAAACCATCTGGGGACGCGGAGCTGCGGGGGCAGAGATGCCCAGAGAGGCTCCCTGCCGGGGCCGAAGTCGCCGCGCGCAGTGACGTGACAGGGCGCCCGGGGTCGCGCTGCGGGCCCAGCCCCCACACTGCGAGCCCCTGATCGCCGACTAGGCACCCGGCCCCGCACACTCACCATTTCTAGCTTTCCTGGGTCTTGCCAAGTCCTGCCTAAGATTCCCACGACCAGTGCAGATCACACCGCGCGACAACAGCTGCAGCAGGGACACTAACGACCGGTAAGGGCAGGTGACTGGCGATTTAGAGCGTTGCCAAACGGAGCAGGAACTTCCGAGCGAAAGTGGGCGTCGCCCCACCTACCCACCCCTGCGATTGGACAGTTCTGAAGGCCACGCCCTCTCATGCCTGAGTGACAAGCGCCAGGAGGCCCTGAGGCTCAGCAGAGAGAGCTTGAGTTAGAGCCGCTGGATTCTGCCCCCCTCCCCCAACATTTGCTTTTCAACAGAACTTTTTTCTGGCCTGGAGCTGCCTTCTTTGTCTTTTTCCTCAGCTTCTTCGAAAGGCCTGGTCACAGGTATGCACAGCATATTCCGGATTCGATTTCCCCATGAAGGCAGTATAGGCAAGAGGATGGGCCAAGCCAGGCCACCCTGGAACAAGAGGGTCCTACCCTTGTGAGGCAGCCGTCCTTAACCTTTCTGGCACCAGGGACTGGTGCTCCTAACGAGAATCTAATGCCTGATGATCACAGGCGGAGCTGAGGCCGTGATGCTGGCGCTAGAGAGTGGCTGTAACTACAGATGAAGCTTCCCTGGCTTGCCTACCGCTCACCTCCTGCTGTGTGGCTCCATCCCTAACAGGCCACAGACTGGTACCGGTCCTCGGCCCAGGGCGGGTTGAGGACCCCTGTTGTAAGGGGTCAAGGATTTGGCATTTAAGGCTGTGACCTCAGTCATGGAACTGTGATCTTTGTTTAGAAACACAGACACTTAAATGTGACTGCACCATCTTTAAATAGAGTCAGGCTGCATTTCTATCTTTGATGCTTCGGGCCTTCCACCC
>NW_011889172.1:1618636-1620784 GCF_000151845.1 Pteropus vampyrus
TTCTAAAAAATGTAACTGCTTGTAACCCATAGCAACTCCCGGGCTTTGTAACCATCTGAGGGCAAATTAACCAATCAGCCTATGCCGAATAAGCCCTATATAAGCAAAGTTGCAACTGAGCTCCTGGGGCCAAGATCTTCAGAGCGCTAGCTCCTCTGGGACTGCCGGTGTAATAAACCCGAGTTTTCCAACTCTCTGAGTGCTCCTTTGGTTTCTTGCTGGTCTGATTTTTGCAATATTTCTGCAACAGTAGGGCACCTGCGCCCAACATAGGTAAGTATGATTCACCTGATTGTATCAAGCATGTGTGGCAGAATGCTATATACAAAGCCCATGCAGTCCCCTAACGGAGCAGAAGCGTGCTCCCTACAATAAAGTTGGTGCCTGCTGTTTCATTCTTGTGTCAGTCCCTCGTGCGTTCTTTCAACTGGGCATCTCACCACCAAAAACCTCCCTACTCGATCAGCTTGGTGCTGACAATGGTCTTTGTGATTGACTTCACTCAACATATATTTTCAATGCACATCCTTGATGTAGCTAGCATGTATCCATACTTTATTCGTTTTCATGGTTGAAGAATATTCCATTGTGTCCACTGAAAAACAGTATCAACTAGGTATTTTGGCACCAAAAAGGATTTGGGGAAAAGAAAGGAATGCAAGTAATGTATGCAGATGTGGTAAGCCGTGTGCACACACTGCCCTTCTGCCAAGATGGAGAAATATTTATAGGAGGAAAAAAAAAGAAGTTCGGGGGAGCCGGTTACAAACACCGAGTTTTATGGTAAGTGGAGAGCTCTTCCTGTGGGGTGCTCAGGATGACAGAGTGTGAGACTGCCTCCCATAAGTGCTAGCTCTTCCCACAGACCTTCCAGACCGATCATGTTCCTTTAAAATCGCATCATAATCTTTATCATTCCCCCCTTTTGATCTTTCTCTGAAAGCCTCACTGACCAAAGTCAGGTCTTTCAACTCTAGCAGCCTTTTGTTCCTCGATGTCAGGAAGTACCTGGTCTGCATGTTGTCGCTCACATCAGAGGGAAAGTGTGTGGATCGGGAACACCTTGTGTCCAGGGTCAACAGACAACAGGTGCAGAGCTTAGTAACTCAAAACAGAATTAGAACAATATAACAACCTAGTCTAGATGATGAATTTAAATCAGGAGCTCAATCCTGTAGCAATAAAACAAAGATCATGATTATCTTGGACAGACCAAAGTTTTTTTCCTTTTTTTTCTTTTTTTCTTTTTTCAGGTGAGGCAATCCTTAGTTGACCTTACAGCTTGCAAGGGCCTTGTCAGCTTACAATCCCTTATTTTTATTTTTTATGCCTGTAGCATCTGGTCTTCCTAGGTGGTCTCCCATCCAAGTACTAACCAGGCCTGACCCTGCTTAGCTTCCGAGATCAGATGGGATTGGGCTTGTTCAGGGTGGCAAAGTTCTTAATGACACATTAGATAACCGGAAAAGTTAACCCCTTTCACAGTATATTAGGAAATGTGAACAAGGGCACATTGCTTCCAAGGAAAAGAGAAAAATGAAGTAAGAATTAATATTAAAGAAAAAAGATTGTACAGGTCTGATCCAGTTGTGGGGAGAAAGCTGTTTCCTTCAGAAGTCACCTGCTTTAAATTTTGACAGCTTTAGTTTCAGATCAACAGTGTTGCAGTTCTAGGCATGGCCTGGTACCCTCTTTAGGTGTGACACATGCATCCAATTGTGTCACATACTTCCTGGAGTTAGTAGCACAGACGTTACTCAACAATACCTGATAGGGGCCCTTCCATTGAGGCTGGAAGGAATCATTTTTAAGATGTCTTTTCCAGTAAACAAATCTCTAGGTTGCAGAGTGTAGGTTTTGAGTTTTTATTTCCTTAGAATGCACTGTGCAAAAGATTTCTCTACCAAAGCATGATTGTTTTCAATAGAAGCAATTAGCCTTTATGATATTGAAGCATGTTTTCTTTTACCAACTGGGGATCAAAAGAAGCAGGAACCAAATGCATGGGGCATCCTGTGGTTATCTCAAAAAGTGAAAGTTTATGAGCCCCAAAAGGGGTAGATGTGACATTTAAGAGGACCAATAGCAATGCTTTTGGCCAAGGTATTAGAAGAGTACCTACAAATTTTGCCAATTAAATCTTAATAA
>NW_011889172.1:1621829-1624445 GCF_000151845.1 Pteropus vampyrus
GGAGTCAGGTGTGGAATGTCTTGGGATCTTAATAACAGCTAAAGCATCAGGTAAAAGCATAGCATCGAGTAATTCCTGAACATACAGGCCATTTCTAATTTTATTTCCACTAGAACTAAAGAAACCATGTTGCTTTAATAACATCCCAAAGGCATGAGCTAATTCAAAGGCCTATCTACTGTAAGTATAAATGTTGACAGTTTTACCTTTTGCTAAAATGCAAGCCCGAGTGAGGCTGTCAGAATTCAGCCTGCTGTGCCGCAGGAGCCAAAGGCTAAGATGCTGCCTCGATGACTTCAAAAGGGGGATGTAATCATATAACCAGCACAGTACTTACCATTTTTATTTTAAAAATATGAACCACTATAAACCATGAGAAGTAAATTTTACTCAAAGGAGTATTCTGCAAATTGTCATGGGGAGTCATGTGGTGATACGTCAGTGTCAAGCAGTATGAGGTCTCAGAAGGGAGAAGAGTAGCTGGATTAAAGTTATTACAACGTGAGAGAGTTATATGGGAAGCAGTTAATGAGAATTTCATAGGAGATAAGGCGACTAGTGGAAAGATGCCAGGTGTGTGAGAATTTAGGAAAGCTTCTATTGCATGAGGTACAATGATGGTTACAGGGAACCAGAAAAATTTCCTCTGTGGCCTTAACCAAGAGGGCAGTACCAGCAATGGCTCTAGGATAAAGGGAGGCACTTCTGGGCCACTGGGTCCAGTTGTTGGCTATAGTATCCTAGGCGTCTACAGTGATCCCCATGTTTTCAGGTGAGTACCCAAGGGCCTGGTAATTAGGAGGCCCAAGAGCAGGTTATCAGACTCTCCTTTAAGGTTTTAACGGCTCTGTCATCCTGTTCTTCCAGTAAAATTGGGTGATTCTTTAGTAAGGCAAAGAGGTTTTGCCTTAATAGATTTGGGATCCAATTTCAGCAAGAGCCAACTAGCTCAAGAAAATCTCACAACTGATGCTTAGTTTGGGGCCTTGGCAAACTTAGGACACTGTGAAGCCTATCTGGATCCAGGTGTGGTCCTTGTTCTGATATCAGAGGCCCCAAATAGTGAACCTGAGTTTGGACAAACTGTAATGTTTCTTTAGAGGCTGTATGTCTCTTTGAGACCAAAGGTTCTACCAGGTGGATGCTATCTTCCTGTGAGGAGACCTGAAAAGAAGAGCAAAGGAGTAAATCATCCATGCAATAAGGTGGAACCTTTGAAAAAAAATGTATTGTCCCAATCAGTCCTCAGAAATAAAAAGGGTTTTCAGTAAAATCCTAATGCATTTCTGTCCAGGGAAATTGTTTTCCTTCCTGAGTCAAGGCAAAATGGTATTGGCTAACTTCATCACCTGGGACACTAAAGAATGCACTACATAAATCAATCACCGGAGAGAACTTACTTCCAGTTGGGATGGAGGCTAGCAGTGTACGAGGGTCAGGGACAGCAGGGTGTGGAGGGGTAACAATGTGGTTTATTGCTCGAAGGTCCTGGACAAGCCTCCACCCTGCTCCTTTAGATCTTCTCACAGGTGAAATGGGAGTGTTATAGGGGCTAGTATAAATGATAGTGTGGCCCTGAGTAACATCATCCTCTATTATGGGCTTCATACCTTAAAGGGCCTTTTTATTTATGAGATATTAATTAATTCAAGGAAGAAGTTCTGAAAGATCAATTTGAATCTGAATAGAAGGTCCACTGTGGATTCTGCCCATATCAGTCGAAGGTTTTACCCATAAGATGTCGGTTGATCCAAGAGACAACTGATCAGTGCTCTTAGACTCAGCTACTGTACTGTCAAAAACAGAACAAATAAAATATGTTGAAAGGCCATTTAATTCACAAAATTGGCCATTCCGAGTTACCATCAAGCTCTAACATTATTTCTCCCTTTCGGGTAAAGGATATTCCAGCATGATGCGTCTCTAGGAAGTCTTGGCCTCATAAGTAGGGAGGGACAGAAGACCAAGGAGAAAACCATCTGTATTTCAAGGGGGCTGAGCAAAAAGGATCAGGTTCAGAGTGAGGTCTATTGAACACCTTTTTCAAAAGCCCCAAATACAAATGTATTGTCAGAAATGAGTCGATGATATAATTTCTAGTGTTTCTTGGTGAGTCGCTGCTTTGTAACTTCAAGTGTGTCCTATGTGGTAGAATAATTTGGGTGCGAGTTTCTATTATGATCTGATCATACCAAGTAGCCCAGCAGAGGGGGAAGGATGCCGACGAGGTCCACTGTGTTCATCATCATTTACATTATCGGTGGTACATTCTTTTCACATCAGGTACATTGGTCAGTCACTAAGTTACCCATGCCAGAGGATGAAATTCCTTTGAATCTCGCCTAAACCTTTAGGTTCTAAATATTTTTTGTGTTACATGAGAACATAGGGGTAAGGTTAGTAACATTGGGTCTGGAGTGTCAGTGTGTGTCTCAGATATTCGATCATATAAAGTGACTCAAAGTGCTCTGAGCAATGAAATGAGCCTCCCCAGACTGAGATTTAACATCTGCAGTTAGGAACGACTTTGAATTGTACTTGGCTGTTTGAGGAAAATATATGCTCAAATGTCTTTATTCTAGAAGGTATGATCGTGGACAAAGAGTTGTTGCTACT
>NW_011889172.1:1624495-1626649 GCF_000151845.1 Pteropus vampyrus
ATCTGATCATACCAAGTAGCCCAGCAGAGGGGGAAGGATGCCGACGAGGTCCACTGTGTTCATCATCATTTACATTATCGGTGGTACATTCTTTTCACATCAGGTACATTGGTCAGTCACTAAGTTACCCATGCCAGAGGATGAAATTCCTTTGAATCTCGCCTAAACCTTTAGGTTCTAAATATTTTTTGTGTTACATGAGAACATAGGGGTAAGGTTAGTAACATTGGGTCTGGAGTGTCAGTGTGTGTCTCAGATATTCGATCATATAAAGTGACTCAAAGTGCTCTGAGCAATGAAATGAGCCTCCCCAGACTGAGATTTAACATCTGCAGTTAGGAACGACTTTGAATTGTACTTGGCTGTTTGAGGAAAATATATGCTCAAATGTCTTTATTCTAGAAGGTATGATCGTGGACAAAGAGTTGTTGCTACTAGTGTAAGACAGCTAGATCATTTCCCTGACAGAGGAATTGTAAAAAATGTATGGATGAGTTTGATTCTTGGCCAGGAAATTCTCTAGTGCTAGCATGATCACCTGGAGTTTGACTAATTGATCTGATATTAGGATCCGATCCTTGATCAGCAATGACTTGTTCGATCTAGGGACAAAACAGAGCATCTCAGCAGTGGACTCCGTCAGGTGTGGGTGTGGCACACTTGTCCATAAAAGTATAAATCCCCTGGTCATTTACATGACCTGAGTGACTTCCAAAGGGAACAGTGTGTCTAGAAAGGTGACCTCTTTCAACATGGATCAAATCACAGAACAGAACACACTCTCTCCTGTATATGGAATATGCCAGAGGCACCGCTATGGGCTCTTTGCTTGTACCAGGGTAAGACTCTAGGGGAAAGCCTGCGTGCTCCTGCACGCATGACCCAAGATCAAATTGGGAAGCTTGTTTTGGAGGATCAACCACAGAGACTCTGTCAGTTGCCAGAAGTAGAGGCTCTAATTAACTGTGTGCATATCCAGCTGAAGAGAATAGTTTCTAATACAAAAATGCCGTGGACAATTATGTCCACCTTGGGTGGTTTAGAAACTTTTGGATGAATAAAAGAAGGGGGTGAGGGGAAGACAACAATAAAGTGACTCGTTTTGAAAATTCTTGAGCTATTCTTTTTCTCCGTTCGAAGTCAATTATTAAGTGTTGTGTGAATAAGTAAACAAGCAGAGCTGATAAACATGCTACAGCTGGAATTGCTGTGGCTGAAGGAAAAGTGCCCATGACTTAGTTTCTACATCTACTTTTGTCACCCTCTCAGGACAAAGCCCCTGGTGTTGCCCTAGAGACATTTTCCAGAGCAGGATACACATAAATTTCTAAAGGTGTTTTCTAAGTAAGCGGGTACCCAGTGGGCTTGAGTTGGGAACCAAAGTCCTGGAAAAGGTCTAAAGATGGCAATGGATAAAAATAACGCTGACGCTCATAAAAAGGATGTCCCCGGCAGATCACACTTGAAATATACCTGTATGTTTCAGAGCCACAGTACATTTGGAGATCTGTCCAACGAATGTGTTTTAAACCCAAAAACTTTGGGAGCCCACTCACTTCATTCCTGGTTATATGTATGAGATGAGGGCAGGTGCAACCCTAGAGGGTGTTTTCTTAATTAAGACAGTGGCAGGAAAGACCAGCTGTGGCCTGTTTCACGCTTCTCCAGCCCTTGAATACTTCCCAAGGATGGTCCCTCTGTGGTACAAAAGAAATAGTTGAACACTAAAAATCAACGTTCAAGAGTTTGACATTTTCCTGGCATATGAAAGCAATTCTGTTGTTTCTTAGACACACACACTTACTCATACATATTTTAAACATTATATATATATATGTATACATACATATATATGTATCTTGGGTGTACCTGTGAGTTTACACAGATGTATAATACTGCCATCAAAAGATAAAAAAAACATGCCATCACTTCATAGGAACACTATCGTGGTTCCCAACTGAAAGAAACCCCTCTAATACGAAAGTTAATGTTATAAACAATAAGCTGAATTCTTTTACTTTGTAAAAACTCATAACTACTATTTTTCTCACACTCTTCATGTGCCGTAAGTCAAAGTACATGGAAGTGAAACCTTTGTAAAGCAAAATGGGCTGTGGGGCTTTGGGGATCAACATAGACTTCCAGCCACTTCTG
>NW_011889172.1:1628069-1629883 GCF_000151845.1 Pteropus vampyrus
CAGAAGCAGATTTATATATTTTAACCTAAGCACTTTATGGTAAACTGTGTCGCCACGGGAAACGCAAAAGCTGTTGTGAAGGACCAGGTGCTGGCGGCCTCGCCTTCGCTGCAGTCAACTCTTTTCTTCTTGAAAAGAAAAATGTCATGGACTTCTTCATTTAAAACAAGCGGTGACCATGATGAACTAAGACATTTAAAGTGTATTTTGTAACTATATATCAAACAATGTTATAAAAAGAAAGTTCTAAATCACAAAAGTGACCAATATCACCCTCTTCTAACATGACTAACTGGGGCTTCTTACTAGTTTAGTTCCACTACATTGTTTTTGCCTTGTAGAAAATGATTATGATCACCGATGATGATAAGGTTTACCTTCCCTGAGCATTAAATACACAAAATGTCTTTTTTCCTTGAATAGCAATCGAACCCTCAAACACAAGCCTAAAATCATATAAGCAGTCATTTGCAGCACCACGTTACTCTTATACTCAGAATTTGTGGTCATTCTTATTAGAATCATTCTCTCTCTCTTGTGGACCACAGGTGCGATCCCATGGGTGACTGGCAACAGGGTACTCATAAAAATCACGATTTGAGCTTTTGGTATTAAGAATGAATAAGAAATAAATTTCATGACAAAATCCGTAACTATAAAAGAATACAATAAAATTTGCCTGAATAAAACACCTGAACTTGTATGCACATATTATCGACACATCCAGATGTTATATATATGTGTGTGTGTGGGTGTGCTTATATATATGTATACATATGTGTGTATAAAGATTAAATAAAGAAAACGTCAAAGTTTATCTGGAAATCCAGTTATAATAGGACATTTTCACGTATCCTCTCGACATGAGAAAAACACACGCCAGTTAACATTTGATGACTGAACAAGCTCCCATGTTGTTCTTTTCAAAAGAACCATTGTAGACGTCACGAGGAAAACGTACGAATACTATTAATAGCATAAGGTGTTTCCTGTACAAATTAGGTCTCATATGTACGTAATCTAGAGAAGAGGGGATTCAGACAATACCCGCAAAAAGGAAACTGAATTAGATTCATGGTGGACTACTCAAGAGGTCTTAAAGAAAATTTCAGACTTTGATGGAGCTTTGACGTAGACCTTGGAAAGACATCAGTGAAAACACACACCTCTAAGAAAATGGAATCGAAAAGCTGAGGACACTTTTGATGGGAAGAGCAAAAACTATGAAAAATTAGCTGAAAGATGATCTCCTCAAAGCTCCTATATATCTCCCTGTCTCCTGATATGATGGCTTCAAAATATCATTAAAGCTTTCTTAACTTCTGCCTTCCAAATGCATGCGATGCTCTTGGTGAATTCTAACATGAAACCATAAAAGAAATGGATTCTGAAAAACCTAATTTGTAATATTACCTCTGAGGAGGGATGCCTACAATTCTAGTTTTATCCTATGACAGGTCTCTTTTGTTAAAGTCTATCCGCCACATGCAGTCAAAAGGAAGGACAAAAAAAAAAAGAAAGTCTAAAACAAGAAAAAAGTTATATTCTTTCATAAAATTAGACATAATAATTTATTCCAAATGAATCGATATGGAAAATAAAGACTGCTCTTATACCCGCCACCCTGTCACCCCAAAAAAACTTTGTCGGTAAGAAAGTTAGGATGTATACAGTGAACTAGGCGTATCCAGGAACTGTCCTTAGGCCAGTAGGAAAAACCCAAATACCAAACTCTCATTTTTAAATGGAGCCTAAAACAAAACAAATACAATATTATACAAATTAAACTTAATTGCATATTACAAATGCACTTC
>NW_011889173.1:0-2782 GCF_000151845.1 Pteropus vampyrus
ACTTAACCTCTTCAGGACTCAATTTCCTCCTCCACATTTTTTTTAAAGTTTAACTTACCACATAGGGTTGTTTGTAAAGAGTAAACAAGGGAATACACGTCCCTCTCCCAGCACAGTGCCTGGTACACAGTAAGCAAACAATACATGGGGTTACTATGCACCAGGGGACCTTGCGGAAGCCAAGGATAGGATAATACTGGGAATTGTATGGCCCAAGGCCCCATCTGATACACGCGAAAACAGCGACCTAGGAAGATAAATGACTCTCTCCAGTTGGTGCCACTGGTCGGTGCGGAAACAGACCAGAATCTGTGTCGGCCACGTCGGGCGTGCTCCACGTCCCTCCCAGCCTGAAGCCAGGTCTCTCTCCGCTGCTCTGTTTTCTTAATGGCCACACGACTGTCTTGAACGTTTACTTGGTGCTTTTCTTCATTAACGTAAAAACGGCCCCCCGCTGAGCGCTTGTGGAGCCGGAGTCCGTTTCCAGAGCGGCCTTTCCACTTCCCTCGCAGCTCATACTGTTTCCATTCGCTTGGCATAAAACATCTGTTCCTTTTCGTTCCTTTTTTTTTTTTTTTTTGCTCCAGCCCTTTAGATAGTCCACAGAGCCTCACCTAAAACTTATTTTTGACATCCACATGCTCTTAATGACTCATGGCAAAGAGCTTTTCTCTCGCCAGTCATGAGTCGCAGCCTCGCTGCTGAAAACTCGTCCATCCTCGAGAGGCCTGGCCAGGTCGGCATAAGTCATCTCGGCACAGGAGCCACCTCCGACACCCCAGCGAGGAACGTTTCACGGCCAAGCTGAAGAAATGTGGTTTCTGCTCCAGAAATAAATTTGATAAATAGGCTTTCTTACTCGGAGTCTCAACCAGCCACGCGGATGCCTCTTCTCACAAGACACGTTTTCAGTGTCCACTGCTCCTGAGTTAAACTCAAGGAATCTCAAAATAAGGTTCACCTGGGTGAAAAATGAACTTAGAGGTAGTGCCACAACGTATGAATAGAAATTCTATTTTCAAAGTCGTTTCGACTCCACCATTTGGTATGTGCCTCTGTGGGCAGGGCCTGAGCTGGGCATTTTCACGTCCGCGTCTTATTTAATCCTCACACCCCCCACCCCTTCCCCCCCCTCCCCAGTGAGGGGACTGCGTTCTGTTTCAGTATTTCGGGAAGACAAAAGTGAACGATTACCTAGCCCAGGGTTAGAGGCAAAAAAGAAAGAAAGAAAAGTCTTTTTCACCAACTCAATATAGTATTCAAACTTTTCTCCACTTAGATGATTTAAAGACTAAATGTTCATTAGTAGAACTAATGGTCCACATAGTTTCAAGTAAGGAGGGCTGATTAAAGTGGTTTTATTCTGAGCAGACAACTTATGATCAGCCTTTAGTTACCATTTTTATCTGCGTCATCCTTTAGGCAGCAAGGCGGGTGGCAGGAACTCGGAGGGTTACCTGTGATTCACTGGAGATTTTCAGAGTTTAATAGTCTGCGAAGTGCGACTGCCACACGGCAGGGCCCAGGAAGTATCTCCTTGGGGTGAATGTCAGACGCAACTAAATGCAGGACACACACAAATCCCTCCACTGCTCCAGGGTGTCTGCATGGAGGGCTGATTATGTCCCTGGGGGTGACGATCTCACGTGCTGACACAGACTGTGAAATCCCAGACAGACCCAGCGTGGGTCGACATCTGCCGTGTCAATTAAAAACAGCCCAAGGAAGCCATTCTTCCTATTGCTGCATAGTTTATAGTTTGCTTTCTGATCTTCTGCTGGGAACCATGTGCTGCAAGGCAGCCCCACTGGGACGAAAACACCGCTGCAGCAAAGCATTATTTCCATCACTACTGAGATGGCTCGAGGCCTCCACTAGCCAGGCTGGTAGGTTTCAGCAGGGTTTCATGGATGCTGGGGAAGCTGACTCTGGGCCTTGTGGTAAACAGAGAGGCAGCTCTGCCTCGTCGGTGGTGGGTTGGCCCCTTGGTGATTTGCCTGCTCACAGCCGAGCTCTCTGGGGGTCTCGGGACCATGGCTGGCTTCCCTGCCTCTCCCTCCCAACAACATCCTATTTATCATTCATACGTCTTACCAAACTAGCGTGTTTTCATATCATGCATGTTAATTTTTGATACTTAGCGAAAAGGAAGGCAAATCTCCTGGCACAGGGGACCGAAAGAGAGAAGATAGTTTCAAAGTCTTCTGCAGGGTGATTTCAGTGCTTCTTGCCAAGAATGCTGTGGGGGAAGCTGCCTGTGAATAAGGGTGCGTGAGCCTAGCTTTGCTGTTTCTCCCCACGTGTGGATGTGTGGCCGTGGCAGGGCCAGCCCTTGCTTTGGAGGAGAAGTCCACAGCTGTCTTCTCCTTGGCCGCTGTGACAAGGCCGAGGGAGGCACCGCTCCCTCTGAGTCTACACACACGCAGCCACCTCCTGCTTGCCCTTGGCTTCTCCTGCGTAGTTTCCTACGGGAAGGAGATGGAAGTTCTGTTCCTCACCGTAAATTGCAATTTTAACCACCCGGTTTCTAATCTGTTTCTTAAGAGTGTCGTCATGGAGAGGAAGCTCCTCTGAGGTGCTCAACCCAGACCCAAGGCAGAAGATAACCCTCAGCACCTGCCCCAAGGGGTTCTGCCTGACCTGTTGGCCAGTCCCTTAATGCCTGGTGGCCTGACATCAAGGTCAGCATCAGCCTGCAGCAACCACACCATCTTCCATACAAGGTCAGGCTAATCTAGCAAACCAGATAAACCAGGAAGCCAACCAGCAAGCTTTCTCCTCC
>NW_011889173.1:7253-9535 GCF_000151845.1 Pteropus vampyrus
AAAAAAAAAAAAAAGGAATCAGTATAGCATCCATATGACGTATAACTGAACTATACACTTGAAACCTATTTGATTTTATTAACCAATGTTACCCGAATCATTTTACTTTTAAAAAATCAGTATATCATCATTAGCAAACAAATAAAATTATTGGGAAAAATAATTCAAATTTGGCTGGATGCCTTCAGAATCTGTTTTAAGATTCTGGCACTGGCACACCTAATTTCATTTGGCCTTGGACCACCAAGATTATAGAAGAGAACAGGAGAAATGCTATTTGCTACCCAAAGAACCTTTAGAGTATTAATACATTATTTGGTCGATCATGCAGTAACATTTAAGTCCCAACTTTCTAACTCATAATCAGCTAAGCATAAACAAGAGCAAACTGCACAGTTCTGAAGAAAATAGAAATATAAGCATATAAACAGTATCTCTATAAAGTACAGCATTTGACAAGTTTGCCCTAAATAATTCAAACTTTGTATTGCACCAAAGCATGTCACTTACACAACCTAATTCAAATACATACATCCAAACTCTATGTTTCGAAATGTGTCAGTACTGACAGAATATTATCTGTTAACTTAGTTATAATATTTTATCTTCCTTAGACCGTGTTTCTTGCATAAAACATTTTGGGTTGTCAAAAATAATGCTATTAAAATGATTCACTTATGTATTCAAAATAAACTCTTCTCTGTACTTGGACAAAGGACACATTAGCCAGCATGTCATTGGAACGACTATCAGAGGGTTCCGGGCTGTGTGGTTGGCCGGGGAGGTCAGAAAAGGAACTGTGAACCATAAAGTTTGGGATGGTCTGAGGACTAGGAAGAGATGGGAAGGATGGTGAGCATCAAGAGCTGTTTCCATGGAGGGAGGACACTGAGGATGCTCAGGAAGGGGAGGCCCAAGTTCACATGCGGTGTAGATTCTAATGATAATGGTCCAAGTGTGAATGAGACACCTGACCTGCACTGGAGGTGAAAGTCATCTGGGAGAAAAAGGTTGAACTGCTGTGGGCCTAGTTTCCCTCCTCTAACCTATTCTTCTCAAAACCACCAGGGTGATCTTTCCAGTCGCAAATTCTGAACTAAATTGTTACATGTTTAATAAATGCCATCTGTGACACTTATTCTAACTGATAAATCCTTGTTCACCCTTCAAGACTCTGTCCAGGTGTTAACCTCCTTTAAGGAGCCTTCCTGGCTCTTAGACAAAGTCTGGCATTTACTTCTCTACAATCCCTCAGTACTATACATATGTGTCATTAACACTTATTGCTCTGTGTCGCAAATTCCACATAATCAAGTCTCTTCTAATATATAAGATCCTTAAGGACAAAGAGTTAGATTTATTCACATTGGTACCCCAGTGCCTAGCACAAAGACTGGAATATTGTTTATGCTCAATTATTCATATTTAAGAATAGGGGTCTTTCAACAAGGATAAACAGTTACATTTTCTGTGAGAGTTTTCAAAATGCTGGCCCCTTCCCCACACCTAATGGATTCAGTTTCTGGGACTGCATTTGGGTGATTGTATTCTGGAGATGCTTTCTCAGATGAGTGAGGTGCTGCCTATGAAACTTTCATCTCATCCTGAGCAGATGAGGGCTGCACAGCTACCCTCTCCCCAGGTAGTCACACAGATGTGCAGAGAGCTGGGAAGAAGCCCTGCATAAACAGCTATCAATTCAGCCCTCATCTGCTCAGGATGAGATGAAACCCTCTGCCCTGGAAATACTACTCCAAATTCTACAACTCACATTCCTGACATCACTTACGGGGTCTGGAGGCCGGAGGCCCCTGCAAAGAACCTAGGTTCCAGAGCCAGATGGATCTGGATTCGGTTCGTTTATATGCCTACTGCCAAGTTGGGCAAGTTCTCACACCTCTCCGAGCCTTGTTTCAGCCTTTACAACTCAGAGGTTGATAAAAATTAAATGGGACTACGCATAGCATAGAGTAGACAATCAAGCTGGTACTGATTATGTCTGGTAATGAATCAAAGTCTTGGGCATACTCTTTCTATTCAGTCCTGTCTATTACAATAATGATGATCTTTCATATATTTGCAAAGCTTATTCTTCCCATAAAATATTCAAGCTGTTGGCATCATTTAAACCTCTTCATAACTCTACAGAAAGAGGCAGAGAATGTCTTGTTTACTTACTTTATAGATGAGAGAACTGCATTGCACAGAAGTGTAAAAATTAGCCTTGAACACATCTGAATGCCCACACTGAAACAAGTGGCTTCTGCTCTTCTCACTTTGAC
>NW_011889173.1:10805-39425 GCF_000151845.1 Pteropus vampyrus
AAAAAAAAAAAACAGAACTGAAACACTTCAGCTATCTTTGAAAATGACCAGAAATCTAAAAGCATTATACATTTTCAAATTTGCAACTGAACTAGAAAAAAAGGGTAGTGATAAATGAAAGCATGCCCAAAGCATTGCCTCAGCTGCCCCACGTGTCCTCCTAGGAGAGCCTGGAAGTCTCCGTGCAGAGAGAAAAGCCCCATCTGGCTACTTGGAGACGTCCCTCACTGACCTCATGCTCTTTCACTGAGCTCATCTTGGACGGCTTCGTGGAGAAGCACATTATGTTTGGTGTGTTGCTTTTAACATCTGCCCTTGTTTGCTGATTTCTCTTTGCAAAACCTCCACAGAGATTTCAGTTACAAACTTCCCTGAGAGACTGTTCAGGGTACTCCCATTTTGCCATCCTGAGTGTTTATCAGTAGGCTTACAGAAGTCACTCCTTTGGTGAGTTTTGTTATGTAATATTCCTCATAGGTAGCTGTGATAGAGACTGGCTGGTTGTTCTCCCAACTATGTCCCTTTTCCTCCTGGGAACCCAGCTACTCCATTTCCCAAAATCCCTTGCTGCTAGGGGCAGCCATGTGACCGAGTTCCAGGTGAAGAATGTGAACAGAATGATGTACGCTATCTTCAGGCTGGCCCATAAAACCCTCCTGAATGCAGTGTGAGTTCTGCTTCAGTCGTATGGAGTTTGGGGTGCCAATGAGACATCCAGATCTGTGGATTTGGAGCTCATGAGAAAAATATAAACTTGAGACAGAATCATTGATAGAGATGTGATTGCCCAGAGACTAGAGAATGAAAAACGACAAGGACAGATCCATGAAGACCACCAGCCTTTAATACGTAAGACTATCCCAGGAACCTGGAGATGTATTCTGAAAAGGAAAGAAAAAAAGAAGGCAGAGTGAAATTTCATGGAAATTAAGGAAGGAGAGAGTTTCCAGGAGACAGTAACCAATTGTGGCAACTGTCACTGCAAGTTCAATAAAACGAGGAAAGATCAAGGTCTGTAGAGATTTGCCAGCGCCAAGGTCTTTGACAGCATTTGCCAGCTGTGGGGAATGGAGGGTGGAGGGTTTGGCGGGGCGTGTAGAACACAGTCTTGAAGAGTCTGACGACTGAATGAGAGGGCAGAAGTTAGATGGGGGTATAGACCTTCATGTTTACAAGGGAAAGGAAGACAAGAAAAGACAGCAACAAGACAGAAGAAATATTTCAATGGGGAAAGGTGTTTTAATGGGAAGACAAAGTAAATTAGAAGGTAGACCTGCATATGGTAATTATCTTCTAGTGGTAAGTGTATATCTGAGTTTTATATTTCTTTTTCATAATTTTCTGTATTTTCAAAATTTTCTCCAGTGAATGCTAGATTAGACTGGTAACAGTAATAAGGTTTTGGTTTTAGTTTTTAGTAGGGAAGACTCAAGCATGCTTATAAGCAAAAGACCAAAGAGCGGGTGGTAAGAAGAAGGGTTCGTTTGTGAAGCAAAGTTCTGAGGGAGCTGGAAGTGCAGGGATTCGGGTTAGTGGAGAAAGTTCTCATCTGATACATTATTTTCTCTAAGTCATAGCTGAGGAAGAAGCATGGGCTGAACAATGCAGAGTTGACAAGGACACTGAAACTCATGGTCAGCCTTCTACCAGCCCACTGCCACCAAGAACCGGTGCTCTCCTGCTCACAGCTTCCTCCCTCATTTCCTCAGCCTGAACAGACTTCCTTGGGCTCTACTCCTTGCTCAGAAGCTAAACTTCTCCCTTCCTTCTGCAAAAATTAATTTTCCTGTCCATCTTTGTAACCCCACTCTAAGCTGACGATATAACCTAGCCCTGCAGTGGAAAGTACTCCACGAATTAGCTGACCATATGAAGCTGACAGTGCATAATGACAAATACTATTCCTTCTTACTAACAAAAAGTTGCACTGTAATAAGACATGCAGAGTCATGTGTTTTAGTCAAGAGGTGGGCATTTCCAAATCTGTGACACTTGGGCAAGAGTTGCTTTGTTGCAATGGAAAGGGCTGTTCCAGTTTTCTTTAAACCCACCTCTAGGTAAAGGTGCAGCTTGTCTCTGTGTGAGGACAGCCACACTGGTCAGTGGATTCCAAATGCTCATCTGCTATAGACCATTTTCACAGAAAGATAAACAATAGCATAAGGAAAGACAGTCTAATCCATCAAATATGCCTTTCAAGGCATAGAAAGATCTTTTAAGAAAAACAAAAACTAAAAATGTTTGCTAGCAACAGACCTTCACTAAAGGAAATCCTTAAGCATTTATTTCGGGGAAAAAAAGATATTATCTCAGATGGAAAAAATGAGATACAGAAGAAAGCAAAAACAAAGAAAGGGAGAAATGTGTGGATAAATCTAGAAAAAAACCTGATATAAAAAATATGAAGGGGAAGAATGAGATAATAATAATGTTCTTGCAGAGTACATTAAAAAATAGAATTAAATACAAAATAATAATACGGTGTTAGAAGGGATGAGTAAAACGAAAGCATTTTAAGGATTTCATATTATTTGGAAAGATGGTTCAGTATTAATTTATATTTTGAGAAGTTATGATAAGAAATTACTATAGTAGCCATGAAAGGAACAAAAATAGAATGCATAATTTTTAAACTACTATAGAAAAAAATCTTTTTAAACCAATCGACTCAAAAGGAGATAAGAAAGGAGAGAGAAAGGAACATGGAAATGGAGGAACGAGTAGAAATCACAAAATAATATAATAAGATGGGAGCTATACACACAAACATTTCAGTAATTACAGTAAACATAAACAGATTAAATTCTCCTGTTAAATGATATTACAGACTTTTTATGATTCTATCTATATAGAATATCAAGAATAGCAATTCCATAGACAAAAATTAGATTAGCGGCTGCCAGAGGCTAGAAGAAATGGGGGATGGGAGTGACTACTAATAGGTATGAAGTTTCTTTCTCAGGTGATGAAATGTTCTAGAATTAGGTAGTGGTAGTGACTGCACAATTTTGTGAGTAGACTTTAAGAACACTTTAAGAATAATAATTTTATAGTATTTAAAAGAAACATCAAAAACACGTGGATATAAAAACATTAAAAGGGTAAAATCTATATACAAGTGAACACTAGTCAAAAGAAAATTACTGTAGTTATAGTAACTTTAGGGAAAATGTACTTTAAAGCAAAAGGGATTACTACAGGTAAAGAGGGTCACTAAGTAATGATAAGAGGTTTAATTTGTGAGTGAGCTGAAGTAATTCTAAACTATTGTGTATCTAATTGCAAAGCATCAAATACATAAAGCAAAAATAAACAGAACATATAAAAATAGATAATCTACTACCATTGCAATAGATTTTCATACAATACTCTCAGGAATTGTGAGCCACAAAATTTTAAAAATCATGAAAGTTGGAAAATTTAAAAAAAAAACAAAACAAAATTTTGACCTAATGACAGGTAAAATATTACACCTAATAGCTACTGAGAATATTTATAAAAACTGACCATCTACTGTGCCATAAAGCAACTTTCAACATATTTTAAAAAGTTGATATCATACAGAACACATTTTATAACAATGCTATCTAAAATCAATAACAAAGATCATTAAAATTGCCATGTTTGAAATTAAGAAACATTTCTGAATAATTTATAGATAAAAAATTGAAAACATTTAACTGAATGATAATAAAAATCCTACATATCAAAACTTTCGGGATGCAGCTAAAGCGGAACTTAGATGGAAATTCATGGCATTAACCATTTAGATTAGTAAAAAAAAGAAAAGCCAAAAATTAATGATGTAAGTATACATCTCCAGAAGCTAGAAAAAGAACTACAAAATAAATTCAAATTCAGTATAAAGAAGGAAACAACAAAGATAAGAGGAAGTAGTTAAGAAACTTAAAAGAAGCATAGGAGGGAGAAAGAATATCCTTTGGAAAGACAAATAACAAGCTTTGAATAAGATAAATAAAGGAAAAGAAAGAAACCACAAACATAATTAGTGGCATAGTTTCAAGTATTGCGAATATTAAAAAGCTTAAGAGAATATTAGGAACAACATTTAGGAACAAAGTTATACAAATTAAATTTATAACATAAACAAGATAGTCAAATTCCTAGAAAAATATAACACTGAAACTGAGTTAAGAAAAAATGGAAAATATTAAAGACATCAAATCAATAGCTACTCCAAGGAACAGATAATTAAATTTTTGCACAAAATATTTTAGAATACAGAAAATAAGAAAATGCCTGCCAACTCATTTTGTGAGGTCAATATAACAGAGGTAGGTGAAAGGGAGAGGGAAAGAGAAGATAAGCAATGTAGGGTATGATCAAGAATGAGGAGTCTGGAGTTAAACCAACTGAGTTTGCATCCTGGCTCTGGTCATTTACAAGCTAATGGCAAATTACTTAACTTCAGTCTTGTTAGGTGTAAAATGGGTATTTGAGACCAACGTATATCATAGATTTTTTGTGTGTGAGGATTAAATGAGTTAAAAAAGAAGCATCCAATAATATATTGGCTGTTATTATTGTTATTATTATTGTTAGCTATTGATTTCAAAACCTGACAAGGACTGTATGAGAAAGGAAAATTACAGGCCAATCTCAAATAAAGATTGATACAAAAAAAAAAACAAACAAGATTAGCAAAAGGAAAACAGATATGTACAAATAATATCATGATCTAATTGGGTTTATTCTAGAAACTCACAGTTTAATATTAGCACGTAAGGTCTTCTGGCCAAGATGGCAGAGCAGGTAAATGCTGTTCTTGCCTCCTCCCAGACCACATCAAAATTATAATAAAACTACAGAACAACCATCACTGAAAACCACCTAAAGTCTAGCTGAACAAATCCTATAACTATGAATATACAGAAGAAACCATGTGGAGACTGGTAGGAGGGGTGGAGACTTGGAATGCACTAGTCCCACATCCACGAGTGGCGGTTAAAACTCAGGAGGGATATCTCGGCTGCAGAGGTCCCTGCTAAAGAACAAGGAGTACCACACAGCTCCCCAGAGTAGGACTCCAGTGCCAGGAAGAGAAGTCCTCACAACTTCTGGATGTGAAAACCATCCAGTGGGGATTATGGCTGTGTGAGGCAGAGGGCTGCTAGAGTCCTAGGCATTTTTCTTAAAGGGCCTGCACAAATTTATTTGCTGATGGACTCATTTGCTCTGAGCTCCAGAGCTGAGGCAGGAGCTTAAAAGGCACCAGGGGCATACGAGGAGGAACTAAATGTCCGGTTTCAGGGCCAAGGCTGGAGGGACAGCTTTCTCCCAGACAGAAGAGCTGGCAGAAGACATTGTTCCTTTGTTGAGCCCTCCCCTCACCAAGCCTGCATGCACAGGCAGGCACCATATCTGAGTCTCCATCAACCTGATTGACACCATTCACCCTGCCCTGGTGATTGTCTGAGATCTCACTCCACTTAACTTGGGGGCCACCCAAGCACTTTGAGTGGTTTTCCCATACAAACAGCCTGTCTAGGCTCATGCTGTAGACTTTCCTAAAATCTCTCAAATGTTCACAACCATCTGGCCCCAGCATGTCCCATACCTCTTGCTGAGCAGCCCCACGCCTGGCACTAGCAGCAGCCAACCTCAGTTTCCAGCTTAGCCTCTGCCAGGCACCTCCAAGCCCAGCACAATTGGTATCCACCCGCAGATCACTTCGTAGCTTATATTAAGTGGCCCCAGGCAGGGCTCAGGCAGAGGCTGACCTTGGCCTCCACGAGAGCCCCTCCCAAGAGACCTCAGAATGAATACACCCAGTGGTCAGCTTCAGACCACACCAGAGAACCACCCAACCACCTCCACAATGACATACCTGAAGGGCAGACTCAGCAGCCACCAGAGCCCTGTCAAAGTAAATCCTGCTCTGTAGGGTCGGTCCCTACACACAACGACTCCTCCATTATAGTCATGCTGATCTTTACAACCAGTCAGCCTGAGTGTCAATCCCGCCCCACCTCCACTGACATGTCAACAGCAATCAAGGCTCAATTACAACAGGAGGGCACACACAACCCACACAAGGGACATACCTGGGTCACCTGACTTAAGAGACCAGGCTGACTGCACCACTGGCCCTACAGGACACTTAACATAAGGCCACTCTACCAAGACCAGGAAACACAATAGTTCTACCTAATACACAGAAATAAACACAGGGAGGCAGCCAAAATGAAGAGATAAATAAACATGTCCCAAATAAAAGAACAGAACAAAACTCCAGAAAAAGAACTAAACAAAATGGAGAAGAGAGATCTACCAGAAGCAGAATTCAAAACACTGGTTATAAGGATGCTCAATGATCTCAGTGAGAACTTCAACAAAGAGACAGGAAACAGAAAAATGGAGATATAAAACATAAACAAGTAACAATCGGAAATGAAGACTAACTGAAATGAAGACTACATTAGAGAGAATCAACAGCAAATGATTCGATGAAGCAGAGGAAAGAATCATAGATCTGGAAGATAAGGTAGCAGAAAACACCCAATCAGAACAGCAAAAAGAAAATAGAATCCAAAAAATGTGGTTAGTTTAAGGGGCCTCTGGGACAACCTCAAGCATACCCATATTTGCATTATAGGGGTACCAGAAGATAGAGAACAAGGTATCGAAAACCTATTTGAAGAAATAATGATAGAAAACGTTTCTAACCTGACAAAGGAAATAGAGATACAAGCCTAGGAAGTGCAGAAAGTCCCAAACAAGATGAACCCAAAAAGGACCACTCCAAGACACATCATAATCAAAATGCCAAAGGTTAAAGACAAGGATAGAATCTTAAAAGCAGCAAGAAAAAAGCAGTTAGTTACAAGGGCGCTCCCATAAGAATGTCAGCTGATTTCCCAACAGAAACTTCGTAGGCCAGAAGGGATTTATTGGCATGAAATATTCAAAGTGATGAAAAGTAAAGACCTACAACCAAGATGACTCCATCAAGAAAAGCTATCATTTAGAATCAAAGGACAGATAAAAAGCTTCCCAGACAAAAAAAAAAAAAGCTAAAGACTTCATCACTGCCAAATCAGTATTACAAGAAACGTTAAAGGGACTTCTATGAGAAGAAAGAAAAAAAAATCAAAAGTATGAATAATAAAATGGCACTACACATCTCTCAACAATTAGTTTACATGTAAATGGATTAAATGCTACACATCTCTCAACAATTAGTTTACACATGTAAATGGATTAAATGCTCCAATCCAAAGACATAGGGTGGCTGAATGGATAATAAAACAAGACCCTTATATATGCTGCTTACAAGAGACACGCTTAGGATTGAAAGACACATAGAGACTGAAAGTAAAAACATCGAGAAAGATATTTCACGGAAATGAAAACAAACAAACAAAAAAGCTGGGGTAGCAATACTTATACTAAACAAACAAACGAACGACTTTAAAACAAAGGCTATAACAAGAGACAAAGAAAAACCCAGCAATTCCACTTCTGGGTATTTATCCGAAGAAACCCAAAGCACTAACTTGAAAAGACATATGCATCCATATATTCATTGCAGCATTATTTACAATAGCCAAAACATGGACGCAACCTAAGTGTCCACCAATAGACAAATGGATAAAGAAGTGGTATATAAATATACAATGGAATATTAGTCAGCCATAAAAAAAGAATGAAATCTTGTCATCTGCAGCAACATGGATGAACCTAGAGGGTATTATGCTAACTGAAATAAGTCATACAGAGAAGGACAAATACCAAATCAAATGATTTCAGTTATATGTGAAATCTAATAAAATAAATGAACAAACAAAACAGAACCAGAGTCATAGACACAGAGAACAAACTGATGGCTGCCAGAGGGGAGGAGATCAGGGCAGGTGGGTTAAAAAGGTAAAGAAATTAAGAAGTTCAAATTCATAGTTACAAAATAGTCACAGAGAAGTAAAGTATAGCATAGGGAACATTATCAATAATATTGTAATAACTGTGTGCAGTGTCAGATGGGTACTAGATTTATCAGGATGATCCCTTGATAAGTTATATAAATTTCTAATCACTATATTATACACCTGAAACTAATATAACATTGTATGTCAACCGTAATTGAAAAAGTGAAACAATATGTTAAAAAATAAAATTAAAATTAAAAAATCTCACAGAAAACTTGGAATAAAATACTTCCTATTCTGCTAAGGAGAATCTAAAATAAAACCAATGGAAACCTCAGTTTAACGGTGAAACATTAAAATGGGAATTTCCTTAGGGTCAAAATGAGATCTAAATCTTCAGTTCACTTCCAGAAAGTGACCACTGTTTCACCCCATGTCACATCTGACTCTCAGTCAGGGCCACAGTTGCTACCAGTCACCCCTGCCGGGGGCGGGGGGTGGGGGGCATGGAACAGCCAGGAGGAAACTGGAGGGTATAAAACCCTGGTGTGAATGGAACAGGGACCTCTTGAGGGGCCCGACAGTGTCTTCACCCACAAATAAGCAGGATTTACCACCACAGATGGGATTTTCCCGAAGACCTGGAAGCGTGAGCGTGTTCTGCTGCATCCCACGGTGAGCGTCAGCTGTAATTTAAGGGAAATGTGAAAGCAAATCCCCAGGACCTAAAAGTACTTTATTCAGGCATTGGGATGTAAAATGACTTTGTCTTTGTTGAAAAGAAATGTGAATATTTACAACTGACAAAGTAAACAGTCTTGGTGAGGTGACTCATTGCCTTAAGAAGGTCCCAAGTGAGATACAACTTCATTTCTTGGTCTCCATCATAAATGAAGGGTGTGTTTTTATTTTTTCTATTATATTTTCCCCTTGTTAAATTGTTCTACTATAAGGTACTATGTTCACCCATCTGAAATATAAACTACCTATATTAGCATGAACATCCAGACAGAGAAGCTTATTTTTAAAAATTATGTCTGAAACAGTATAGAAAATGGAGGTCATTTATAAGCTGTGCTATTTAAATAATCTGAAAGAGTATTTGAAACAGAAGCCTGGTCTGTTGTCTCCCTCAGCGGTGACTTCAGGAGTGCTTCTGATCATTTCAAACCCTAAAATTGAACATAAATCTGTGCAATTCCAAAAGGGAGTGGAAACTCAGAGGGGTCTTCTATTCCACACAAGTTATCACTGAAACATCAGTTTTCCCTCTACATATGGCCTCTCGGCTCTGTAGTGTCACATTTGGGACACAGTAACTTTTCAGCAAGGTTCAGAACACCTGTCCTGCCACACCCCAACATCACACTTCCTTGGGGTCTTGCCGTCTTCCGAGGGTGCTGTCGGGAACTCAGAGCTCTTTCCGTGCTTATACTCCAGAGTAACCTCTCCTCCTGTTTCCCCAAAATAAACCCTTTTCCTTTCTCGACCCTTTTCCTTTCTCTTGTCCTCTCCACAGTAGATATTAACAGCCTATCACATCCAGATTCTTAACTATTAGATAAAAACAAACAAATAAACAACAACAACAAAAAAACCTAAGTTGCCTCATCCTCAAAGCCAAAGAGAAATTGATTTTTTAGATCCATTGGGAGGTAGAGAGAAATATTGGTGTTCCATCCTTCTTATGCACCAAAGATTGAACAGAAAAACAAAAACGTTTTGTTTCCTATTAGAACAGTCTGAGCATTTATTCGCTATCACACTGTGGTCACAAGCGTTCACAGAACGCAGCGGTGTGGGAGCCATAGGCGACCGTGCCCTCCGGCTATCTGCCATGGGGGTAACTCGAGGGACAGTGTAGCAACTGAATGCTAGGGGCAGGAATGCCTCCGTCCTGTAGCTTGTGCTGCTAAGGAAGCCTGGGAAGGCAAGTGGGCGAGGGGTAGAATCTACAAAAACCATACTAAACAGAGTTTTGTTAACTTTTTTCCACTTCAAGTATATTGTTGACATTTTCTCATCATTAAATAATCTTCAACATTATTTTTAATGGCTACTTAATCTGTATATATACATGACTTAATATATTTTTTTTTTACCAAAAAAGCCCTTATTGTTAAATATTTTCATTGTTTCTTATTTCTAGCCATTATATATATTGCTTCAGTGATCATCCTTGTAAATAAATATGACTTGCATCCTTGATAGTCCATTTGGATACATTCCTAAAAGTAAAACTGCCCAGCCAAAGGATGCAAGAATTGTCTTTTAAAAACGAATAAACATTACCAAAATGCCCTCCGAAAGGCTTGTGCCTACTGACACTCCCACTGCCAGCAGAGAATGCTAGACTGTAACCTTCAGCAGATGACATCTTTGTGTCCATGACCTCGATCTTCAGTCTCACGGGGTTTTCCTTGCAAGCTTCTCTTAGTCGGCTGCTACTACAGACCTTCGTGCTTTCAAATGCCATTGCTTTCTTCTTTTCCAGATTAAAAGTACTCTGCTTAAATAACTTCTGAATTGATAAATACTATTAAACTGATATATACGATGCATTTGCATTCAAATGAATAAGAAAAGCTACCCTGCATCAAACGCTTCATACGAGGTCTCATTCTAAGCACTATATATGCATATAGATAAGTCTTCACAACTCGATCAACTAGGTGCTCTTAATTTTTACAGATAAGGAACTTGAGACACAACGAGATTAAGTGGTTGAGTCGTGGTCAAAACTCAAGCATTCTGGCTCCAGAGTCCAGAGTCTATCCACTACATTTTACTGCCTCTCTAATATCAGAATTAGCTACAAATTGGCCTCTTAGGAATAACACAAATAACCTTTTTGACTTATTATTTCCTAAACATCAAGGGCACCTAAAATTTATCCTAAGGACAAATACTATGCCATCCAGATATCCCAACCCCAAAAGTTCTTCCGGCCAATGTACTCACAGGATGGCATCTATCCAGATTTAGCTTATTGCTGTAAATCTTAAACTTTGATTTAAATATTTAAATCCAGATGGCTCTAAACTGTACGAGGTCTTGTCCTTTCCCCAAATGTACCAGCAACAGTTTCCAGGGTAGTTAGTATATACTACGTTAAGGAAGGTGGAGGTGAACCCCAAGTTGTTCTAGGGCACAGTTGGCTTGGTTTCTATTATACATATATATATAGAGAGAGAGGACATTTCTATGCATATTAGAGAAAAGACTGTATCTGGAAAAGGCGGGGAGTCCTTCTCTATGGTATTTATTCCAGAGAGAGTGTAAGTTCTCACCAGGAAATAAAGGCACATTGATGACGACCCAGCAGGTTTAGAGGTTCTGGCAGGTAACTGTTAGGCAGGATTCATCCTGGGACAACCCTTAGAACATCTGAGTTGGAGAGACTTAAGAAAGGAACCAGTTCTGCACAAACCACCAAGTGACCCTGAGGGAAGGGCCTAAGCCCTGGAGAGGCAAGGGACCGTGGCTCACAAGTGAGCATCTAGCACAGAGAACCTTGTCTTTCTCATTCAAGTAGAGAGTCTCCTGCTTCTTGGTATGATGAATGATTTCCGATTGTATCCTGGACACTTTGGCTTTTATGTGTGTCAAGAGCATGTGATCTTGGAAACGCCTACAGACGCTAAGCAGTGCCCGTGCCACACTCCACCTGGGAAACTGTTTTCAGATCTGTCACCAATGTACTCATGGCTCTCACAGGGACAGACATGTCGACCTTCTCATGAGATCTCCAAAGTGGGAAGATCACAAGATAGGAATAATTTGTTCTTCCCTCCAATAGATGTCAAAAATCATTAAAAAAGTAAAACTTTAAATTCCCCCAAACTTCTCAAGTTTGAAACACATAGGCCTCAAAGGAAAGCTGCCTGTTTCTTATTTCCATACCTCCAACCTACAAAAGAGAAAACACAAAGTCTGCCAGGCCTTTTGCTAAGAGCTATTTTTTATGACAAAGCCAGTTGTCACTGTTCACATGAAGTCATCTGGGCCTGAGCATGTTAGGCGCCTGGCTTAGAAGGCCATGTCATTCCTTGAGCTATAGAATATCGTTTTGGCAAAAGCACCGGCTGTATGCGCTCACCCCCAGGAACCCATCCAATGCCTCGCCTCTTCCAGTTTACCAGAAACACACCATCCCCTCCAACACACTCCCCTCGCCCTGGACACTCTCTGATGACACGTTCTTCTTATGCTAGGAGGGGGAGGGGCCCCACACCTCCTGGTGGAGCAGAAAGGTGTCAAGGTGAGGAGCCTCCAACTGGGCAGCCAGATGCAGGAGAAACAACGGCCCCAGTCAGCATCCTCTCGGACGAGCGGATGGTGAAAATGATGAATGGAGGTGCTCTCAGAAGGCGCCCAGGACTCTGACGCCTTCCCCAGGCAGAAAGGCCTGTGTGCACCCTGCCAGTACTTTTGCAGCTGATTCTATTTGAGAGCAAACTTGCCAGAGAAAATGGAAAAACACATCTTAGAGATAAATCAACATCAGTTCCAAATTTCTGTTTCAGTTGTTCTGCTTTGTGGTCTGCCTTCGCTCATGATTATGTTGCAATGACCTACGGCTGCATGTTCTCTTGGGTCAAATGAAGAGGTGTGCTCAAGAGAGTTAACCTTCCACGTGGGTGGTCTATTATAAGATAAACCCCCCTTAGATAATCATAGGATTTTAGAGCTGAAAGGAATCTTAGAGATTGACTATTCCAATACGTCATTTTTACTGATGAAAAGATGGGGCCCAGAGAGGTTAAGTAACTTGGCCTCACAGCTTCCACGGCAATCCAGTTTCAGAGTCAGAAATGGTGCAGGATCTCCAGAGGGTGTAGGGTCCTTTCTACCTCAACCCCTAGACTCTCTATGGTTTTTGGTTAAGCCTGATTTTGAAATTGATTCTGAATATCTTAATTTTACATAAATATACCTAAAAACAATTCAAACCTCTGGGTATTCTAAATTTCTCTACTTCTTTGGAGCAAATAATACAGTTGACCCTTGAACAACATGGGTTTAAACTGTGCAGGTCCGCTTATATGCAGATGTTTTTCAATAAATACCTGTGCTGTTTTGATTCATGGTTAGAAGTGGGAGGGTGCAGAGGGCCACCTGTGTGCATCGATCTGCACCACTTTACACAGGGGACTTGAGCGTCCTCAGATTTCGACAGAGGTGGGCGATCCTAGAACCAATTCCCCACGAGTACCAAGAGACAACTTAGTTCAGGGGAAGTCAAAATTACACTTAGATTTTCAACTGCATGGGAGGCTGGTACCACTAACCCTCACATTGTCAAGGGTCAACTGTACACTGGTTTAGAATTTAAGGCATCAAAAGTTAAAGAATGCCTAACTTAACCCTACTCAACCGAACCACAGGATTTCAGACATTAAGATATTTGGAATGGTATTTTAATTCAATTTCTGGTTTGAGTTTAGTGTCATTAAGAAAGCATGTCATGTTTGTCATCTCCTCTGATGTATCTGGAGCCTGGGATTTATAATCACACACTATTCGTGTGGCACCGCATCCTCATAACAAGTACCAACCGAATCATCATGGTAAAGATGGAGCTGGCAACATTCTCAACCAATAACGCAAAGCTGAGAAAGCAGTTACTAGATAGAATGTATGTCCAACCTAATATAGAACATTCTTGAACAGTACACAGGCGGTCCTGGACCTTGTATGTTTTACGTAAAGCGATAATCAGTCAATATCTATACTAATAGGAAGGTAGCTTTTATACTTCTTAAAGAATAAGTTCTCTAAATAGAGACCAAATGCTCACTGAATAAAATCTTTCACTGAATCTATATTTTGGAGACGCCGCCTTTCCCAGACTTGCTATCAGAGACATCAGTATCTAGCGTGGGTTGAACAATGGCCCCCGAAAGATATGCCCACCCAGAACTTGTGAATGTGACCTTATCTGGAAAAGGGGTCTTTGCAGATGTGATTAAACTAAGGATCTAAAGGTGAAGAAACAATCCTTGATTATCTGGGATGGGCCCTAACCCCGATGGCGTGTCCTTGGGAGAAGAGAAGCCGATGCCGACACGGTGGAGGAGACACAGACGAGAGGCTCACGGGAAGACAGAGGTGGAGGCTGGAGTCATGCTACTGCAGGTTTACGCATGCTCGGAGCCACCGGAAGCTAACGGAGGCAAGCAAGTATCGATCCCTAGAGCGCGAAGGGAAGGTGGCATCTCAGTTTTGACTCCGTAATACTGGTCTCCAGAACCGTGAGTAAATGTCCTCGGCTTTTGGGCACAAGGAGTTAATTACTCCCATCTCTGCGCCCCTCCCCCCAGTCACATTATCTTCTCCTCTGTGTGTGTCTAAATCTTCCTCTGCATCTCTTAGAAGGACACTTATGATGGCATTTAGGATTCACCCGGATAAGCCAGGATAACCGCATGTCAAAATCCTTAATTTAATCACACCTGCAATAATGTGCCTTCCACAACCCCAGATCTCATTGGCTTAACACGATAAAGACCCACGTGGCCAGGTGGCCTGCATCCATCTCGCAGTGTGCCATTGGGAGTACTAGGATGCCAAGTTCACAGCAGCGAGGAAATAAGCAGTAGACAGGAAAGGATCTCAAGCTCTGAATTACACTAGCCTGAAACCAGCTCACGCCGATTCCGCTCACTGTCCACTGGCCAGAACTAGCCGTGTGGGCCCACCTAACTGTAAGGAAGGCTGGCGTGGGGAGGGGGGCAAATAGGTATTCGGTGGGACTGACTGTCATCTGAGACATATTGAGAGAGGTCATAAGATTATACGGGATCCGTGCCATGGGAGACACGCACTATGTCTGTCACCCGACATTGCTCCCCCTTTCTCCACTGCACTACCCCTTTCTTTGCAGAACCCCACGCCGCGTGGTTCCAGGCTCAAAGGCGGCAGCATCATCCAGTCTGTCCAATCAAAGTCTTGGTGCGCAATATTCAATTCTGATGTCAAGAGGAAAAAATACCCCTTCTTTCACCGTGCTGCTGCAATGCAGTTCAGACACTCCCCGGAGTTAGGTGACGTTTCACAGGGAAAGGGCACAGTTCTCTACAGATCACTCTCACTTCGATACCAGCTGCATGTTGGGTGCCGCCCAGATTTCTGACCCACTGCTACAAATTCTGGGGTTCACACTACCTCCTCACTTTCAATAATTCATTGGAATGACTCAAGGAACTCAAGAAAACACTATACAGCTTTGTCACAGCAAAAGGGTACCAACCCTGACCAGACAGATGAAGAGACACATAGGGCTATATCTGACAGGGGTCCAAATGCAAAGCTCCCGTGTCCTCAGGCTAGGTCCCTCGCCCAGCACACTGATGGATGATGACCAGAATTTTCCTGGGGTTTCATTCTGTAGGCATGATCGGCGGGATCGCTGGCCGTGTGGTGGAATTCTTCCCTCCCCCAGCAGGAAGTCTAGCTGATCTCACCCGGCTCACAGCCCCAGCCCTCTGATCACACGGCTGGCCTTTCTGGCATGGCCAGCCTCCATCTTGAAAGTATCTAGGGGCGAATGAGTCATCTCATTAGTATAAACTCAGGTGTGGTCCAAGGAACCCACAATGAATTACAAAGACACTCCTGTCACTCGGGAAATTCCAAGAGTTTAGAGCCTTTCTCCCAAGAACCAGGGACAAAGGCCAGCCAAATTCATCATACAACAGCTGGGATAATACAAGTGTGTAGCTGTCTGCTACCAGGTCACCTGCTCTGTACTCATTCCCTCTGCCCACCCCCATCACCTACCACAGAGAGGAAAACCCCTGTAATAAGAGAAAATAAAACCAACACAGAGAGAGAAAATGAGATGCAAGATGGAAAGCAAGAATGAGTTCTGACAACATGTTTGATTTCTGTGATGCAGCCTGCCTTTCCCAGCTACAGAAGGCAATGAATCCCGACTTTTGCTTAAGCTACCTGGAGTCAAATTCCCATCCCTTGAAACCCAAAAACACTAGTATCCTTGCCCTTTAGAAGCATACGATTTGATTTAGAAGTGAGATATACAAATGAAAAATTAACAATTGCCAGGCAATAATTCGAGAATAATCACACATCTAATTTGAAGTTAAGTTCCAAAAGAGAAAGACAGACGCGTCTTCCCAAGGAGGGTTCAAGAGCTAAGACACTCACCGTTATTCTAGTTCTCACGTCACTCGACAATATGCCAGTGCTTGAAATGACAGGACAAGTCACTACGAAACATAGCTAAGAGCAGGCAGAACACAGGAAGCAGAGCTGGATCTTCACACATCAAGGTGTTTCCCACCGTGTTCAGGGGAGGGGGAGTCAGCTGGAAGCACAAGTAGAGTCACAAAATTCTGAAAATACATATTTACTTTAAAACGGAAAACCATCATTAAGTTTCCATCACTTTTAAAAACTATTAATTTACGCCTCCCAAAGTAGATCGAAAGGTGTATTTCAACGAATGAAAGGTGGAGAGCTATAATGGCAAATGACACAAGTGACAACATCGCCCACTTCTCAAAACATTAGAAGCCGCTACTCTAGACAATAGGCGTGTTTCTGAGACTGTGTGACACCCCATGAGTCGGCTCCCCGTGAGTCGCCACCGGTCACCGTGATTATTTCAGAGTGGCAGTCTGCTCCGTTCTACCCGGCCACCGGCTGCACGTGACCTCCCCACCAGCCCCTGCTGGGCCGGTGAGCGAAGCGAAAGCAAGTACTGAACAGGCATTGCTTCTCCAAAAAGCGTATTTCGTGACACCAGCAGAATCTTAAGTCCCTGTGGGTGTGGGGAGTGGGGACAGCCTGGCGAAGACCCGCTTCAACAAGTCTCACCGAGTGGCACGGAAAGCCTCCTTCCGTGAGCTTCCATGTGAACTGGCGCTGCGCAGAAGCAGGCTACACCTCCAGCATCCGCTCCCAGAGCTTGGACAAGGAGCTTCGGTCCCAAGGGCGTCCTTAAACCTGAGAGGGCTGCACAGGATCTGAAACGCCTGGAGGGCTGGTGAGAGTGGCATTTCTAACAACTGATAGGCTCAGAGACTGGCATTTCGTGTCCTACGAAATCATCTGTTGACCGAATCCCAGCTACTCCCTTCATAGTGCGAAGGATCCTTTTGCTAAAATGGCATCACCCCCACGGCCTGTCATTTTGGTAAATTCTGAATCTTGGGAATGATATATCTTGCATCTACCCAGCTGATGTTTCAACAAGCCAGAAATGAGTTTCTATGATGACCAACTGCTTCCAATACTGCAGTTTAGAAAGCCGGAACTTCAGAATCTACAGCAGCACCTGGGAATGACAGCCAAGGACAGGCTGCCTGGCGCAGCGGTCGGCCGAGGCTTGAGAAATGAGGATAGTAGCTACCACTTTTTTATGCCCATTCCGTGCCAGGTGCTGTGCTAAGAACTGTGTAAATATTATCTCATTAATTCTCACAATGACCTTACAAGGTAGATACTGTTATCCCCATTTTACAGACGAGGAAACCGAGGCTCAGACATGTCACCCACTGATGAGCAATGGAACTGGGATGCAAATGCCTGTCCAGCTCCAAAACCCACATGACACCTGCTCCCATGTAGCAAACACTGCTGATTGCCTTCTAACTGCCATTATCTACCTCTTCGATATTTGCAGAACCCCAATTTTATATTAGCAAATGCCTTTCCCCCACCCTCCAAAATTCAAGTAAAAGTATTATTGATCTAAGCCAGTACTGTCCAGGAGAAACTGAATGTGAGCCACATTGCAAGCTACATATGTAATTTTAAACTTTCAAAATTAAAAGCACATTAAAAAAGGAATAGAAAAGAAAAAATTAATTTTTATAATTTTATTTAACCCAATATATCTAAAATGTTATCATTTCAACATGTAAGCAAAATTTTTTTTTTTTTTTTTGAGCAAGGCAACCCTTGGTTGACCTCACAGATTGCAAGGACCTTGTCAGCTTACGATCCCTTATTTTTTTATTTTTTACACCTACACCTCCTGGTCTTCCTAGGTGGTCTCCCATCCAAGTACTAACCAGGCCCGACTCTGCTTAGCTTCCAAGATCAGACAAGATCAAGCTTGTTCAGGGTAGCATGGCCGTAGACCAAATTTTTAATTATAAATGAGATCCTATCAAGTTATAAATGTAAGAACAATTTTTAGATAGAATCCGAGTCATCAGCACAAACTTTGAGCAGACACAGAAGGAAGTGAGGAGTGAGCCACGGGAGTATCTGGGAGAAGCATCGGAGGCCGAGGGAGAAGTAACTGCAAAGATCTAGGCAGGACTTCTGAGGCGGAGGGACGTCTGGGGAATGTCCAAGAGGCTGGTGCAGCCCGAAGGAAGTAAAGGCAGGGGAAGCAGTACGCGCCGAAGCCAGAAAGGCAGGGGTTTAAAGTAGCTGGGGCCTTACGGTCCACCATCAGGACTCCGCTTTTACGGTGAGCAAGATGAGAAGCCGCTGGAGGGTTTGAGATGATAAATGCCACGATCCGTCACACACTTTGACACGCTCACTCTGAAAGTGGGGCAAGACTGATGAGAAACGAGAGCAGAATCATAGAGACTGGTTAGCAGGATCCCAGGTGAGAACTCAGGTGTGAGAAGCTGTCAGAATCTGGATCTAAATGGAAGATTTGCTGATGCTTGAGAGATGTCGGAGAAAGGAGTTGCTGATAACTCCAAGATTTGGGAGTGGAGGAAATGGAAGAAAGGAGCTGTCACTTACTAGGATGGGACAACTGGAAGAAGAGCAGGTTTGGGGCAGAGAAGAAATCAAGAGCTCGGTTTCGATGCGTTAAGTGTAGGATGCCAATTAGACATTCCACGGTCAAGCTGGATTTGTGGATTTATAAGGTATATCTGGGTCTGGAGTTTGGTGGAGAGGTCCAAGTTGGAAGTCTAAATCTTGGCGTCATCGGCACATAAACGACGTCTAACGTCATGAGATAGAATGAGGTCACCAAAAGAGAGAACCGAACAGAGGATAGAGGTCCAAGGACTGGCCCCTGGGTGTGTCAACGCCGAAGTCCAGAAAATCGGAAGGATCCCATGGAGCGACAGACACCACCTCAGTGCTCTGGGAGGGAAACTGGAGAAGCCAAGTATCAAGTGTTTCGAGGCCAAAGGAGTGATCGCCAATGCCAAACGCTGATGTGTCAAGAAAGGGAGATGATCCACTGGACCCAGCCAAACGCCTGGGACCTTGATAAGAGTAGTTTCGGTGAAGTAAAGGACTTGAATGCCTGAATGGAGAAGATCCAAAAGAAACTTGAAGAAATGGAAGGAGCGTCAGTGAGTCAGGGCTATAAAGGAGTTTCGCTATACAGGAAATAAGAGAAATGGAGCTTTTTGGGTAGGCGATGTTTCAAGGTTTTGCCTATGCCACTTCGGGTGTGTGTGGCTCAGCAGAGAGTACATGTGACTTTGAAGAAAGGGAGGGGTGCTCATGGTATAAGCGAAACCCTTAGGCACCAGGGCACGATTTGGAAGAGCGAGACTCAGGTGGGAACACAAACATCTCACCCCCGATCCCGTTATGTAAGATGGTAAATCTCCCTGTCTAAGCCATTTTATTTGGGTTTTCTGCTAGCTACAGGCAAACCGACATCCTAACAGAAACACTTCATTAGGAGACCCGAGGAGCTTATCAAGTGATGTACACGATCGGTCAAGACATGGGCAGACAAAGCAGAGACTCGGGATCTTCAGAACAGCGAGACTCGCAGCCGCCATGGGAGGCGACCGAGTTGGAGCTTCAAATAAGTAGATGCTCTAAGAATTTATGATTTAACTCTGTTATCGATTTGTCCGAGCCTAATGACCCTCTCAACAAAAACAAAGGGCTGAACCTCTCCCAGTATACTCATGCTTTTCTGAGGTAATTTCCCTCGAGTAAGTAGCTCGCTTGGAAGTGGATGTGTCATTTGGCAGGATACAGCGAGGGAGAGTCCCACTTCGTGCCAGTAGAAGTCCCCTGACTCCCGCTTAAGCTCAGTGGCAGTTCCTGTAGTCAGTAGAGGCATGTCAGTTTCGAGGCTAAAGAGATAAAAAGGCCTAAGAGAAATGGAAATCTACCTATTGGCCTCGTGCTACATATCAGATCATCATAAGCATCAGGTTAGAGAGAATACCTGTGGTGAACGGCTTCATCCTAGGGACAAAAGGGTTAGGGGGAAAGGAACTTACTGGAAGGCCAGATTTAACGCCTACAGTCTCACCATAGAGTTTAGGACTTAACCCATCTCACCAGGCAATGACGATTATTTAGACTCACCTCCTTGGCTAAAGTCTTCCACCCCTCTTCCCCTACAGGCCACTAATTGGTTGAGGGAGTTAGATGACTGGTTGGTTTACAAAGAACCTTCTTTGTAAAACAATACAAAAGAATGGTTTGAAAATGCCTGTTTCAAGAAATTTTTACAGAAAACAGAAGGTGATTCTGACACCTGTAGTATCTACAGATTGAAAGTGGAGCCAGGCACAGTGCTGGGCAGAACTTTCAAACGCAGGGTGGACGTGGCATTTACCTTCAAGTAAAAAAAGAGAAAAACATCTGACAGTCAGTAAACTGACCTATTTTTTTGTGTTAACAAAAAAAGAATGACTCTCAAAGTTGACTTACTAAACAGATTTGACTTACATACTGAAATACTGCAAATAATAATCTGAATTAACAACTACCAAGCAAACCGTGGAGACTTAAAGAACATTCTAGAAAGGATTATTGCTATGAAATATAAGTTTGAGAGTTAGCTAGAGAGCTGATCATGGAAACTGTACATTATCAGTTTTAAACATTTTATGCGGAAAATTCGATAGCACAACTTTTTAAAATTTCTTCAAACCTACATACATAGCATTTTTCATAAATATATAAATGTGGTAATATAAAGCTATTTGGGTTTTTTTCTCTTAGATCCTTTTTACTCATATAACCACACACGGTGGTAATCCTTCAATCCAGTGTCTGCATTTCTAATTGTTTCAATAGTACAATTACAATAATATGATGAATCCTCCATGTCCCCATCATCCTTCTTCAACAGCTGTCAACACACACACACACACACACACACACACACACACACACACACCGATCTGTTCCACGTGCCCTCCCCACATCAGCCCACTCCAGCCGCACCGAGGCATCCCAGACACCCTCTCAGCTCTTCCGTAAATAATTCAGTATGTATTTCACAAGGATCAGGAGTTCACCGGGATTTTTCGGTTTAACCTCATCATAACACTATTACATCTAAAAATTCCTCATTCTTGAATACCACACTCACTGTTGGAATGGAGAACACATCTTTTGAGAGAATTTCGAACAAGTAGTTTAAAACGCTTTATTCTGAAATATTTTTAAATTAAAATGGACAGAAATGTTATGTATACACATAAATACATAATGGTGAAGAATGCAAAACTGCATGGAATTTCTGGTTTTACTTTTTAAAAGTTTCTTCAAACCTACATACATAGCATTTTTCATAAATATATAAATGTGGTAATATAAAGCTATTTGGGTTTTTTTTCTCTTAGATCCTTTTTACTCATATAACCACACACGGTGGTAATCCTTCAATCCAGTGTCTGCATTTCTAATTTTTTCTCCAAGTTTGTGCTGCTCCTCTAAGCACTGCAGATTATGTGGTGAACCATAAACAGAGTCCTGTGCTATTTGAGCTTACATTCTAGAGTCGCGTGTACTCGCATACATAATATATAGTGAACGTATTAGACACGGTTTTCTGAATCCGAATTTCCCCACTCAACTCTATCAAATCAACGTGCTTAGCTCCAATCAGCCTCTGTAATGCTTAAAACACTTCAATATATCCCACAAGTTGTTTGGCCATTTCCTCCAAAATAATTATTTCTCGTTTACTTTTTTTTTTTTTTTTTTGCTACTATAGATATCCCTAAATATATATCATTGCCTCTTGGTATTTTTATTTCTATAGATTTGCTTCCTAGAAGTACAATTGCTGGGTCAAAGAATATATGTGTTTTTATACCCAGAATAAATAAAGATTTGTTTTGGGAAAAAAAAAAGAAAGACATGATGAAGAAGAGATAATAGAGAGGCATGCAGGAGCCAAGTGAAAGAATTTTCACGAAGGACGGATGAGCAGCCATGTCAGACACGAAGTCCAGGGCAAGGCTGACTCTTTTCTAGTTCTTTCTGCTTAAAAGCATTTAGAAAAAGATTTTTCTCTTTATTCTTAGAGCTCTACAATTTTACTAGAAAATGCCCAGATACATGCTTTTTCTCATCGAAAGCATGAGAACCTGGTTAACTCTTTTTAAGAGGAGGCTCCAAGTCAATGAGAAGACAAGCCACACACCAGGAGAAAATAGTTGCAAAACACACACCTCATAAACAGGGGTCTCCAACCCCTGGGCAGAAGACCAGTGCCGGTCTGGGGCCCGGTAGGAACCGGGCCGCACAGCAGGAGATGAGTGGCAGGCCAGCAAGCAAAGCTTCATTCATATTCACAGCCACTCCCCAATGCTAGCATCAACGCCTCAGCTCCACCTCAGATCATCAGGCATTAGATTCTCATAAGAGGACTGGTCCCTGGTGCCAAAAAGGTTGGGGACCACTGTGATAAAGGACTGTTATCCAAAATATATAAAGAACTCTTCATATACAACATTAAGAAAATGAACGACCTGATTTTAAAATGAGCCAGAGCTGAACAGACACCTCACCAAAGAAGATATGAGTGGCAAACAAGTATATGCAAAGATGCTCCACATCATATGTCTTCGGAGAATTGCAAATGAAAGCAACAATGAGATACCACTACGCATTTATTAAAATGGCCCAAATCCAGAAAACTGACACCACCAAATGCTAGCGAGGATATGGAGCAACAAAAACTCTCATTCATTGCTGGTGGGAATGCAAAATGGTACAGCCACTTTGGAAGATTTTATCCAATTTTATCCAAGTGAACTGAAAATTTATCTCTCCATAAAAACCTGCACCCAGATGTTTATAGAGACTTTATTCATAATTGCCAAAACTTGGACTGTCTCTCAGTAGGCGAACAGAGAATATAAACTGTGGCACATCCAGACAATGGAATATTATTCAACGCTAAAAAGGAACCATCGAGCTATAAAAAGACATCAAAGAACCTTAAGTGCATATTACCAAGTGAAAGAAGCCAATCTGAGAAGGCTACATACTATATAATCCCAACTATAAGACATTTCTGGAAAAAGGCAAACTATGGAGACAGTAAAAAGATCAGTGTTTGCCAAGGTTGGGAGGGAGGGTGGATGGGTGGAGCAGAGGACATTTAGGGCAGCGAAACTACTCTGTATGATACTACAGTGGTGGATACATGTCATTTCACATTTGCCCAAACCCACAGAATGCACAACACCGAGAGCGACACCCACCATGAACTGTGGACGTTGGCGGGTAACGATGTGTCGGTGCAGGTAGCAGATGCACCCGCCTGGCGCCATGGTGGCAGCGGCGTCGGCGTCGGCTGTGCATGAGGGTGGAGTGGGCGGATGGGAACCCTCAGTGCTTCCTGCTCAGTTTTGCTATGAACCTAAAACTACTCTTAAAAAAAATAGACCATTAAATTTTTTAAAAGGAAAAAAAAGACAGGCTCAGGTTTGCTTCAGCTCAGGGAAGTTTTCTTCCATTGTTAGTTAGTATAATAGTTGCCTCTTCTCTGCTGCCTCCTTTTTCTCTTTCTCATCCTACTATTCACGATTCAAGGTTTTAGAATCTATCCAAGTTTTTCCTTTTCCGATTGCTCTCCATCTCTTTTCATCTTTGCTCTATATCAAGACGCACCTTGCATTGGATTTTCCAGGATGCAAACTCAGACCTTCATGGTAATTTTCCTTCCCTTTAATCTACTGAATTGTATTTAGTTAGGAAATTGTGATTTTTAGCTCCTGAAAGTCTTTTTACGCTATATGGAAATCCCCCTCGATGCTCTAATTTTTTTAATTCAAATTGTCTTGTCTCCTCCAACGGATCTGTTTGTTCCGCGTCGTCTTCCTTTCCCTGGTGCAAAGCCCTTTGAGGGGCTCTTGTTTTGCTCTGTTGCTTGTGTGCCCTGATGGCAGCTGTCTCACAGGCGGGAGAAGGCACAGCATTATGCTTGTGTGGTCCAGGGCACACACGCGGGGCTTTCCGCCTCTGCGGAGGCCCCCAGACAAAGCCCCTGTGCCTGACTGCAGGGGCAGGAAAGACCTGTCCCACCCTGTCTCTAAGACGCCTCTGGCTACAGATTTTGTAAGCACCCAAAGCAAATGAAATTATTTCATTTCATTTGGTTAGACTTGTTCATACTGCATACCCATTACTGACTGTAAACTTCACCTAACACAGATATTAAACTGACTCATGGAGGAATAATAGGCCTTACAGATACCTAAGAATTCAAAGTAACACAACTCTGAGCTGCCCCTCGGCTGCCCCTTGGCCTCTTCAGGGCCAGGGGGCTCGGAGGCGCTCACGTAGAGCTTACGTCAACCTTCCCCCCCGGAGACTCTCACAGAGCCAGTCCCCTCGTCCCCAGGTCAGTTCCCTCACAGCCAGTTCCCCGCTAAGCCCAGTAGTCGTTTAGGCAAAGGCAGAAGATGGGCAGAGAGATCGGAATGGGAGCAGAGGGTGGGGGGCTGTGTTTACTGGGGAGCTCCCCAGAGTCCAAGTGTGAACCCTCAGACAAATCATGACCTCAAAGGCAAGCCCAGGTGGGGGCAGCTTCCGGAGCTCCCTAAGCCTTCCGGCGCTCCACATTGTTCTCCTTTGCTATTAAGGGTATTTTGGTGGGAAATACAGAAAAACAGAACCACCGAAACCTGGAAGGAGAGAGAAGTGTGAAGGGTCAGATTCACTGACACAGAGGCTGGAACCACAGAGGTCCCTAAAAGGGATTCGCAGAGCACGGCCACCTGGTTCAACTGCACTTAGCTAGGCAAACGGATTAAGGTGGATACTAATCTGCTCAGGCTTCTAGAACAAAATACCACAAACTGCGTAGCTTGAAGGACAGACATTTCTCACAGTTCTGGAGGCTAGGAATCCAGGATCCAGGCCGGCCGATTCAGTTCCTGTGAGGTGAGCACCTTCTTACCGCCTGCTCACGTGGCCCAGAGCTTCCCACCAGGCGTCCCTGCCCCTCATGACCTCATCTAATCTCTACTGCCTCCCACAAGCCCCACCTCCAAATACCATCACATGATGGGTAGGGCTTCAATATTTGAATTTTGGGGGAACACACTTCAGTCCACAGCAGTAAATGGCAGCTAAATGCTATATAACAGACAAACCCCCAAATCTCATTGCTCTGATGTGAGAGAAGCTTCTCACATAAAATCCAGTTGGACGTGGAGCGAGCTTCAAGCAGACATTCAGGGCCTGAGGCTGAAAGTCTCTGCCTTCCTCAACAGTTGCTACCCAAGGTCATTCGAGGAGTCCTCATCAGGTCAGCAGAAAGGAAGAAAGAGCGAGGCTCCTGCACGGGAGGATTTTCTGGTCCAGTCCGCGAAACTATCCCCACTGACTGCACTGGCCAAAGCCCCCTCATGTGGTCTTACCAGAGGCAGGCTGGGGGATGTAATCTAACCGCGTACCCAAGAAGAAAAGGAATCGAGTGTGGTGAGCATCCGACACATCTTCCCAGAAAGCCCCATTCATGAAGATATCGAGCACATAACCCTCTAAGATTCCCCGCTGCCAAGCAGATCAGAGTCGTATTAGCGTTCCCACGTTACAGACGAGCATATGTGGTTTCCAGGGGTGAATCAGCTTTCCCAAGGCGACGCTATGGCAGAGCGGGTTTCACCTGGGCGTCTACGACTCCACGGTCTGCACTTGTAAGTGGGACATGCTGGACTGTCCAGCACAGTGAGCTGCCAGGTCTGGCTGGGGCTGGAGCCATGGGAAGTAGGTAATGCCCCGCCCCCTCCAGCTAATGGAACCTGGACCCATTAGGCTATGAACAGCTCAGAAAAAAGTATATACATGATTCCAGCAGGGTCCATTTCTCCACAGTTGGCTTTATGACAGTAAATTATTTTCTCGTAATTGTTTTCATTTCGGATTAAATCATTTTAATTGCTCATTGAAATCAGGAGCAGTATGGGTGTTGGGACGAGAGCAGCTGGGCAAGAGGGCCATGAAGCACCAGGCCTGGAGCTGACCCACCTGCGGCAGGCGACACTCTTCACCTTCCAAAGCAAGGCGAAGGGCCCTTCCCCGCCTGGGCCGCGAGAGCAGCAACGTGCATCTTCTCTGTTTTAAAATGTATCGAACCAGGGTTACATATAATGCGATAGAGATATAATCACACCACTAAGTCGGAAACAGAAAGCAGATGAAAAGAGAAAATCAACGCACCAAAACCCTAAGTTAATGCGCTTATGTCGAGTGGGCATTAAAAATCAGTACGAGCTTTCTGGTCACTCTGGCAAACAAAAGGAAATACGGTGGGTTCCGGAACCGAGACAACCGAGGAAAGAATGCGTTCTAGTTCAACAAGACTTTTTTCTGATAGACGATCTCTAAGACGCCTCTGGCTACAGATTTTGTAAGCACCCAAAGCAAATGAAATTATTTCATTTCATTTGGTTAGACTTGTTCATACTGCATACCCATTACTGACTGTAAACTTCACCTAACACAGATATTAAACTGACTCATGGAGGAATAATAGGCCTTACAGATACCTAAGAATTCAAAGTAACACAACTCTGAGCCAATGCTACATAGTGTATGGCAGGGGTCACAATTACAGGCTTTGTAGTCAGAAAGATTTGGGATTGTTATGAATATTAAATACATCTAAAAATGTTACCATAGAGCCTGGAATATAGTCAGTTCTCAATAAACAATTATTTTACAGCATCTCGCTTTGGTATGCTATAACACCAGTTACAATCCAAACATCCCGCCATCTGTCTAGTAACCCAGGGACAGAGCATACCCTAGACACAGACTGCCTGGCTGCAAGCCTTGGCTCCACTCTCTACTAGTTGTTTGTCTCTGGGCCCCAATTTCCTTACATGTAAGATGGAGATAAAAATGGTACCCACCGCACAGCATCGTTGTGATTAGATAAGTGGATTTACGTAAAGCACTGAAGGCAGTGCCTGGCACGTCATAAGGGCTATTGAAATATAGTCACGTGCCCCAGAACGTCTAGGTCAACAACTGACTGCACACACGACTGAGGTCCCATGGATTATAACGGAGCTGAAAACTGCTGTCTCCTAGCGATGTCATAGCTGTCGTAAAGTTGAACCCAGCATTCCTCGCGTGTCTGTGGTGATGCTGGTATACAAAGACCTACTGTGCTGTCAGTCATAAGAAGTACAGTACATACAACGTGTATGGTACCTAATACTCGATGACGATAAACGACTATGTTACTAGTCTATGTACTTACTATGCTAGACTTTTTGTTGTTAAGAGTGTGCTCTTTCTACTTCTCTTTTTTCTTAAAGTTTGCCTTGTTATGCTGGCAGGATCCTCGCACAGCTCGTGTTTACCACATGTGTTGACCGCATCGTTTTCTCTTGGGCTTGATTGAATCTCGGTTTTGTACAGCTGCCTGCTGCACGGGCCTGCAGCCCAGGAGCAATAGGTTGTGCCGTAGAGCCTAGGTGCGCAATGGGCTCTGCCATCCAGGTGCGTGCAAGCACCCCTACGATGTCCGCACGACCACGAGATCGCCCGACGAGGCGTTTCTCAGCAGGTCCCCTGCCGCTGATAAGCAGTTCATGGCTGTGTGAGCAACTATCATGCTCATTTTCCAACAGAAGAGAAACTGGGCCGATGAATAAAATATACGTCCAAAATACTGTATATTTTGGAAGCTCTTTCCCAAGAGAAAAAGGGCCAGGAAGTGAGGTAGGAGCTTGAATAATATTTGTGTTTTCAGTGGAGTTTTTAGTTTTAGGCCAAATAAAATGTCCGTATCCCAAACGTGGAGAGTTTGTGTTCTGCAGCTGAAACCACTCCCATATTTGAATAATTCTTGAAATAACCTTGGAATCTTACGGGAACGTACAGAACAGTTCTCAGTCCGTCATCAACAGACAACGTGGTCACGTGGGACTAGACTCCATTTTATTCCCCCCAAATACTTTATCTGCCACAGTTTCATCCAGAAACCAGCCAGACAGCTGTCATGTGGTTAGCGTCTAATCATCGAGAATTAACCGGGCGCCTTCACGAGAGCAGACCGACCCCACTCTGGAGCCGACTGGAACGCAACGCAGTTCCACGTGTGCTCACCTGACCGACTCAGGATCTCCTACACGACCGAGACAACCATCTCTGCCTCACATGGTCACTTCTGTGATGAAATGAGATTACACAGAGCATGACGGAGCACGGGCCCCACACAGGCCTGAGTGGAGCAGGCAGGCCCTCGGGCAGCTCTATGGGACCCAGGAAGCTTCACGTTGACAGAGGCAATATGGGGGAAGTGGCGTCCGCCTGGCCTCTCTCAGGGTCGAGGGTATGTACCGAGGGTGGCAGTGTGATGGGACCCAGCAGCGAAGGACCTTCTTGCCGAGAGACAAGATTATGCATCCCACCGTGTTGTTCCTACTGTTCCTAATTAACTCCATGAGCTGTCAGGGTCACCGAGGCCACTTTGAAAGGAAGCACTGGAGAAGTGGGTGGCTTTCTTCTTTCATTGTTGGGTGACTAATAGAGCAGTGTTGTTTTGTTTTCTGGC
>NW_011889173.1:41605-53264 GCF_000151845.1 Pteropus vampyrus
AATCTGAAAAGCTCGTCCTGTTGCTCTTTTATGAGTGGGAGCCGCCACACGTGCTTAAACTGCACTCATCACGTGAGCCAGGCCTGCCTGATTGTGTCTGAGCACCGGAAGCGAGTCGGCCAAGACGCCTCCACCTGCTCCTAGAGAGAACGCAGAACCTGAAATGCAGCAGCAACCCTAAGTCCTACGAAGAGGGGTCCTCGGACCCCCACTACCAGTGACCCAGCAAGGGCTTGCCTCCAGCATCCACGACAAGCTGTGAAGGCTGAGATGGTTTACTCTTGTGTGAACATGAGTCATCCTTGAAAATTCCAAGTAGCTGGGGGGACACTTTAAAAGGAGCTGGAGGTGCAGCCAGTTCACTGGGAGGTACCCGCGTCAGAGAAATACAATCAGTGGTAAAATGATGATTTACTCTGACCCTTTTGGTTCATGTCTCCAGGGTTCCGGAACTAGCTAACCGATTTGTCATTTAATAAGAACCTTCTTAACACAGTTCCTTAACACACTGGGGTGACCATGTGAGGGAACTCAAGGCACTGTTGCATTTTGGTAAGAAGGATCATTTTTTAAATAAACCTTTACATGTCATCAAATTATAGCCAAAGTGGTCTCCAATTACAGAAATGTGAATGCAACGAGACACAGCATAACCCAAGTGCAATTTTTGTCTCAGACAGAAGAATAAACCACAGGACGGGCAGAGATGGTAAAGGGTCAAGCTGTGCTTTCAATAACGCAACACGAATGGGTTCTGAGGCCGCCAGAACGGTGAACCCCTCAGCCTGTCACTTTGTGATGGAAAAAACTGTCTACCAGTTAAGAGATGATGGACAAATTCTTGCAACACCAGGTGATTCAACGTGCAAAGCCCCCAATGACAACTTCGAACTCAGCTCTCTCTGTCAACGTTTATAACTTCAAGAATTTTCCCATTTTTTCGCCTCTCCTTTTCCTTACACTGCCAGGACAAAAGGCCAAACGTCATATTTGGATAAGAAATCCTTACGAAGCATGAGAATCTATCTTCCTGAGCTACTTCCGCTATAGCTTTGTTTAACTTTTAGACCGTTTCAAATCTCCCAAGAGAAATTTTAATTTTTACTCACCACACCCGAAAGAATTCTAGAATTTTCCTTCGTTCCAGTTGTCCAGAGAGGAGAACTGAAGGCCCAGTAGTTTCCTGAAAAAAGAGACAACGCCTCAACACAAGTGGAAAAGTCCTGCTTCGCGAGCCTGGGGTCCCCTGATGCGATTCCAGGAGGTACACCTGGAAATGCACCCTAAGTTCCACAGAGGCCAGTTCCTCTGTGAAAGGCTCTGAGGGTCCCTGGGTGCCATTCACCCATGAAAACTACAGCTCAGATCCCCCACAGCAAGAATAAGGCACACCTGCAGCATGCCGATTTTGCCGTGTTTTGTTGCAAAGACCTCTAAGTGATCTTAAAAATCCATAAAATAAACATATTGGGCAACAAATGCATTATATTGCTGAATTAACCCGATATCTCTAAAAAAGGCCACATTGTAAATTCTCAAAGGTCAGGACTTCAGTACATCTTGTCGACCCACGGGAGGGGCACGGGAACAGAGGCAGGGGGCCATTCGGGGCTCCGCAGGGTGCGGGTAGGGGGCTGGGTAGGGGGTTGGGGAAGGCAGGGGGAAAGAGGAAAGATCTGGGCTGCGTTTTGTGACTACCAGCAAGACTTGTGGAGGGTGAGGGCACACGCGCAAGTGGGCGAGAGTGACTTCCAGAATCCTGGAGAACACAGCTGGGAAGATGGCAGCGCCATTTACCGACGTGGAGAAGTTAAAAGAAGAATCAGGTTCAGAGGACAAATCATTAGCTGTATCTGGAACACATTCGATTTGCAACGCCCCCGGGGCCTGCCACAGAACTGCCGAGAAAGCACGTGGATGTGCACGTGGGGGTCTCAGGCGAGAGGGCCGGACCCAGTGCACGAATCTGGACGTTAGCAGCATTCTCATTTGCATTTCATCGTGAGTAGGACAGCTGGGCCGCTGAATGAGCAAATAGTTTCGAAATAAATGATAAAGACTATTTTAACCATCCGGTATGTTGCTAGAGAGTCATTACTTGAAGCTTCACAGCTAAACACAGAATGCTGAGGTCGTCTGAGGTCGTCTGCTGCTGGCTCCTTTCCATGACAAGTCTGAAACAGTGAGGTGGACGGGTATTGCTGGCTTTGTTACGCAAGGACTTCCAACCTCTGAATCTGGTTTTCAGTCAAGGACAGGTGAATCTTGTCATGACAAGCCTTTTCCATATTTTGAGCAACTGTTCTTCAATATAAAACAAACGTACAATAAAGAGTCTGGCTCCATTTTCTGAGGTTTGATTACTGACAGCTTTTAAGCCTCACCCCTCGCCCCCTGCACCCACATCTGGATGAGCTGATCAGAAAGCCCAGGTGCTCCCCACTTTGCCCTGGCGGGGCACTCAGTGCACACTGCCTGCTCCCCTGTGGGAGACCTCACCGCAGCCACACCCCCCGACTGCATTAAATCCCCATGCAGTCTCCCCTCACCGTGGCCACGCCCCCTGACTGCATTAAACCCCCACGCAGTCCCCCCCTCACCGTGGCCACGCCCCGACTGCATTAAACCCCCACGCGGTCTCCCTTCCTCTCTTCCACACATTTGCAGACCAGCTTGGGAAGCCGGCCTGAGCTCCCCAAAAGCTTCACTCTGCGTGCAATACACTTTTCACACACCCTCGTGGTGTGGGTGCGGCATCACCAGTCTTGACATTCAAATCGAATTCTGGACGGAGGTCCATCCCATTTCTTCAGGAACCTGTCATAAAGTACTGAACAGGAGAGAAAAGCAGCAGAATAGAAAAGATGGAAAGCAGTGTGGAAGGCCGATGAGCCAGCGCCCGATGAAATGGCGGGACCCAGGACAGAGGGACCCCACGCCCAGGACCCTTCGGCAGACCCCGCCCCTTCACAGAGGAGCTGCAGAGAACCTGTTCCCCGCAGAGCAGCACAAGCAAAGCAAGGGTTCGAGGCGGCTGGTAGCTGGCTGCGCTCAGAAAATTCTTTTCCAGTACAAATCCAATTCTAAATATGAAAGAGAAATATTAAGAAATTATAGAAATGCGCCACATGTGCATGAGCGTCAGAGGATGAGTAGGGAGGACAAAGAGAGGGGGCTATGAAACACCGGCCACAGTGAGTGCTACAAACCACCACCCTCTAACTCGGCAAAATAAGACGAACGATTGTATTTACCTGGAAAGCATATGTTTCTGTGGTTTGGATAGAATTTTCTCAACACCACTTACCATTCTCAGGTTCAGCCTTCTCAGAGTCGATAACCTCTAAACACGGGTTACACCTTGACTGTACAGCCCGTTCTGTGCTCGCCTGGAGGACAAGTGCCCCAGACAGTAGGAAGGCTCAGCCAGGAAGGGGACGGGGGGGGCTGAGTCCCCACGAAGCCATGGGAAAACACACCCTTCGTGCTGGTGCAGGAAAAGGGGGAGAAAGGACAACCAGGGAACTCCGAGTGATGAGCAGAAGGGAGGAGGGAGCGGGGCTGTAGCCCCAGCGCCACCACGGACCTTGGGGAACTCAGTTAACATCTTGCTTCCTTGATTCCCCCTCTTCTCCTCTAGAAAAGAGCAAGGTTAAAGCGGATGTTCTCGAACGTCTGACACCACTGTCGCTCCAGAATCCAGTCTCTAAATCAAAGGCCCCAGCCTTAAAAGTTCGAAAGGGGGCTGGCAGGGCACGGGGCCGGATTCGGTTCCCTTCCAGCACGACTATTTTTTTTAAACCTGTGAATCCATCTCAATGAGATTCCGAGTATCAGACCCTATAAGGCCTCCCCCCAAAAATCCTGGGAGACCAGCACCCCGTTATTTCCAGGGCTGCAGTCGGTGGGTTGCCAGTCTCTCTGCCACACGCCCCTCTCGAAACCACACCGGTCACGAGGCCACTGGGAAATAACTCGATCTTTTCGGCTCCCGTGGATGTTAGCCAGGTTTTCTCCACGGGAGCTGAAAAGACACAGAGTGCCCTTCTGCGCCTTCGAGTCGCTGCTCCACAAAACAGAAAGGAGGCTGAACAGGGGAAGGGGCCGCGGCACCGGGGTGCGAGGCTGAGCTAAGCCCGCGAAGTGCGGACCAGGGAAAGGCTGGCCTCCTCTCCGTTTTTAAGGCATGAGAGAAGCTACAGAGAAGCAAGGAGTAAAGCTAAGACTGCTCTGAAGGGTATATATTTCAATGTTTTTCACATTATGCTATTGGCTAGCGAGCCACCTGGAACATCTGTTTCTAGCTATGAAACTGTTCATGGAAAACACTCTGGCAACTGCTCCGCTCTCCCCTTGGTCCTCGGCACCCCCGCCCCCCACCTCCAGGACCACACGAAAACCAAGACGAGGGTGGCGGTCCTCGTGGTGAACACTAACTGATCTAGGTTCTCCTGACTGAATTTAAGCCTCCGCAAGTTACCGTGAATGCGCCTCTAAGCTGCATCCGATATGCCGGGAAGGAAAACAGAGTTGAGCACTTGGCTCCTGGACCTCACGGGTCTCTCCCCTTTGTGCCAAACAGCATACGCCCTGAACACAAGCCACGCTCTTCCCCAGCGATGGACACGTGGCTATGGAATCAGCTTCTCCCTGCTTCCCTGAAAGTGGAGAGAGGCCTTCCCCCAAATTTCTAAACCCTTTTTACCACCCCCTCGTCCATGCGGTCGCCCTCCACACGGAATGAGAGGACACGTGTGGAAGCTGAAGGACATCACCCCGGGCTGAAACAGAGACGAGCTCTGACTCCCCACTGCAAGACACACCCATGGGATTAGTCTTTCCCTCCTGCTAGTTACATGATTCTACGAAACAAACCAGTATGGAAAGGACACTCAGTCTTGGGGAGACTTGAAGAGTGAGAGATGTCTCTTTGGCTTAAGAGGAGCCCATGGGTAGCAGGCCACCGCTGATGACAAGCTCCCTTTCCAGCAACGTTGCCCCTCACCCGCAACACGCAAAACACACACACACACCAGTCAGAAGAACAAGCCCACGGTTCGCAGGTGAATGACAGCCTCAGAACATTCCACAAACAACAGCGGCCGCCACGTTTGTCCTGGGCATCGCCAGGTTGTTGTGTTGGCCATTCTCCTGACATCCAACACAAGAAAGTATGTGGAGTTTAGTGAGGTGGGGGAGCTGGTGAGGAAGAGAAAAGGACCAGGGTCTCCCCCAAACAGTGAGTTAATAACGACAGACATTTATCTTTCAGTATCGAGGACTCTAAACGTACCATCCAGAAGCAAATACTCTCCGGCTGCTGCCATTAGCCTACTTTAACCTTTGTCCTAGGCCCTTCCCCATCCTCACACAGGCGCTCTGGCGGCCATGACAATAGGCCTTTCTCCCCTCACTGAAGCTCACTTTCCACTCACCTACCTCTACTCACATTCAGAGTGCTACCTGTGAGAAAACAGAAAACATCCACGTTGGTCCCCTCCCCCGGGTCCGGGCACAGAGCTCCTAACACCCTAGAAATTGCCTAAGTGATAACAGCACAAGGAGCATCTTTTGTTCAAATAAGGTGACTCTGAGTAGGCTCCCGGATGGAGGCTGGTCACCAGAGACCAAGCCAGGATTAGAACCTTGGAATTATCAGCACCCACCCCCGCCAAACACACACACACCTCTCCAGAGAAGGGAGAAGGGCTGGAAACGAAGCTAATGATTGCTCATGCCAACAGGAGGGAGGAAGGCTCCATGACACCCCAACAACTCAGGGTTCGGGGAACTTCCGAGTTGCTAACACATCCACACCGGAAAGGTGACGCACCCCAACTCCATAGGGACCCTCCCAGACCTCGCCCTGTGCACCTCTTCACCAGCTGTTCACCGTATCTTTTACGTAAGCAGGTGTCCCGTTGAGTTCTGTGAGTCACTCTCACAAGTTAATCTGACCTGAGAAGACAGTCGTGGGAACCTCCGGTTTGTGGCCAAGTTGGACAGAAGCTGTGGGTCACCTGGGGACCTAGGGCTTGCAACTGGCATCTAAAATGGGGGGCAGTCTCATGGGTCTGAGCCCTTTACCTGCGGGATCTGGCGCTATCTCCAGATAGATGGCATCGGAATTGAGTTAAATTGTAGGACACCCAGCTGGTGTCACGAGGAATTGCTTGGCATAGGAAAAAACCTCCATGCATTTGGTGACCAGAAGTGTCAGACGCAAAGTGTGCTGTGAGTGGCAAAGAAGACACACAGGAAGGGAGCATAGGGTGGAAAAACTGAGTTTTTCCCCATCTGCCACCCTCTTTGACTTCATTTTCAAGTGGCTCCCACTCTCACAGTCCCCACTGAACCAGGTGAACGGAGATGGAGCTCACCCTACCCTCCCACCCCAGTCTCCCCCAACGGGGGGACTTGTTCCAGACTTTCGTCAGGCTCTGCTGCCAATCAATATCACCCTCTTCGGAGTAGAGGCTGCAAACTGGTCTGGCCTTCAGAGATCCTTATTGGACCACATGCTGTATTTACATCTTTAATTTCCAAAACTTTAAAAGTCGGGAGAGTTTTTTACATTAAGATATTAACTTCTGGCTTATTTTGAAAAATCAAAAGCTACGGCAACACTGGATTGGCCTTTCCCAATGGCAACTCCCTTCAAATGAGCACCTGGGTCCAGGGGCCAGTCTGTACCTGCTGGCTTCACTCCCATGACTCATCTGCTTGGCCCCCACGGGCATCTGATGGTGCTACCTCTGCCACAGATGAAAACTTGTGCGAGATAAATATGGGCAGACTCTTTTTGCCTCTTCGTGCATGTCACAAACCTAATGTCCAGATGTAAGATTCACTTTTAAGGAAGCGAGAGTATAAAATATTTATACTGAATTATAAATTGTGACAACAAAACTCATGATTTTGCATTGAGAAATACCGCTTTAAGCCTTTGCCTTTAGTCTCCTCCTCACCTGCCATAATTCTCAGAACTATGATTCAATCTTCTGTCCATCCATTCTTCAGGATTTTTATTCTTAAAGGGTTTGTTTTAAAACACTTATATACTGACATACAAATTTTTGGCCACGGCATTGTCATTCCCTGCTTTTAAATCAAAATGGTATGGAAAGTACATCACGAGGATATTCTGAACCTTAAGAAAATGCATATTTCAACACATGTTTTCAATTACATCGGAATGAATTTAAAGCTATGGAGACCCAGCTTGGCACAGCGAATGACTGGCCTGGTAAGCATCCCGCAGCTTGAATCGTGTGATACAAACCAGCCTTCCAAACAGAGCCTTCTGAGGTCAGCTTCCAAGTGTCATCTGGCCCACCCCGAACCTTTTACGAAAAGAGGAAAATATGTATTATCCATCCCTCGAGCTCATATACCAGCGAGTAAATAAGAACATGAGATTCAACCATTTCGTTTGTCCTTAACGCTGCATCTCGGAGGCACCAGCCTGCCTTCTGCCATCCGCCAGGTTTCATTCCTCATTCGAAACAGAAGGGCCGATTAGGGCGAAACTTTGTTTTTCTCCATGTGTGGGCTTAAAAGATGGTTTGCTTTTAACACCCACCTAGGTTGAGTGAGCGTTTCCTGCGTCAAAAATGGCACCGTATTATTTTATGGCCGAATGTAGTATTTATTTTAATGTATTATAGGCAGGAGAATTCCTGGGGCCAACACAAGACTCGAGGGACACTTGACTGGCTCCGTAGGAGCCAAATTAGCGTGTACCAGGTAGATTCCGAAGAGTCGCTCTTCTGCCCAAACATTCCTCAAGAGGAGGACGGTTCCACAGAGAGCTCCTGGGCCACCTCGGAGAGCGAGGGCTCAGCTCCCAGCCCAGCCTCCGAATAGGGCAGCTCTGCTAAATCCACCTTAGTATTAGCCTACTTTGAGTGGTTTCATTTTAAGAAAAATCCGATAGATAAAAGGTTTGAAAACCACTGCTTAAAAACAGATGACATTTGGGCAAACTGAACACCACTGCTACCACCCCCAGAAAACAGGGTTTTTTAATAAGTAGCATGCATGACCTAATATAACTAACCTACACTATCCAAACTTATTTGCTTCCTGAATTTAGCAATGGAAATCCAGACAGACATGTCGTCTGCTTATACTGAATGACTGCTACTAGGCTCACAATGGCAAGTTCACATGGCATCTTCAATAAATCATATAACTTTGAGCTTTTCATATTTTAATCATGAAACTTCGATCATGAAACTTAGGAAGGATTACTGACATCCAGAAAAACGACGTGACCAAAGATTCTACACATCCGACTCGTGTTCAGGTCACATCTAATACTCAAACCCCCCTCAAATCATCATTTTAACGAAGAGAATGTTGACAAAGGTCACATACGTTTGGATTTCCAATCACGTATTTAGCCCACAACTGACAACATAGGAACATTTAGTCACTCCCGAGTTGCAAAACTGAATTACCTGTTATAAATGTGAGTCCCCCTGCAAGTTAACCCAAGAAGTCATTCTCAGCCGCTAGCTCCTTAGGTAACGGGCTGAGCGAAACGCTGAGCTCAGAGCGCTAGGGGAACAGGACATCTCTGGGCGATGGGACCCCACTCTAAGCCCTACAGGCACGTCCCTCACATCTAAAACTAGAACTCACCATCGAACGAGTTCAACTATGCTTTGCGGAACATTTACACTGAATGTGGAAAATCAAGACTGTCTTGGAGTGTCCTGATTATACACTTGCCAAAAGCCCGGAGTCCCTGTGGAAAGCAAGAAATGGAACAAACGTGCGGGAGCTGGGGAGCTGAGCAGACTCACGCTTCACTGGCCTCACCACTGGTCCGCTGTGAGCCCTGAGCTTTACAACTGCCTCTCACAGGTGGTGAAACTGAAGCCCGAGAGGTCGCCGGACCGGACAGGTGTTGGCTAAGCCGGGAGAAAGTCTGGGGGCCGCTCGGGAATGCGGTCGAGAACTTGCGCTTGGAGCCAGTTCCTAAAACTATCTCATAACTCAGAAAATTCTATGTGGTTTTTCTTCGGGGACATCATATTTCTCACTTCGTTTTCCTTTTTGCAAAACATATGGGGGTTTCTTTTGGACATTTTCAATCTGACCTACCACCACTTAATTCTGTAAATGTTTTCAGATCGACTTTAACAGATATTCCCCATACACCAAGCAGCAGCAGGAACATGCACATGAGGGAGGTTGAGAAGAGGCGCTAAAACCTAAGAGTACAGGACAAACCGAGGCCCGGAGGGTGACTACCGCTAGGGTGACAATGGATGGCAGGAAGAGGCTATCAGAAAGGGAAGCCCCATGTGGGCCCCTTTCCCAAATCTCAGCCAATCGCCAATTTCGACTTGTGTTTAAAGTTCTCACGTTCTCATCACCACGAAAGGTGAGTGAGGGAAGATTCCACCTCGATGCTCGTTAAATCTGCCCTCTGTGATCACAGTTTCTCCATCCAGGGTGGACACGGACATCCAAGCACCTACCACCGGGAGCACAGTGTAGCTGTCTGCATTTAACTCGGGAAGAGTCACGTAGTGTGGCTTTCTTAAGTCGTTACGTAGAATTATCAAAACTTTGGCACCAAGGAAACAAAGTTTTTGGTGAAAGTCCAAGGGAGAAAAGATATCAAAATGTAAAAATTCCATATTTTCCTTTATTCTCCCGTTTTATGAAATCATTTGTTTTTCTTCTTTTTGTCTTCCATTCAGTGATCATTTATTTAGTCATCACGTCCCCAGTGGAGAAGCCAGAAGACTTCAGACTCCACCATGAGGGAGAGAGCTGACATATAATTTCCAGACGTCCATACTGGACCCGAGAGAGCTGTCGAGATGCCTAACTGCCCCATAAGTCACATGTATGAAGCCATGAATCCTTATTTCCTGGATCCAGAAAGTGAATTTTGTCAAGAAAGACTTCCCAATACCATACTTAAGCAGCTTCTTCAGTTCAGCCAAACGCCAGACACATAAGGCAAAGGCCTGAGTCTCAAGGGCTGGAGGTGACTGAAGAAAAGCAGCTGAAAACTGGAAAGAAGGCAAGAGGGGCCACTTCTCAACACCCCTGAGCTCCCACGTACATAGGCGTTAGGTCGCAAAGAGAACACAGGTGAGTATTGTTCATGGTCAAAGGGAAAAACGGAACGGAGCAAATGAAATAAAGAAACCAAAGTATCACCACTTTGTCACATCGCCCTCAAGGAAATATGCTTTATTTTCTGGTTTTGTTAAGTGAAATGCTTCTATCGCTAATGTTGCGTTTACTGTCTTCATTTCCATTTTTCCTACTGATATTTCGATTCTCTGGATACATTTTAATGGTGCTAGACCAGTACTATGTAACCAAACGGGCATGTATATTGGATGCCAGAAAAGGGTAAGTTATTAGTTCATGTCTTCAGAAACAATAGCATCCTGATTTTAAAATAGGAAAGGCGGAGGAGAAGAAGAAAAGCATGAGCGAGAGCACATCAGAGGCTTCCCTCAGTTCCAGAGGGAAAAACAGGGTAAGCGAGGATGAGGTGATGAACACCTGGGTAGAGAACACACTCTAGATCATTTCGTTCTCCACGCATCACCCCGGCCACTGGGGTCCTTTATCTGCCCAGGCAGGGCTCGTGTACTTCACCTAGTTCAGCATCTTCTCTCAGGAATAATGTTTCAGTGTAAAACAAACAAACAAATAACGACTGATCATCCTTTTAAAATATGGACAAAGTACAGGGTGGAGATGGAGACTTTGCAAATAAAAGCCAGATTTCGGCATCTTCTGTTAAGAGTTTTTAAAAGATGACCTCGATACGTTTTAATGAGCACTTGACTATCAGTATTTCTTTCATTCTTATAATACGACGATAGCCTCGAAACTGTGAGCCTCTGATCTCAGTGAGGCTGTGGAGTTATTACTTTCAGGCAGAAAATCCCCACGTCTATAGACTAAATAATAAAGAAAGAAAGTGACATTTGTATCACTTTTTCAAATGTTTGCAAATGCTTTATAAATAATAAAATACAACTTTATAGAAGCATTAATACATATCAGCTTTGATATTTCTATTTTTCCAATGATTCGACGTAAAAATATAACTACCATAAAACAGAGTAACTAGAAATGCCATACTTATTTTCTTTCAATCAACTAATTCTGATTCTGAGTTCCCATCTCTCTGTATAAGCAGGGAATTCAATCTCTTTTTCCTCTGGATTTCCCTCACCCACACACAGTGCCAGAGTTACACCATCCATTCTCATCTATTTTCCCCAGTGTTTTTGTCAAGTGTGGGATCTTCAGTGAGTCTGGATATTAGGTACTTGGGATCCAGTCTTACTGGGTGCTACTCACTGCTTCTGAGGGCTGGACCTGTAGGAGCAAGACCACAGAGCCCCTTCTACTCTAGGCTTCAAATACAAAGGAAGTAAACTATATAAGGGAACAAACTCGATATTTCTATCAATTATGCTACTATTATTTTGTATCAATCAGGATCTAATTAGGAGACAGAAACCACCCAATAAGTTTAACAGGGAAATTTTAATATAAAGAACGACTATCATAGAGGATTAACTCTTAAGGATTAAAGGATAAAGAAAACTCCAAAGAAAACCTAAGGAATGAAAGAGAGCACCCAATGAAGGAGCAAACTTGACAAGGA
>NW_011889173.1:57714-59075 GCF_000151845.1 Pteropus vampyrus
TTAACACTCAGATTTGAAACACATTACTGCTTTGGGATTTACTTTTTACTGGACTTCGCAAATTGCTAAAACCAGGACTAATAACCATTCTCTTTCACAATGATTTTCTTCTTTGCTTAGAATGCAGCCCTGTGAGAATGGTGCTTCCCAACCTCTTCTGACCCCAGAGAAGCCCTTAACCCAGCAGTTGGCTTTTGGAAAAGGAGAATAAGAACATCCTTAGCACTGAGCACTACAGAGCAGACCAGGCATTTAACTAGAAAATCAAGTTTCTTTGTCCAAATTCTTCCACTGATCCGAGCAAAACAGAAGAAAATAGTGGCACCGACCTCCTAGGGTCGTCGTGACAGTTGTAAGGCACACAACTCTGTGCCTGACACACAGCAGGCATTCACTCAGTGTTCCCTCTGACTTTACTTTGCATGCCTGGCCGCTCTGTTTTAAAACTTTGCAAGACCATTCTTAGCATTTTCCAATGCTTCTACAAGTGTGGACAATCCCAGCAACCAGAAGCTGCAAAATTCTCATTATCCTACGATGTTATTTATCCCACATGAACGTCAGAGATTCATCATCAAGGAGAGCTTTAAGCAATGTAGATGCACACATCTCTCTAAACAAATCATCCAGAATAATATCAAGCAACTGTCAAATAAGGGTTTCCTGAACTTTATCGCATCTATCTCAAGCTTCTAAAGGGGAAAACCCCTTTTTCTCAAAGAAAATAGATTTGTTAAAAAGCAGATCCCATCAAAAGTCTCCTATTTTAATTCCTAATAAAGAAAAGAAAAACAGTAAACTCTTCTTTAAAGTCATTCCACAAAACAAGGTAAGACCTCTGAAACACAAACAGTGAAATTTCTTTTGCGTTTGCACAAGTTTCTTCTACTTATTTACCTAAGGAAATATTTTCGTCCACGGTCCATTAATATGCTTGAAAGGATGACAAAGGGAAAAAAAATAAACGTATGACTCAAAACAAGATATATAACATGGAAATGCAAATATTTCATACTCTGTTGCAATATCGTGTCTAGATGGAGGGTTTTTCTTCACTCTACTTCCTCCTCACTGACCAGATTCAGGGTGTAATATTTTCCATTCAAGATCCACAGTAATTTATCGTCAGACTGTCAAGTCCTTCAGCAGCCTGCCTAATATTATACATCCCAAAGAACTTTGGGGACATCTTATAAGCAGATGACGGAAGACCACGAGGAGCATTGTATAGACGAGGAAACACCTCAGACGGTAAGTCCTGCTCCTCAGAGCCTCTGGCCCCTGCTGCTCTTCAAACGGTCCTTAACTTTTCTCCTTTTTGTAAATATTCATCTTAATTCACTAATCTAAGTTATGAAAAA
>NW_011889173.1:60395-87538 GCF_000151845.1 Pteropus vampyrus
GAGAATCATACTACGAATGTCAAGAAATATGTAAGATTTTCCTACATAACTGATGAACTGCAGAATTACAACCACTCCCTGCCTCTGCTCACACATAGTCCACCGTCAGTCACCTCAGGAGACACCGTGGCTCCTGTATGAGTGAAAAGCGGTGAACAGAACCCCACAGACAGGACGACCACGTAACTTAACATGCACTTCGGGGACTGCCGAGGAAATGAAAAGCACCATCGGAATTACGCCAGGACTGTCCCCAGGTAAACCGGTGATCTGACCACCCTGCGTCTGAAGCTGTCGGGGAGACCGCCTGTTTCTCTAATTTTAACCTTTTGCTCTAATCGGTTTTCTATCCTAACGAGTGCTCTTGCTCTTTTAGATACATCTTCAATCACCCGAAGCAAAAACCCAGGTTTTCCCAGACATCTTGGTGAACCCTGCCAACACCGGCAAATCCTACCTAATGATCTTAAATACGCATACACTTGACCTTTCCAGTCTGCACCCTAACTTAATAAAGCTTCAGGGGGACGTTTTCTAAAAGATGCAGGTTATTCGCCACTCAAACCATCCTACCTTAGAGAGCTGCCTCTTGTTTGTTCAGAAAAACAGTTATTAAGTACCAGGCACCCTTCTAGGTACTAGCTGGGTACCTAAGGCTTTTAACCCATTTCCTGTTTAGGAAGAAAAAAAAGTGTAGCTCGCTGCCAATGTGAATTTAATTTTACAATACATGCTCTTTGAGGCTATAAATCTGACTGGTTTACAATGTGGAAATACAATATAAAAACTGTTCTTGGAGTTATTTCTAAACAGACCTTGTCCCTAATCCTAACGTAACAGAAATGTATACATAAATCGGATTCATCAAATGAATCTTTGGCTAATAACTGTTCGAGAACAATGTTAACATCACATGTAGAAATGCTACGTTTTCTAGGATTTGACATTTTTAGCGATCGAGAATTACCATATTTTGTACATGGAAATACCACTACTAAAACCAGGATGCTATAAATAGAATGATGTCATTTGTTTCCAACGACTATCGATACACTAGAGCGATGAGAAAAAAATAACAAAAGGGAGATATTTCGTGGCAAACTTTGGGGGTGAGGTTAGGACCATAATCCGTAAGTTATCTCAGGATAAATGCTGCAGCCACAGGTGCTGCCGGCGAGTATTCTCGGGGCAAACAGAAAATGGGTTAAAAAGACAGGACTATCACGGAGATCTTACACTCAGTGAGGGAGACAGACGGTGAGGAGTGAGCACTGTGAGATACCTGGCTAAGATACCATCCCCCATCTGGGGTGGAGGGCGAGTCCACTTCAACAAGAGAGGTCAGGAAGGATGTGTCTGAGAAGGTCACCTCTGATCTGACTGCAGGACAGGCACTGTGCAGTGTGATGAGCCCCTTTCATGGGCCAACGTTAATTTTGTTTCCAGCTTTTCCTGTTTTCTCTCAGTTTGTGTAGACCACACGTGTTAACAGTAGTCAAAGTGACCCACCTTGGTTTTCTCATGAAACGGAAATAATAGAGATGAAAAGCAAAAGAGATTTCCACCGCATGTGCGAGAAAACCATGGGCAGTGGAATAATCACCGTCAGTCAGCATCAGATGGCCGGGGTGCCTGCAATGAGCCCCTCCTGAATCTGGCTTAATCATCGACAAGGTTGTCATGCTCCCCTAACAGTCCCTGGCTTGGGGACCAGTAAAGGAAGTCTATACCCAGAGAAATGCTGCGGACCGACAGGCACTCGCTGGACTTAGCTGACCACAATACTTTCCCAGGGCACCTTTGAGCTCATTTTTATGCTAACGCCAGACTGAGAGGCAGTTTTCTGAACGCACAATGTTCCTGGCATTATTCCTAGCCTCCATCGGCTGCTGGTCCCACTGACCAATTCATTCTTGTGGTTAGGTTATTCCTAGTGTTCAATATTTATCCTCCTTGCTGGCAGTTTTACACTGAGATTTCTTATTCCGCTGTTCCGGGCTAATTAGAATAATCAAAGCCTGTCTCTTACAAACATGAGCCACAAGTTGTTAAGTCAGCCTCAAGCTGGTTAGGGTGCTTATCATAAGTTTTTTTCGTGGTCCTCCTTTTTTTTCCAAACTCCAGGTCAAGATTGCTGCACGCCTCTCAACTTTATGCAACATGTGATTTTTGGAAATGTAACAAAAAGAAAGTCTGAATAGGCTTTTTTTAGACAGGGCACAGCAAGAGCCAAAGGAAATGGAATAATGAAGCCTGTTCGGCTATTCAGGCCAGGTTTGTTACCATGTTCAAATGTGGTTTTTGCCTTTTATAGTATTTAGATCATATCATTGACTCATGTTCCATAAGAACTGATTTGATTTATCCATTATGGCCTATTCCAATCCCCACTTCCTTTCTTACTCACTCTTTCTGTGAACCCTTTGCCCAAAGCCAGTTTGTTATAATGGCATATTTGATTGGACCACTGTTCACAGATAATTTACCCAATTGTCCTTTGTTAACTCTCTTTTGATTGCTTTCAGATGTTTTCTCCTACTTGTCAAGATAGGTAATCTATTTTTCATCCTCTTCTACATACTAAAATTTGATTTGCCATATTGTTTAGATCCTCAATAGAGCGTTTTTTGTTGTTTTTTTTTTTCAGGTATTCTTACCACTTGATATCCAGGTAATGCCCAATAATAATAGCAAACTCTTAAATGGCACTTACTATATTCCAGGCATTGTTCTAAGCACGTTATATTTATTAATTCATCAAATCCCAACAACCCTAAGAAGTAGATATTAGTATAACACTAGTATAGAAGATAAATGATGTGCTTTCCAGAAAGGAAAACTCTAAGATCAGGAAGACGTAGTAGATAGCTTTGAGCCAGAATGTCTCAAGAACAAAATGGAAAATATTCTGGCATCAGAGACAGTTCAACCGCTAAGATGACTAGTTCTTTTGATTTTTCAATAGCTTTCTGTACTGTAAAATAAAAGCAATGTTTGCTCTTAATCAGTAGGCTTACATTTAGCCTAAATTACCATCTTTTAATTAAAATTGTTAGCATGCCTAAAATAGTCACAGAGATGTAAAAGCACAACCTAGGGAACATAGTCAATAACGTCGTAATAACTATGTGTGGTATCAGGTGGAGGGAGCACCTTGGAAGTTATATAAATGCCTAATCACCGTGCTGTACACCTGAAATTAATATAATAGTGAATATCAACTATAATCGAAAAATTAAAAAAGAAAAAAAGAAGTGTTAACATGTCTTCCTTAAAATTCTAGTGACTTTAGTCATGAGAAATTTTTATATCACTATTTTAACGGCATACTAGCGTTGGCCTTATTTTACAGAAGAAACACACACCAAAAGCAAACGTGGTATTGCAGTGGCTAAGATGGACGTAAATAAACACGCCCTGCCTCTCAATTCAAATCCCTTCCTGAGATGGTGCTGGGGTACAGATATATTCCAGGATTGACATCTCCTATATTTAGTAACAGTATTCATAAGCACTGTTTAAGACAAGGCAGCAGGCCAACACGTAGTCAGTTATGCTAAGTCTGTCACCAAACCGAGACTTAATTACAGTTTTGGCTCCCAGAAATGGAGTCTTAAGCCGGTCAATCAGGAAGCGCCTGTTCAGCATTAGTTAGATAATCCGCCAGACAAACCCCTGCAATCCCCTCTAAGGAAAATAACCTTGCGATAACCAATCCGCTTTTTTGCCTAGAACAACTTCCTCGTTCATGTCTCCTTCTGCCTATAAAGCCTCTTGCCTTTTATGGCTCTTAAGAGTTCCTTTCTATCTTCTATAGTTGATGGTGCCTGATTTATGTCTAAAGCCAATCACATCTTTAAATTTTACTCAGTTGAATTTTTTTTTTTGGATAGCACTTACTATTAAACTAAATTACACTTCATTTGTGGGTGATAAGGACCAGACGTGATATTCCCTGAGCAAATATTGTACTTATTCCTAAAAACCACCCCAGGAAAACGGTGTGAGTTGTGAGAATCACTGATTCCAGTCTTAGATCCCCATAAGACTCTCACTCGTTTCCATTATAACTGAGCTCGCATGTTCAAATACAGAAGCAAGAACGAAGTCACAGAATCTGCAGCTCTTTCATGGAAGTCCCTCTGCCACCACGCACGCTCAGCCAGAGTTCTCCCCGAGGATACCGGCTTCTGCTGGAGATCCCTCCCCATCACCCTTCCCGCTTAGAACACTCAGAAACCTGAAGCATGTGACTTATTCGCGAAGAGATAGCAAAGCTCAAAAGCAAGAAAGGGAAAGTTCTGGCAGAAAGGCGAGGAAGGAAACTGCAGAGAGCGAGCAGAAAATCATCCAGACGGTTTGTAAACGAGGAGGCACAGGAGGGGTGGCCTTGGGCAAGCACCGAACACCTGGCGCTCCATCCGGATCAAAGGAGCCAATTAGTGACTGCACTTAGAGCAGAGCCTGGCCCAACATAAGCAATGAGAAAATTAATCAACAAAAACCTCATTTCAAATGGAGCCAGGAGCAAAAGCTGACCCCACAGGAAGAGACCTACCTTGTGACCACAACAGGCAAGAGACTTTCCTCGTGACCCTCAACGGACAGCGGTGCAACCTGACGACCTCAGCGGGAGATGGGGAAAGGCTCCTTCTGGCTCAGTAACGGCTCGGCCAATGGGAGCCCGCCAGAACCAGCCAATGAGAAGCCACCACACTTAGTACCTTCGGCTTCCTCCAATGGAATCTTCGTTTACAACAGCCCCTCTCGAGTCTATAAAAAAGCATTTCCCGCTTGTTTCTCAGCCTTGGTGATGGTTTGCCCTTAGACTGTATGTCCCAAATTGTAAATCTTTTGTTGTTTCTGAATAAACCCGTTTTGCTGGAGAAAGGACTGACTGTCTATTTTTTTAAAGTCAACAGTAATTTCCTGCTATTCAGCAAGAAGAAAATTGAGCCCAGAAGGAAGAAGACTGTTTAAAGCAATGATGAGTTTAAAACAACTTAAGATGAAGAATCTAAATAAGAACTCAGCTCAGAAATAAAGATAACTCATTTCTGAGATTACAAAGGTGGGACTAAAATAGTAGATAACAATGGAAGATGATAAGCCAACTCAAAAGGAAATTGAAGCATTTCTAAGGTCACTGTCCTGTTGAGGAGTAGAAAAAGGATACTTACTAACTTTAGACATTGTTCGAAAAATTAAAATTAGAGATATATAGGATATATATTTTTAATATATATTTTAATTATATATCATGTTTTTGAATGGATCAACAAATTGTCATAACCATACAGTGGAATACTGTTCAGTAATAAAATGAAATGAACTCTTGATATGTACAACATAGAGGAATCTGAAAATGATTCTGCTAAATAAAATCAATTATACGAAAAAGTACACACACGGTGTGACTCCACTGATATAAATTTCTAGAAAATGCAGACTATTCTCTGACAATGGAAAGCAGATCAGAGGGTGCCTGTGAATGAGGAGTCAGAGAGGAGGGATTGCCACAGGAGATGGTATGGTCACTGAGTACAGTGACCGTTTCGCAAGTGTATAAGTCAAATGAAATTGAGAATTAAATACATGCAATGTATTGTGTGTTAATTATACTTCAATAAAACCTGTTTAAAAAAGTTTGGTGTTGGTGAAGAATTGATAAAAGATGAGTGAATAAGAATAGAGAGCCCAGAAATTGACCTATATATAAATATATGTAAAATTGGTGTATGATGAAGATGGCATTACTAACCAGTGGAGAACTGATGAACCAACCTATAAATAGTATTGAGCAGTTGTCTTTTCACATTGAGAAGTTAAATTAGATGCATACCCCACAAATCAATACCAGACTGATCTAAAACCAAACATGGAAAAAAGAAAAAAGGCTTAAAATTATTAGTATATAGTATAAGAGAATATACTTATGACATAGAGGTAGGCAAGGATCTCTTAAATAAGATGCAAAAAGCATAAATAATAAAAGAGAATATCAATGTTTGACTTTGTCAAATATGAAACTTCAATTTTTCAAAAGATACTATAAACAGAATTAAAAGAGAAGTCAGAGGCTGGGGAAAGGTCTATGCCCTCAGAACAAAGGATTACTATCCAAAAATATACTTTTAAAAAACTGACAATGACTAGGCAATCCTCAGAGGGAGGAATCCAAACAGTGAACAAACAAATAAAAAAAAGCTCAACTCCTCTGGTAGGGAAGTGCAAATCAAAAATAGTACTTCTCACTCAGCAGACCAGCAAAGATTTAAGATGTGAAAATACCAAGAGTTGAGAAGGATATGGAGAAATGATTCTCATATGATCCCAAGGGTAAATTTTGAACAATTGCCTTAGAGAGCAGGTCGTCACTATCCAATAAAATTGAAAACATGTTTATCTTCAAACCCAGGGATTTTATTTGGTGGGGAGGAAAAGAGGAGAGTAGCAAGAGTCTGGTAAGTTTGCGCCATTTGTGTTCCCTGAAAGATCTAGACCGCCTTCACGAGTTCCAAATTTTAAGTAACTCACTTTCCCACCATGTTGAGCAAGGAGATGGGGCCAGAACTGGGGGCTCAGAAAATAAGAAGGAAAAGGCCATTCTGTTACAGCTCTGACTTCTACTACTCGCTGATCGACATTGCCTCTTCGGAATCTTGACAGACGTTCCTCTCTTCCTGCTGCACTCTGCCCTTCTGTGTGACTAGGCCCATTTCATCGCATGTTTGTGACCGTGGCCACCACACTGCTCAGCCCTGACAGGCGATGAGTCTTAGAGTCTTAGCACAAGATATTAGCAACAGGCCTTGGCATCATGTTTGATCGAGTAAAACTAGGGGAGTTTTCATCCTCACCAGCAGAACTAAATAGCCTTTCCACAAGAAAATAAACAATCCAACTTTTTCCATTTGTAGAAAACAGCAAAGACAATTTTGTCAGTCTGTGGTATCAAGCTTGCTGGTCTCATGTGACAATTACCTCACCGACCCGCCCTTGTTACAGCTGAAAGTTGGAGATGCTCCCTAGTCAGGGAGCTGGGCCGGTGCCAGCATACCCACATTCGTCACCCCGTGGCCCTTGGAGTGGCTCGATGTGGGTGTGGGATGGAGCAGAGCCCACAGCCACACAGAGGTGGAGCCCACAGCTTTGACCTCACCCGTACCCTGCCATGGCCCGCAGAGCTAACCAGCCCCAGCTCCTTATTCCAAGGAGAGGGACATTAACCTTTTCATCATTCTATCATTTACAACACAAAATTACAAATGTCCGTGCGCACCCATCATTGTCAAAAGGATTGTCTTTAAATGTTTGTTTCATATTTATTTATTGAGGCCAACATTTATTGATGGATTTTCTATCGCTGAGAAAGTGTATGCAATCGTGTGCCTCATAACAACGTTTTGGTCAAAGACAGATCATACATACGATGGTGGTCCCATAATGTTGTAATGAAGTATAAGCAAAACGTTTGTTTTCAACGTTGAAAGGGAAAGCTGGACCGGACTATGAAGCTGAATGTACTGCCAGCTCTGGGTGGGTTAAACAGACAAGGCTCAGCGTTCTGTACACCTGTCCTTTGGTCGCCCTCTGCTGGGCCCCAGGGTTGGTGAAGGAGCTAGAGGTGTGGGCGGAGCAGGAGGGGAGCCTGGGAGCCTGGGAGCCTGCTCCCGCCCGGCCCTGTGCACGTGCGTACACACACACACACACACACACACACACACACACACACACACACTATCTTTTATACTGCATTTTTACTGTGCCTTTTCTATGTTTAGATACACAAATATTATCTGTTGTGTTACAAACTGCCTACAGCAGTCAGTGCAGTAACATGCCATGCAGGTTGGTAGCCCAGGAGCAATAGGCCATGCCACAGAGCCTAGGCGTGTAGCGGGCCAGACCATCGAGGTTTGCATGAGTGCGCTCTGTGATGTTCACACGATGACGAAATCACCTAAGGATGCGTTTCTCTGAACATATCCACATTGTTTAGCGATATATGACTGCATATAAACAGGTTCATTACTAATTCATTTCCACAGTTCAACACAGAGTCAGTGTTTAGGGGGAAAATAAATTTGCAAGTTCTTCACTTGTCTGCCGTTTTTTTTCCTCTCTCCAGTTTTCCTTTGCGACTTTGAGGATCAGATGGTTCCAGAAGGCAAACAAAAGGGTTTCAATTTAGGGTAATATAACTAATCTCCAGTAGATAGAATAATGCACTCATCAGTTTTTACTGGCCTTGACTTTCAGCCGATAACCTCTAGAGCATCAGCTATCACAAAAACACAGTGACGATTGGTGTCACCAAGGGTGTAGCTTCACTCCCACACCACCGCTTCATTCCAGGACACTATCTACCTGGGGGAGCAGGACCAATAGGTCTCCAGTTATAGAAGAACTCAAGTGTCCTTAGAATGACCCATATTTCTAATTTATTCCAGCAATGATGCAGTGCCCTCTGAGAATCAGATGCCTGCCAGGCTGAGCTGGTCATCATCCAACTCTTATTTAATCTGAACCCTTTACCATTGTCAGCTCAGACCCAAGCATGAGCAGGCAGAGCTGTCAGGACGAGGGCCTCCTAGAAGAGTCTCTAGGTTACCATGTACAAATTTAAAAGGGTCCTGATGTGGTAGACAAGGCTCAGGGCTGGACCACAGCCCTGAATTTTATTTTACCTGAATATCTCAGTTTAAAAGCAGACAATCCCTTCCCAATATTCTCTAATTCTAGAATTAACTCTACAAGATGCCAGTTAATGAGATATTGACTAAAAGAATCCATTTAAACTTAATAAATACAACCATCCTGAAAGAGCATTGGCCCCAGCTGAGCTGGTGAGAAAAAACACAATCTGAAGTAGAACGAGAAGAAAAATGCAACAGCCTTAGAGTGAAAACTGATAACAACAAAATATATATGTACCATGAACTCCTAAGTGGCTTGAGTAATGGAGGAAAAGATCACAGATTAACCCAAATTAGTCACACCATGCTACAAAAGGATTACTATAACAAGTAATTATTTAAAATTAAATTCTTCACCAGAGTTAACTCAAAACAGATTATAGACCTAAATGTAAAGTACAAAACTACAAAGCTTCTAGAAGAAAATATAGCATAGAATCTATGTGACGTTAGATTTGGCAATGACTCTGTAGATACAACACCAAAAAGTGTAATCTATAAAATAAAAATTGATAAATTGGACTTCATTTAAATTTTAAAAACTCCAGATCTGGAAAAGACGCTGTTAAGAGAATGAAAAAAACAAGCCACAGACAGTGAGAAAATATTTGCAAAACATATATCTGAGAAAGAACTTGAACCCAAAATAAATAAAGAACTTTTAAAACTCAAAAATAAGAAAACAAATCAATTAAAAGCTGTGCAAAAGATCTGAACAGCCACTTCACCAAAGTAGATACAGAAATGGTAAATGAGCATATGGAAAGACGCTCAACACTATTTATAATTAGGAAATAAATAATTAAATCAACAGTGAGAGACCCACCTTGTACTTATTAGAATGGCCAAATTCCAAAACGCTGACAATCACCAAATGCTGACAAGGACGTGGAGCAACAGGAACTCTCAATCATTGCTGCTGGACATGCAAAACGGTGCAGACGGTTGGAAGACAGCTCAGCAGTGTCTTACGAAGGTAAACACAGTCTTACCATATGACCCAGGAACACACTCTCCGGTAGTTCACCAATTGACTTGAAAACTTGTGTCTGGACAAACGCCTGCACTTGAACGCTCGCGGATGTGTACACCACCAAGATGTTCTTCAACAGGTGAAAGGAGCCACAAACTTTGGCACATCTGTACGGTAGACTATTAATCAGTGATTTTAAAAAAGGGATCTCAATCCCTCACAAAAAACACTGAGAGCCATCCACTGTTTGAGGTGGATGACACCTTGTGCAGGTGTCATCTACACAGGGATCCCTTTTAAGGAGACCTCGGGTGCACTTCTTGTCAGCATGTTTCACTTCTGGTTCCTGGAAACACACACCTTCGCCCTGCTGTTGAGTATGCCCCTCGCTCCGCACTGACTTACTGGCCAGAGCAACGGCAATAAGTATCTGCTGCTTCAAGCCACCCAGCATGTGGTATTTTGTTACAGCAGCCCAGGAACCTAATTCACCCCCTCTGTCACCTGGTTCGAGGTGGGGACATTAGTCCCACCCTTTCCTGATTGAGGGGGAAATGCCACAGCAATTCCACCACTCTCTCCAGAAAACTCCTCTGCATCATGACTTGCACTTCACTTCATGTCGAGGCTGGAGGTGGGCGACGCTTCCAGAACTGATCTGGGACCAGTCCCCTTCAAGTCCCACATGCGCAGTCCCCACCCCACTTCACAACATGGGAGCACTCGGCACTTGGGTTTTGTTTTTGGCTTTAGGGCCATTGATGAAACCGAAACTAAAAAAGTCCCATTGTAACATCCCACTGCATATTATCTTCAATGCAACCCATCTCATTAGCTGAATTTCTTCATTGCTTCTTAATTTAATCAGCATGTTCCGGTCAGAGTAATCCCCTGCCTATGTCCATAAATACAGCCAACTTACAGACAACTGGTGGGGCCACATAACCCCACCAGCATCTTCAGCCCCACTCTGCAACCCATTCTAGAGCAAGGCAGGAGGAGACGAAGCTCCGATGTCACATCCCATCCATTTCATAGGAAAGCGGTTTCTTGTTCAGTATCCTCGGGTTTCTAGAACCAAGATCAATGCTCCCATCTGAGGTGTCCCGTGTCCCACCACATTCTTTCCCCAGCACTTTTAGGGACAAAAATCCCTCACCCCCACTCTGGTTCTCCCAACCACAGTGACTGGGTTCTTGTCTCAGAACTCGGCCCCACGAGATTAGGTTCGCAACATCTCTGCCCAAAGCCGTCACTTGCTCTTTGAAGAGAAAGCCTGGGGGTTGGATCGGGTTTGTGCCTTTTGCTAAGGAGTAGTATTCATGTCTCACCTGTCTTCTCTCCCGTCCCGCCCCATCCCGTGGCAAATATTCTGGAAAACTCTCCTCGAGTGTTGCAGCAGTGGACTTTGATGGATGGTGCCTGCCCCAGGGAGGGCTCCAACTGGTCTACACTGAGCAATTGTAATCCGACCCTCTTAGCAGAGCTTAGTTTAGGAACCCAGGCGTAAGCCCATCGGCGAACAGACTGGTTCAGAAACAGGCAAGTGATTCAGTTGTAAACCAAAGCGATGCGAGAAATTTGGGGTTCTGGGTTTTTCACTTTTCGGAGAATCCAAGACATTCCTCTCTGCTGCTGGAGGTGAACAGAGAAGCATGAAGCCCTGACTGAGTGGCAGCCAAACCACAACTACCCAGAAGACGAGCCTTTGCGTGAAGCTGGTATTGTGAATGTCAGATCAAACAGACAGAAAACACCTGGACCCTTGCAGACCATACCGAGCCGCCGAATCCATCAGCCCTGAAGTCCTCAGACTTCTGTTACATGAGCCCTTCAATGCCTTCATCAGTTAGGCCAGTGTGAGTTGGGACTATTTCGGCAACTAAAACATCCTAACCGATCCATTCTTAATTGGGACCAAACTTCAGTCTCATGGCTCAACACACTTGTCACTAAATGTTCAGCTGAGTGTATGTGTTTGTCTATATACCCGTATAAACCTCGAAAAATGTAAAACGCAAATTGAAACTTCTAACATGATGTTTACGTTTGTACTTGCATACCCTGCAATATGCCGACAGATTAAATAGTGACATACAAAATAAATATTGTATAACTGCAAGTACACACACACATAAATACAGCCAACAGCGTGATCTTAACTAAGAGGGAAGAAAAATCAGTGTTTGGGGCATATAATGACAATTTATCAAAATTACTTTAATGGAATCTCTCTGTGGCGGTGAAGCTTAAATGCTTTGAAGTGAAGTTTTAGGATAAGGTTTTAAAAGTCATCCTAATAACCATTAGGAGCCTAATAAAAATAGTGATCAAAATTTATAGTAAACAGGCCTGACACTGAGGATATCACACCGGCAAACATGCCACATGAGTAAATATGTCTGTTAGCTATGTTACACCATAGCCAGGCTTACACAATGCCAAATATCTGGTTGAAAACTAAAAATTATCAAATAATAACAGCGTCTTCGCATAGTCATAGATTTGGAATATGAAGTAGAAATTCATGTTTTATGTTAAAGTTTTTATTTCACGGTCTAACTATAATACAATTTTGGTCTTTATCAAGGTCAGAATTAAATTTAAAAACTAAATATTAACGTTTGTGTATTTTACTAATTAATATATAATATATTTTATTTATAAGCCACTAGAATTGCTGATTAAATAGAACTAGAAAATAAAACATGAAATCGAATTTGAAATTGTGTTAATGTGGTCATCTAAATATTGAAGCTCTCATACATTTTCGAGATGTAGATTGCACATTAATTTTACAATTTGATTTTGAAACAAATCTATTTCAAATGTTCACAGATGTTAGAGTTCAAAAACTCAAATTTAAGACAAATACATTCTCTGGCAATAGCAAAGTATATATTGTATATTTGAAGAATTCATAAAGCACTTTAGAAACATTAGTGTAAAGTCAAGAAAAAAAATAACGACATTTTAACTGAAGTTTGCCTAGTGGCAATTACTGAAGACTGAAAACAGATCTAAACAATCTAAACAAATCTAAACAAACATCAGTAAGTTTTAGATAAACTATCTAATAGTCTAAAATATAACAAAACGGTAAACACCATAACCAAAGAAAATTTTTAAATATTTGACTTAAATGGAAAATAAAAAGCAATAATCTTGGCATTTGCCCAACACATGCATTCTCAAATTCTTGTATTTATTTACCAGAACTACATAGTATCTTTCATCTAAAGTTCAACTTAATGTTAAAATTTTTTAAAATAACCAGAGGCAAACACACAGCCTGATTCTCCTCAAAGATCTCTAGAAGAGATTACATACTCATCACAATTTAAAAGAAACAATTACATTTAAAGAATAATTCCTCTGTCTCTAACACACATCTAACATACGCACGCACGCACGCATTAAAAATACCAAATCGATTATCTGGGTCTGAATGAATAGGCAATAAGTAACTATTTATCCTAACATTTTTAAGCTACAGTCTTTTGATATATTTTTGGATACTCTCAAGTTTTTCTACACAAATTAGTAAAGTGTTTTTTTCATTTCAGTAGTAATGCAAGAAAATCTTAATATAATGCTCCCTGGGCCATTTGGAAGTCTGCTTTATGTCTGAGGACGGCAAGACAATTTTGCTTGCGGTGCGTTTAACATGGTCATCGGGTAACTGCACTTTAAGTTTGGTGAGCTAAGCAGAAATGAACTCAGATGAATGAGGCATTTTTAACCCAGTAAAGGTAAAAGGTATGTTGTATTGCAGATGGCAAGAGGAATATATATTTTGCAATATTTTGACTAAAGGACAATGTTAGGAGAATTGGATTGCCTCAGGGAATGGCGTGGAAGCCTGCCAAGAAAAACACAGAAGCTGGGGAGTAAGAGGTTTACCTGAGGGGGTGAGGGGGTTCAGTTTCACTGCCGCTGTCCACTTGGATTGTGTCTCACACTTGTGTTTGCATTAAAGAATTTTATAGTTGTATAAGATCTATAAAATCAGAGTTCGTAGGTAGGTTTGTATTTTTACATATTCATATTAAATATGATAAAAATCATTTAAGTTTAAAAAAATAAAACATTCAACTGAGTCTCCTAAATTCTATCATTTACACACACACAAAAAACAGGTTTTCTGATGAATCTTACCATGCCTCTAAAATCTTCTTTTCTGATTTTCCAGCAAATGGGCAGAGCGGGATCATTTCAGACAATTGCTAAATCCTGGCAAAAGCTGTGCCCCAGGGCCCACATCTGGCTGGCATAAAATTCATCTCGCAATGCATTCTTAAATAGATTTTTATCCAATAATATTGCCTATAGCTCTCTGAACAGAGGTTTCATAATACGTGGCTCTAGCAGCATTGCAGTAAAGAAAGTAGAAATTATCGCACCAATTCAATGTATTCAATCATCCAACCAATATTTATCAAGCATCCAGGGCAGTGTAGTGGGTTCTGAGGACACAACGCTGATTTTTAAAACAAAGATCAGGTCTACGGCCTTTCCACCCTGAACAAGCCCGATCCCGCCTCATCTCGGAAGCTAAGCAGGGTCGGGCCTGGTTAGTACTTGATCCCGTCTGATCTCGGAAGCTAAGCAGGGTCAGGCCTGGTTAGTACTTGAATGGGTGACCACCTAGGAAGACCAGGTTCTGTAAGCGTAAAAAAAAAATAAAAATAAAAATAAGGAATTGTAAACTGACAAAGTCCTTGCAATCTGTGAGGTCAACCAAGAGTTGTCTCGCCTAAAAAAAAAACAAAGATCAGGTAATCCGCCAATGACCACACAGGTAGCAAGAAGAACAGCCAGGATTAGAGCAGGGTTCAAACGAGAAAAACACATCTGTCCCCAGAGCCTACACTCTCAACCAGTGTCACACACTGCTCACCTGTTCAATAAGTGGTGGTCTACACAGACCAAAAGAATGCAGGGCACGTGGGCAGCAATCAATGGGCTGCCTAGTCCAAGCGTGATTTTTTAGGGGAACCAGCAAACTCTAGAGAGCAGATGGACTGCACCCCCTTTGTCATACTCATAATCATAACACAAGCAGAAATATTGGTCAGCAGAGAGTTTGAGATGATACTCTGAAAACCATCTGGAGTGCAAATTATATACTGCAAATTACTGGCCCGTTCACACCCCTTCACGGTCACCTGGGTTGAGGTGGAGTTTGTAGAATAAACTAGAACGTGCATAAACAGAAGGCCACTCACTCCACAAGGAGGCACCCCGGGGGATTGCGGGAGGCAGGGCCATTGTCTTCTCCAGAGGACAGTTCTGGGTCCACTTCAACACAGAGACAAATGGACCCTTGAAGTCCAAGTTGGAGGCCATAAAGGATACCCACAATAATTCCCACCAGGCAAGTGTTTTTAAAGGACTCTGACTCACCAAATGTTATTCGTAGCCATTTGAAAAAAAATCTTAGTGAAAGACCAGTAATGTCTCGAAACATTTTAACTTTCAAGAAGCTTAAATGAATTGAACTATGTAATGTGGTTAGCAATGAGCCTTTAAAATGACCGTCCGGTTTTTCAAAGAGCATATCTTTTGTTACGCTCTCTGATAATAAATAATTAGATGTCTATCAAGACAGCTCCATAGTAAAACCATGTCATCAGTATATGGGATAATGCTTTCTATTCCATTTTCCACAACTAAGGACATCTGCCATCTAGACTGAGAAAAATGCTAGACTAACATGTGACAAGAATATAATTATGGGAAAGATCTATTAAGTATCCCCTTTTTTAAACTGAGCATGTGCTAGGCGTCAAGCCCTGTGATAAGTTTTAGGGACACAAAATGAATAAAGACTTGATTCTCACCCTGGAGAAACTCAAAGCTTCGTGGAGAGAACAGATCTAGAAGTGAATTGTTACAGCATAAACCAGTAAGTACCAGACAGAGAAGAGAACAGGGAATAGAGACAAAAGGACCAGTATGGCCCGAAGTGTCAAAAACAGGCACCATTACGCCAAACCTTAAAGAGGAAGTGGATTTTCCCAGGAAGAAAAAGAGGTGGAAGGAACAAATGAAATATCTAAAGAAATAAGAATTATAACCTATACCAATCTGATTGCCTTCTCGTGGGAAGAAAGAAACTCCTTGGCTGGAAGTAGAGGAAGTAAAATCAATATGTGACATCACGATTGACACCCACACGCCCTCTTCCTCAACCGCGATTGGGGTGCTCTTTAAAATGGCTGAAAACCGAGGATGGCAGTCGCATCACCTACATAAGTCAGGACAAAGGATTTGAAAGAAAGAAATGAAACGAGCTCTTGCCTAAAGGAAATAATAATTTGGGGGCGGGGGTGGGGGGCGATGCTTAAGAAACAAACAGGAGCACCGATCGTGGTGAATTGAATTCGGCAGACCGCAGAAACCTCCGGCGCATTTCGAAGTCTCCTGTCGGAACCTTTACAAGACTAGCACGTAGGCTAACGACCCAGCCCAAGCGTATCGGAGACACAAAGAAGCTGCTCCCTGTCACAGTTTGCACAGGGTCTGTGATGCCCAGACCTTCCAACTAACTACACGATGGCAGCGTCTAAGGCAGAAACGTGTAGAAACACTGCCACCTACTGGTTTTAGAGCAAATATATTTAGGGTCATAGAAAAAAAGACAAACCCGCGGTTTCCTCCTGATGGGGAAGAATAGGGCTTTACCGGGATTGACCTTTAAAGCCTGCTGGAGAGCGTGGGAAACGGGCCCTTTAACCTGGACGCCGCATACGAGTGAAATCTGAGACAAAGGGCAGAGGGCGGATGGATGGCTCTGAGCTTCAGAGGAACCCAGGGCACACTCTAGAATGAGGAGTTTGAGAGGAAGGCATAAATTTAGGGGGCACGATAAAGGCGCAATAAATTTCCACTTCCCACCCCACTCCCAGAAGCCTTGGAGAAGATGACTCTTCTATGACAGAGAAGAAATGGGAAAACTGGCCCCAAGCATAAGACACCATGCCAGGAACCTAGAGAAGACTGCTAGCGAGGTCTAAGCCAGTTCGCAGGGCAGCTCTGCGGGATTTAAGCAGACGCCACGCCACACCAGGGCAGAAGACATTTGGGACAGGGCTGCAGCCCAGCTCTTACCTTCCTAGTCTGACACCCTTGTAGGGCACAGCTTGTCAATCACATGCAGAGGCCCTGGCTATTGGTAAGTGTCCCTATGCTGGTGGTAAACATTTAACCACCTACGAGTTATTTGTTGTTCATTTGTTAACTCTGTTTCTACAAAACTAAACATACTCTCACTATATCCAGCAATCACTAACCTTGGTATTTACTGAAATTAGTTAAAATGTATGTCCACACAAAAACCTGCATGAAGATGTTTACAGCAGTTTTAATTAATCATAATTGCCAAAACTTGAACGTATCAAATGTCCAGACAATGGACTATTATTCAATGCTAAAGAAATGAGCTATCAAGCCATGAAAATATGAAAAGCGTATTACTAAGTGACATACCGTATGATTCCCACTCTATGGCATTCTGGAAAAGATAAAACTCTGGAGGCAACAGAAGGATCAGTGGTTGCCAGGGGTTGGGGGAAGGGACGGAGAGGTGGAGCACAGAGGATTTTTGAGCTTAGTGAATCTACTCTATACTCAACCCTGGCAGCACATTCGAGTCACCTTAGGGAAACTTTGCACAGGAAATGATGCCCAGGTCTGGGCACAGGTGTATTTCAGAAGTTTCCCAGGTGACCGTAGTGCACATCCAGGGTTGAAAACCATGATCGGAGCCCAGCGATGGAGAGGGACCAGCCCAGAGAAGCGTGGACTGGAGCAGGTGCATGCGTATCACGTTGCCCCTGTGCAGGGCTGCTTGCTGTGGTACCTGCTGCCCGTGCCGCTCAGCGCCTGGGGCCATGATGGCTTCTGCCCACCTAGGGTCCAGGCTTCCCTTGCAGAGTGCGGAGATGTTGTGAGAGGTGGCCGCCCAACCAGGCACTGCTTTCCTTAGCCCCGCTTACATCTTCACGGGGCCACAGCGTGAGACCTGTACTGTGACCAGAGGTGCTTAGGAAGTGGGTAAGCCTTAACTTTCTGGTGTCCCTTCCGCTGGCTTGCTGGGCATGAGTGCTATGATTCTGGAAGCCATTTGTTGAAGGTGGCAGAGACATGGAAGAGAAGATGTCTGTGTCCTACAATCACTGCTTCTAGGAGAGCTACGTGATCAAGATCAGCAGGTTATGGGAGCAAGGAGTAGCATTTAATGAGCTAAGGCACAGAAATACTGAGAACCATTGGTTTAAACAAAGGAAAGCACTTAATAGTTTTCAGTGATAAAGAGAGGAACCAACTGTCTCAAAATTCTGGTCTTAAAAATTTGAGAGAAGAGCTTCGATCAGCCCATCTGAGACCACGGAGTATCGCCAGAGGGATGGGTTTGTGAAGAACTTGTCACACACAGCTACACACGTCTACCACTGGATGTGGGGCGCTGGGTCCTTGGAGGCGTGGGGCGAGTCCCCGAAGGTGGCAGTGTGACCGGCGGAGGGGAGGGGAGAAAGCCCTGTGAGCACAGCACCGATCAAGAGTTTGTCTCTGAAGGGACCACGCGATGTAAGAGGCCTTTCCCAGAAGATCTAAGCTGGTGCATAAACGAAAAGGGGGCTCGGCTGACAGAGAAAGGCCTGGAGAAGGGGTATCACTCTGTGGGGGAAGGGTGCGAAGGCCCGGAGTGAGAAAATGGGTCAAAGTACACACTGTGTGTAAGCCAGATGTCCCATGTTGTCTGAAAATTCTCACGTTCAAACGAACAAAAAATCCCAATTGACAGTTTGGTGGCTCAGTGTCGAAAATAGAAATAAAGCCACACACCTTTCTACCCGCTCTCTCTGCAGAGAGGGACGCATTCACTTTTGGCTCGTCCCAGGCGTTCTCACAGAAAGCCTTCACCAAATTGAAATAGGCTTTTTAGAAGAAGTTGTTTCCATAAACATTTGTATACTTCAGTACTAAGAAGAAAATGAAAGGATCCATTTAAAACATGTACCGGGAAGTAAACCTAAACAACGGTGGAACCACTTTATAAAAGCAGGGGATTTCAGCTTTTTCCCAAATGAAGCTTTTTTCCCCCAACTCATAACGGCATTCTTTCAGAATATCTCACACCATCATGCAAAGAACTCCAAAGCAAGCAGAGGGGCCCACAACGGGCCGTTTGATCCAGGGGCAGTGCTGGCTGAATCCGCCCCTGCACCTGTGTCCTCCACGCCTTTCCTGCGGGGAGGGGTGGCTAAATCACACAAGATAAAAATCGGGAAGACATTAAACTGCTAGTATAGCTGCACCTGAAGGTGCTGACTACGTGCCAGATGCCGTCCTAGGCACCTCAGACGTATTAGGGCATCTAAAACTCACAACGATCTGTTATCGCTAGCTGAAGAAGCTGAGGCACAGACACATGAAACAAACTGCTCAACGTCCCAAAGCAGTGTAGAGACTGGCTGTTCCCAAAACCTGTTTCTTCTTCCTGGGCACGGGAGGGGAGCCGAACTGAACGTCCCAGCCTCCCTGGCCACCACGCACTTTGTTGTCACCGGTGAAGGAGCAGAAGCGTAGGCACCATCCTGGCTCCTGGCCCACAAAACTCCTTACTGGAGAGGTCCTCAGCCTCACTGACACGCTACCAGCTCACTGGAGATGACAAGTGCTCCCTGGATGGCACATTGGCATGTGGCAAAGCAGCGAGAATGGAAAAGCCTGGATCTCGAATCTCCACTTGGAGGAAAACCCCCTGCTAACCAGAAACGCTCACTGTACACTTTGCATGGGTGAAAAAGTTCTGTTTGGGCCATTATGTATTTGGGGTTTGTTATCAAAGAAGCAATTTGTCTGTTACATAATTAATTGAAAATTAGGGCCTGGAAGTGGGTGTTGCCACAGCCTGGCTCTGCAGCCTGTGCTACACCACTCCCTGTGAGCCAACGAGAGGTAGCATTATGAAACGCTGCTGGTCTCATCCCCTACATACTGACGGGGACTAGGACCTAAGAAGGCTCTTTTGGGTTTTGCGTCCTGGTACCCTCCCCGAGCCCCAGTCAAAGACGGAGCCAACTGTGAACACTACTAGCAAGTATTCTATTGGTTGGAGGACACTGTGTAAAGGCTATAAATTGGAAGCCTTTTGTAAACGACATGACCATTTAATGCCATCAGTGTGCATTTTTCCACCATAATTTTAGTCAATACACAAATAAATGCATAAAATGCCGGAGTTGGCACCTAAGATTTTCCCTCGATTCATTTTACTTGAAAGGAATGGGGCCCAAATGAGGCATGCTGGCCAGCAGCACACAGGCACTGAGGAAAAGCACCAGGCCCAGGACCCAGGCCTCCCAGAACCTAGTTCCCCATCTTTCTGCGCCCCGTGCAAAGGCGAGCCGCAGGGAGAGGAGCAAACGTGAAGGCCCCGCAGTCACAGCACCTGTCACACAGCTCTGTGGATTTTGGTGTGTTAACTTCTGAGCCTCGGCGATACCCATTTATAACACGACTCTATAAAATCACGTCATTTAATAAAAGTATTTGAATATGGGCCCAGAATGCGTGCTCGGTACCAAGGACACACAAAGGAGCAACAACCTTCTGCCACGGCCTTCCCGGAGCTAACCCTTTAATGAGCGCAGAAAGAAACATGGAATTGTCACCAAGTGGCACGTGAAGTACCAGGGCCACAATGGGACACACCCAAAGTAAAATGACGGGCGTGAGGCAGAAACGCGAAAGCATTCCTTCTCTCCCCTTCACACTAAACTGAGACGTCTTCCTTTTTTCAAAACTGCAGCAGCCCAGGAAGCGCACTGGCTACGCCCGCACTTCCAGCCCCGGAGTGAAGAAAACATCGCCAGTCCAGAACCTCGTGTAAAACACAGCTCGCGCTCAGTGTCCGGTTACCTTCGTTCCTGGAGTCAAGTTCTATGTCTGGTTAATGTTCTCAGGTGTTATGACTTTATAATTTAGTATATAAAATGCTACGCTATTACAGTATCAGATGATGTTACTGCAGACGTGACGGGAGAAAACAGTTCACATGCCTTCTGAGTTTTACGAGTAAAATTTCAATTATTCCTTTCCCACAGTAAAAGTGATAAAGCCATGTAGTACTAACGTTTTGACACGCACGCATAACACAGACCTCTTTTGATGGTTGAGAGATTCCTTTATTAACAATCGAAAAACTTCACACTTACAATAGGAAAATAAATGTTTCTTTAATGAATAATAAAGTGAAAACTATCCAGGACTTTATAGGATTTTTATATGTACTATGCATATTTTAGAAGACAAGACATTAGCTTGCTGGATCATCAGGGTATGGCTGAAAATGAGAGATGGTAAATTTATAAAAGTTATCGAATAACTTTTCCAAACAGTAGTTTAAGTACCTCTGTAATTAAAACAGGAAATAAAATTTGTATTTATACCTAGTTTTAGATAAGTCCCCAACAGACATCGATCTTAATTTTGTGATTTGGATGTTACTTTTTTAAAGGTACTTGACAGAAATTCAAATCTCCTTTTAAGATCCCGAGTTTGAAGTGTGCAATAAAGCTGTAATTTCCCAGCATCGAAGTGGAATTATTCCACGGCAGTTCGAGCAACAGATGCCATTTCATGGACATGGTGTTCTGTGTCCTGCTCCTCTGAGTGCTAACCATGCTCATGCTAAGGTTTGTGAAGCACATCTAGGCTCAAAAGGGCACTGTCACAAACATCCTCCCTGGACAAACAATATGTTCTTTTCAGAAGAAATGGCTATTTTATCTTTACTGTTCCTTTTCTATTATGAAAGACAGAGTTAAACAGAATCTTATTTTCCTCCAAATGATTGAAACCTTTAAATTATCTTAGTCTCTTAAAATCTATCTAACAGGGAGGAAAAAGCAAAACCTTAATGAGAAAGGTGAGCTTTCCCTCGGTCCCTCAACACAAAGCCAAAGCAAAAACGCGGGCCCACAGAAATTTCTACGTTGATTTTTTTTGAAATCTTAAAGCTTAATAAGAATCAAAAAGCCTTATATAAATCAGTAGTGTCTGCATATCTTTGTTAGTTCCATACGTACCATGATCTAGCAGACTACCCATCAAAAGCCCATCTTTCAAAAGGTCCCACTTTTCTAGATGGTCTGTTTAAAGGGTTCATTGCCTTGTGTATAAGTAAAGAGGCATATATATTATATATGTAAGCAGTAATCACATGGCTCCGATGTGCACTCCATGAAAGTCATTTTTACACAATGTACAAAGACCATCAAAGTCTCTGAAGTACTTTCAATCCATAAGCATAAACATATACACACACACAGTTATCATCATTCTCATCAACACTCTTCAGAAAACCTAAAAGCTATTCCAATTGAATTCTAAAAGAAAAGTGTCTGGAATTTAATGCTTTTTTAAACTTCAGTCTTCAATATTGAAATTGCTAAGTTACTCCATTTTTCCATAAAAAAAAAAAAAGAAAGTAAAGTGGGGGGGGAATATTTAAAAAATATAAACTTGGGAAAACATCCTGTTACCTAATAGGTTTAAGAGAAAACCTTTATGGAGAAAATATTCCAATAGAAGGTAAAGCCTATGTGGTCAACACAGCATTACTTGTAACAACACAGCATTACTTGTAACAAACAATTAGAAACAAATGTAATATTCAGTAATAGAACTGTAAAATAAATTAGGACATGTCCAATTGATAAAATATTATGCAGCCATTAAAGACAATGAGGAAGATGCTGAAACGTGGACCACAAGGCAGTGTTGAGCCAAATGCACAAGGCTCTCTCTGTGCTACATGGAAACAGCTCCGTTTGCAGACTAAACAGAAACGTAATCTGACATGCTGTGTTGCTGTTTTATGGGTATAGTTTTCCCTTTATTGAAAAAAACTCAACAATAAAGGTCCTATAGTGACTGAACATTTTCTTAAAAAAAAAAAAAAAGCATCGAAATGGATAGAGTAACTCAAAAACAAGTCTTTGAAAACGAATGTTCCCGTGGGAGGTGCACCGCGGACCGCATCTAGAAACGGCTTTGCCTCTTATTACTGGGCAGGCAGCACCTGACTGGGCCCGGTGGTCCTAGGAGGGCCGCTCAGAACGGGCCTGAAAGCAGAGGGCGAGAGCCTGGCCAGCGATCGGTGCCTCACGCACACCGCCGATGTCTTCGACTAGGCCCGAATTTATCCATTTTGATGACTAATGCAACACACATTTCTATGTTTGAAAATAAAATTTCACATAAGTCTTTATATTTCTTCCTGCAAAAAATTCAGATGCACACTATTTCCTTCTCATAATAAAGCAATTCTCAATTAGCAATCAAGTTATATTTTTTTAATGACAAATGGCATTAACTTTGTGCAAAATGTGCATAAATAAAGACCACTGGGTGATAAACTACCGGAAGTAATACTAGACAGAGGATTACTCACAAAAAGAGAAATTTTCAATAGAAAACTGAATATCCCTTGGGGGATAAACTTAGTATTTTATTGTTAAACATCTGGGGCAAAATACTAGATTCGCTATAAATGCAATTGAGCAGGGTACAAAGGCTTCCCTAGCGCCCCCAACAGCATAGGGATGCGATATTTTTGATGGCTTTATGGTGACATTTATAACTTCCTAGTTATTTTAGCTCTCTGAAGAAAATGTTCAATCAAAAGACTAAATCATACAAAGCATTTAAAATGTTCAAACAGTGCCCAATAACAAAATTTTAAAACAAGAATGATACACAGCACTAAATTATGTTTATCGAATATTTGAATAAGCATCAGTCAGAAACCCTACAATACAGCAGCTTATGGGTATACTGCAGTTCTCTGCACTACTACAAAAATAGTCATAAAGAGCTTTACGTTCTCGGTGTAACGCTAACGCCTTACTGTTTGCAAGCCATGTATCTTTCAGTTACATTATCCCAGTTGATTACATTCCAAATGGCTTTTAGATAATCAGGTCTGACATTTTTATACTGAAGATAATAAGCATGCTCCCACACATCAATCCCCAGCAGTGGAATAAGACCTATCGGAAAGAAGGGAAAAAAGCAAAAACTATAAATTTCCATCTAAAACATGTCATCTTCTCAATTTAAACTTTATACTACACGTACAAAATTACCTTTACAACATTCTCATCCATTTTTCAGTTTCTTATATAAATAGGAAATGTGCTTAAGAATAAATATTCCTATAAAAGATTTTAAACTTTACTCTTTGGTAGAAAATGTAATAAGTAATAAAAGTAATTAAAACAGACTTGAGAAAATCAATTAACTACAGTATTTTAATAGCTGTTCTTAAAATATCAACAGATTTATCCAAGAGCCCGTTCTCGGTTGTCCTCACTGGGGTCGCAATAAGGGTGAGTAGTTCGTGGGGGTGGCTGAGGACCTTTCGAAAGTCCTGAGCAGTCAGAGGGGTTATGGAAAACTCGCTCTGCTCCCCAGAGTTAATATTAGAGAATACAAAGCATTTAAGAGACAATAATATAAAGAACAAGTTAACAAGGAAAACTGAATAGGACAAAAGAGATACTGTTTTCAGAAATTAAATAGGGCAAATGAAAAATTAGTTATATCTATAAAACATTTATTTTAAAAAACTCTCAAACTAAATGATAGCTCTCCTCTAGAAAACAATTCTCAACCAGAATGTCTTGATCACTTGCGAGGCATGTCACTAATAATTTATTATTAAGTTAGTGAAATTTACAAATGAATTTTCTCATAGACAAATTGCCATGACTCTCACTTATTTTCATTCCAATGGGCTTTCTTCAAGTGGGAGAGATGCGGGTACAGTCAGGATTCACCTGAAAATCACAGCCTTTCCAGTGAGGTACCTTCACAGGTACACCCGACTCTCTACAGCAGTCAGTGCTCACAAATCTTTTCTTATTTTTACAGATTCTGTGGCATCTCAGTTTCCCAAAAGAGCCATTTAGATTCATGCAAAGTCCAGGGACGTGAGTCATGGAACCAAACCTTCTGACGTGTAGCAATAGAATAGGTGGCTGAGAACCGTTGTTGTCTGATGTTAAGGTGTCATTTCGCCTTCTTTACATCGAAGATCACGGTTCCACCTAACTGCTGGATGACTTATGACTCTTTTTCCTAAAAAGCTTCTAAGTCGTTTGGGCCCAACATAAAAAAGGATTGGTGAGCCCAGCCCAGGGCTTCTAAGCCAAATAGAGTCACAGACCAAAAACCACCCGAAAGGCAGAGAAGTCTAGAAACCCGAGCTCTTGTCCCAGTGAGACCACAAGTGCTCGGCAGAGGGAGAGAGAGGCCACGGTCTGCAGTCAGACTGGGCTCATGCGTCTTTTCCTCACTCTTGTTGTTTATCTAACTTTAGGGGTACAGGGAGGTTCAGGGCACATAATAATGTAAGCTGATATGAACTCTGTTACATGAAGCAGATTTTATGTTTAAGATACTTTTCGTTCACGTATCTGTAAAATTACATGTGCTTATTTTTTATAAGATTTAAGATTTCAAAATACCGAGGACTTTCTTTTAGTGTACTTTTGCTTACATAAGACTCTGGGTATCACCTGTTAAGATGTGCTCAAATGAGTACGTGTACATGGTAAGTTTAAACACCGATAGTTTTTCTTATCTCAAGTTAAATGGTTAATAGTGAACCATCTCGCCTGAATGAATGTGTAACAATTTTCCAAACTAACCTGTTGTTCCTTGCAGGGGATCCTGGTTAGGACAAGCGGCAATCTGTAAGCGTCCCTGTTCCTTATTGAAACCAAGCCAACCCCAACCTGAGCCTTGAACACCAGCAGATACAGTCGTCAACTTCTCCTTAAATTTGGCAAAGGAACCAAAGTCACGTTTGATGACTTCCAGCAATTCTCCTATTAAAAAAGTGCAAAGAACACCCACAAATGAAAAGATGGCAACAATTACAATAAAATAGATTACATATCTTAAAATATTCTTGTCATATGGCCCAAGATACAACTAGACAACAACATATAGAAGATATAACAAACCAATAAGTCTACATAACCCCACTGAGCTCCGTCAGCCGCTCTAGCAAATCTTCTAAGCACTTTACATACAATGACTTACTTCAATGACTTACTTATCCTCTAAACAGCCCTATTACCCCCGTATCACAGAGACGAAGAAATTATGGTACAGAATGGTTAAGTATCTCACGCTAGGCCCTAGAGTAAGTGAAAGCTTATCTTTTCTAAAAACTGTTTCTCAACCTTTCCCTAATGTTCAGTATATTTCAACCAAAAGTTGACACCATATGTGATACTGTGTGTGCGCATAGAAAATCTGATGACACAACTCACTGAATGCATTCTCTATTCCTACATATGTCCCCTACAACTTGGCTGTACTCCTTGCTATGAAAAATAAGCCACTATGATACTTCAGAGAGAATTAAAGTGACATAAGAAAATCAACAGTCATTCCCATCATGCACCAACAGATACCGACCTTTGGGTTCTCCGCCGCCATTAGGGCTCAGGTTTGTCCAGAAAATGGTGTGGTTGATATGGCCTCCGCCATTGAACTTCAGTGCAGGTTGAAGAGCTATCTGAGTACTAAGATCACCTGAAATGTTAAAATGCAAATACATTTTTTAAATTCTCACTTTTTCAACCATTCTGTACACTATTTTATACTTTGTAAAATGTCAGGTTATTAGGTCAGTTTATCTATAACATCCCTAAAGGTCTTAAAATTCCACAATTTCAGAATTCTACAAAAAAAAGGCCTTCTCAAAATTATCTGTCCCAGGGGATTTTGGTTCAATTAATAACATGCTAAACAACTAGTGGGAGGCCCAGCAAAGGTGGCAAAGCTAGTAGAAAATTCACTCCTGAGTTTAAAAGAACTCAGAGTTTTCTTGGCAAAGATTTCAGCAAATGAGATAATGAAGAACGAAAACACAGAATCGTGTAATGCTAAAATGTATGGTTCCACATAGAGACTATACGGAAACACTCATTTTCTAGATAAACATCTATTCACTGGGAAATATTTCAATATTACATAACAAGAAACACCACATATTCAACATTGAAGTCCTGATTTTCAACCCCAATCTTACTCCTCCTGTGGCCTTCCCCATGTCAGTAAGTGCCAGCTGTCTTCTCAGGACATTTTTGATAACTTGGTCGTTTTTGACCTCTTTCCTCTCACACCCACATCTAACCCACCGGCATATCCACCAGCAAAGTCAGCTCTTCCTTCAGCACACCCTGAACCCCAGTGTAGACGAGCAGCATCTCCGCCTGCGTTCCCACCCGCCTGGCGCTGGGCCCCTGCCTCCACACCTGTCCCCTAGTCTGTCTCAACGGAGTGGCCAGAGGGCCCCTGCAGACCCCAAACCGACCACGGCACTCCTCTAGTCAACGCGCCCACAGGCTGCTCGTCTCAGAGTGACGCTCCACGGGACTCTG
>NW_011889173.1:89339-93225 GCF_000151845.1 Pteropus vampyrus
ATAAGACTGGCAGCTGATTTCTCAAAAGAAACTACTCAGGACAGAAAGGTTTGGCACAAAATATTAGACGTGATGAAGACCCAGGATCTACACCCAAGAATATTTTATGCAGCAAAGCTATTATTTAGGGTCAAAAGACAGATAAAGAGCTTCCTAGACAAAAATAAGCTAAAGGAATTTATCAACACCAAGCCAGTATTACAGGAAATGTTGGAGGGACTTCTTTAAAAAGAAAAAACATGTATCAAAAACAGGAATAAAGAATGGTAATAACTACATTCCTATCAAAAAGTACCTCAAATGGAAAAGAATTAAGTGCTCCAACCAAAAGATAGAGTGGCTGAATGGATAAGAAAACAAGACCCCTACATATGCTGCCTACAAGAGACTAGACTCACTTCAGATTAAAAGACACACACAGTCTAAAATGAAGGGGATGGAAAAAGATATTGCCATGATGGACCTAGAGGGTATTGCGCTGAATGAAGTCAGATAAAGACACGTATCGCATGATTTCACATACATGTGGAATCTAAAGAAGAAAATAAACAACAACAAAAATGGAAATAAACTTATAGATAAGAAAATATTTTGAGGGCTACTAGATGGGAGAGGAGCTGGGGGACAGCTAAAAAGGGCAAAGGGATTAAGAGGTACAAGTGGATAGTTACAAAATAGAGATATGAAGTGTAGCATAAGGAAAATAATTAACAATGTTGTAACAAATACATAAGGGGGAAGAGGGGTACTAGATTTAGTGGGGTGATCACTTTGCGAGTTATATAGATCTCTAATCACTATGCCATACAACTGAAACTAATATACTCTCATATGCCAACTATAATTGAAAACTCATTGAATTGTACAATGTAAATACAAGCAACTAATTGTCTATATTTTAATAAAGCCGGGGAAAAAATTTTGACTGATCAGAGATGGAAGGCAATATATACCTGACTAAATAAATAGAAGATGATGAGGCAATATGTAATATTAGATAAAATTTCACATGCCAAGAATCCATAGGAACTAAAAATAAAAGTAAAAAATCATGATGAGAAATAGAGTAATCATAAAACTGTATAAACCTAAGAGCTTATCTTTGAAACATATAACATAAAATTGCATTAAAAACTAAAAAAGAAAGAAGAAAGAAAGAAAGAAAGAAAGAAAGAAAGAAAGAAAGAAAGAAAGAAAGAAAGAAAGAAAGAAAGAAAGGAAGGAAGAAAGAAAGAAGAAAAGAAAAAAAAGAGAAAAGAAAGCCCTGCTGGTATTTATTAATTTTAATTTATGGGCAAAGTAATAGAATTCGATGTAAACCTTTTTTTCCAATGGCTTTCATTAAACAAGTAGAGCTTTGATTGCACAAGAGAAGTACTGAAATATAACTGTTTTCAAAATATTGAAGAGACAGGTTCACGGGTGTCAGATGTCATGCAGGAAACACTTTCGCAACTGGGGTATTCCCCAGCCTCGCTATTACCACACCCTTCCCGCATTTGTTTTTTTTCTTAAGTCACCGAAACTTTTCCCGTATTCAGAATCTTTTGCCATATTTGAAGTTTCTCCAACTATCACAAGTAAATTTTCTAGAATGTGGCAACTTCCTCTTCTTTTTTTCATCCTTCACCTCATACAAAATCAGGCTGAAATGCCGCATTTTTCCACTAGATGTCCCTAGTTAACAAGATGTCACTCTAAAATTTACTCCACGACAAATTTCATACGACTGGAATTCGACAAAAATACATATATTTAAGAAAAACTACATTTTTAACCGTATAGCTTGTGAAGCCATACGTACAGCCTGGAAACACGACTATCAATTATTTCCTCTGCAAACCACTGCTTAATAGACTGAAAAGTGTAAGTTTTTTGTATACAAACATTAGAACATAATATTCCCAAACACACCCCCAAACACAAAACACAAAAAGCCCACACGCTTACTGGTTTTGCCAACAGAGTCCTTAAAAAAAAAAAAAAAGTAACTCCATATTATATTTTAATTGAATTCTACATATTAGTAAATAAATACAAGACTGTTTCACTTTCCCACGAAACGAGCGTTTCCCTTGCGAATTTCGGCCCCTAAGTCAATTCAAGAACCCGTGAAGTGGTTCTGCTAAATAGAGGAGCGTTTCCTAATGGGAGGCGCGTGTGCGTTCCCTTGAGCCAGTTTCTCGGGGACCTACCCTTCTCCAGCGCCTCCAGGTACTTGTCCTCGGTGGCATTCAGGTTGTTCACGTAGGCCGCGTGGTGCTTTGTGTAGTGCAGCTGCATGATCTGCGCGTTGATGTGAGGCTCCAGGGCGCCATAGTCGTACGGCAGGTCGGGAAGGGTGTACTTCTGCCTGGAGCTCAGGGACCCCAGAGCCGGCGCCAGCTTCCGGCTCGTACTGGAAGACAGCAAGCCCGGACGGCCCGGCTCAGGCGGGTGGCGCGCACGGGCTGCAGGCGCAGCGGGCATCCGGGCCTCGCCACCGTGTGCCCGCCCGCCCGCCGCACTCTGAAACAGTAAAGTAACGCCGCGACCCTGCGCCTCGGGAGCACCTGGACGCGCTCAACCGACACCTGCCCCCAGGCAGGGCTGCCCCCTACGTCCCCGCGGCACCTCCGGGTCCCAGCCCCAGAGCAGCTGAGTGCGGAGAAAGAACGGGGACCGCGGAGGCGACCTCCGCGCGGCCCCTGCCGCCCGCCCGCTGCCCACGCCCTTCACCCTTGGGGCCGGGACCGCGTCCCCGCTGAGCCGCGCGTCCCCTAGGGCCTCACCTGCACGCCGCCCGGGACAACATGGTGACGCCACACGCAAGCCTCTCGGAGTTCGAGCTGTCGCACCACGCTGACTGCCCGCTATAAACCGGCGACCCGGCCTGCGCCGCAAGGACACCGCCGCCCGCCGCAGGCTCCGCCCCCTGCTCGCCGATCCCAACCCGGGGGGTGCACAGCCCCGGGGTCTGCCGCGTCCGCGCCCGGCCCGAGCCCTGAGCCCAGGAGACGCGAGGACCGGGGTCGCAGGGACACTTTGCAGTGAGCCGCGGGAACCGCGGTGCTCACCTGCCGTGCTTCCCGGCGTGTCGCCCAAGGGAAATCCGCCACCCCCCCTGTGCGAGATGGTACGGTCCCGAGCCCCGCCCACTGCGGCCCCGCCCCGCTGGGCTCCGGGCAGGGCACCGAATCCCGGTCCGCTCGTGCGTCCCCGCCCCTTGCCTGGAGGCTGGCTTGGGGCCATGACCGAGTCAGGTGAACTTCCCGGAGCAAAGACTCCTGTTTTCCAGAATGGCCTTGTCACGCACCAGCGCGTCCCCAAGAAAGGCGGGTCCTGGGTGCTGGAAAGCTGTAGGGACAGTACCCCCAAACCACTGCCGCGAGTGACCTTTCTTTCGGAGAGAACTGACCTTGAGTCCTCCTCCAAGCCTGAGCCAGGCCAAGGGCGGCCAGATAATAGTGTTACTGAACCCTCAAGAATGGGCTCAGGGCTGCGCTACAGGGTTTGTATACATTTATCTTTATGTCACCCCGAGGGTAGGTGTCGTCTCCAGGTGACAGTTAATGAGTTCACTGAGCTTAACCAAGTTACCCTGGTCACAGATAATAAATCGGGATTAGAACCCAAAATTCATACTTTCTTGAGTACTAAGTCCTACTAGTCAAGTCGTGTATATGCTAAGAGTGACTTCCATGAACCCACAGCTCAGAGGACAGTGTCTTATAGTCTAATAAGCTGTATCCAATAAGAATCAATTTTTTTAAATCCTGAGTCATGTGACTCCTCCCTATATAAAAGTCAGGAAAGCTTTACACTGTTATTGGCCCATGGAATAGAATAATATAAATTATTAAATAGAATAACATAAAAGGAAGAAGATGGTGCTTAATGAAGAGTT
>NW_011889173.1:93515-111737 GCF_000151845.1 Pteropus vampyrus
GAGAATGTGAAAATAAGGGTGTGTTGTGTTGAAGTAGGAGATTCTGCTTCGGAACAGACTGTGCTGTCCTTAAAATAAACATGGTAAACAAGAAGGGGGCCCTTTTAAGGCTGCTACGGTAGAGACCACCATGCTGTACAGGAGGAGACCCACCTGGTTCACCCAGAACTGATACCAGAGATGTTTAAACAGGATAACATAAAACATTTCTCCTGAAAGAGAGGAAGATTTCTTGTTTTTAGTGTTTTGTGCTTGTTTTAAAATCATTAATATAGCTTAAAACCTTCTCTATGAGCAGTTAGTTTTGTGTGGATAATTAGAAGAATGTATAAGGAGTAAAGTCTGAAAACGTTTCTGCAGTCTCAGTGGATTTACATATCTGTTTCTGTTATAGGGTTTTAAGTAAATGTTAAAATTTCAGGACAGAACAATAAAGCCAATAATTTAAAATTTAAAAAAAAAACACAAACATATGGTTGGTAACAGGAAATTGAGAAGCATTTTAGATGAAGCAAGGCACATCGGTTTTTCGGGCATAGTAGCCTGTCATTAAAATCATGAGGGGCAGGAAGCTGAATCCTAACATGAGGTACCAAGAGTCAGTTTTAGGGCACCAGCTATGGGAACTGGAAGAAAAGGGATTTTGAGGGATGAAACAACAGAATTCAGTGACAGATCCATCACGAAAAAGAGGGCTTGATCTAGTGAAAACAAAATATCACTGTAAGGATATTTCCCAGACAGCCCAGTCAGGCTGCATCAATGTACTTCTTGTTTGTACAGACAATGATACCTTGAGATTTAAAGTCCCCCCACCCCCACCCCACTATGACATGCCCTTTTGAACAAGCAACAAAGATTGGGGAGTAGAGAAGTGACAGTAACAGTCAAGTAGAAGTGTCTCTAACATCATGTCTTTCATAGAAGACAACCCAAGTGTGAGAGTATCTGAGACCAAGGGTTTGGGGGCAATAGTTATTAATGAGAAGAAAGTTTCTTATCTTCTTTGTCTACCCCACCCAATAAACAGGACTCTTTCTTTTTTATGTGGCCACTATAAGCAGTACTCATTTAATTGGCCCAAGGAGTTAGATAGATTACAGTTGACTGCGATCTGTCCCAAATTCCTCCAGCCAGCTCAGGATGTCATCTGCCACATCAGGGCACCATGGTTGTATATACCCCTCGAATAAACTTCTGAAGGCTACTTCGCAGTCATCCTCAGACCCACCACAGTCTAGACGAATGTTGGTTGGAAGAGGCAAAATGTGGATTGAGGTGAAATCATTTTGAGCCAATTATTAATTGCATCCATAGTCTAGCAGCAGAGATCCAGCCGCTGTGTCTCAAACATAGAAGAGTACATTTCCTTATGCAAAAGCGATCTGGAGCAGGTAGTGCAGGACTGGGATGACAGGGCCATGAAGTCATCAAGGGCTGAGGCTTCTCTGTCCTCAGAGTTGCCCCATGATAGCTGCGTGCATTTTCAGTCTGAAGAAAGTTGAATTCTGTAACTAAAGGGAAAATGAGTTATGGATTAGAAAATAGCAATCTCTGCTACGTATCCTTCTACAAGGCATGATTTCCATGTACTGGAATGTGAACTCTGACCATTAATGGAATGACCTTAACTATATTCTCTTCTCTCTCTCTCTCTCTCTCTCTCTCTCTCTCTCTCTCTCTCTCTCCCCCTTTCCTTTTCAAACTTTGTATCACAAATCTTACCCAGGCAGGAATCTAAGTGAGAATTGCTGTATCAACTTTCCCTTTACATAAGTTGGATTGGTAATAGGACCAAGAGTAGTATCTAGATGGCTAAAATAAAACCAGTGATCCAGGCTAACAGAGAAAGTGATGACAGAGATATAGTAATATTAACAAAGGTTTCAAAGTGGGCTTTTATCCCCCACATCAGCAGGCTAATTATAACTAGAACACATTAACTACTGGAAAAGAAAGGGGGAGCTTGGCTCAGAATCAAAGTGTTTTATTGAACAAAACGTGTGGTGCGTTGATCGTATTCATAAAGGGAGAAGAGAACCAATATTATTGAGCAGATCCTCAACACGTGCAAGGTCCTGGGTCAAACACTCTGCATCGTCTCTTAATTCACACAGCATCTCTGTGAAATGGCTTATTATTCCTCTTTTGTACAAAGATAGTAAGTGACTCGACCAAGGTCACACACAGAGCTACTAGGTAGTAGAGGTGCACTTTGAATGTATTGCTCTGCTACCCTGACATAATTCAGTGCCTTAAAACTGTTCTCCCACATTCCTTGCACACAATAAATTTGAGTTCAGCCCAATCTAGTTTGTGTGTAGCCCGAGTTTTGAAATTTTTCTCTCTTATGCTGCTTCTCAACTTATCCTGTCTTCTCAGCTCTTGACTGATCTCCAGCCTCATCTTGTGCATATGGCCCAGGTCATAAGTCTTGGACTTGAAGCTTGATTCTGCTCCTAGTTCTCACCTTGGGTCATTTACCCCTTTAAACACATCTGCATCTTAGCCTAAGTGAAGACTCAGCTTCCTGGAGCTGCCCTTCACCTTGGCCCACCTGACTGATCTTCCCACACCGTCTATGGAGAGAATCAGACCTGGGAAAACAGAACGGAATGGAGGAAGAGTCAAAGGAAAGGTGGTCTCATATTTAGAGTCCAGCCGATCCCTCCATAAGATCCCTCCATGAAGACCGCAACGTCTTTCCCAAATGACCCACCGTCACCACTACTCCAGGTATACTACTCAGTGTTCTCCAGAGATATGGAGCCAATAAGATGTGTATGTAAAGAGAGAACAGGATGTATCGTAAGGAATTTGGCTCACATGATTATGGAGGCTGGCAAATCCCAAATCTGCACCGTGAACCTGCAGGCTGGAGACCCAGCAGAGCCAACGGTGTGCTTCCAGCACAAAGGCGATCTGACGAATGATTCCCCGCTGCTCGAGGAGGTCAGTTTTTGTTCTAGTCAGGCCTTCAAGTGATTGGACGAGGCCCTCCCACATTATGGAAGGCAATCTGCTTTACCCAAGATTCACTAATTTAAATGTTAATCATTTAAATTAACCTTCCAAGTTAAAAAACACCTTCCAAGTTAACACATAAAATTAACCATCATACCAGGTTAAAAAATAACATGGCTAATGCATTCTACATAAGGGGAGGGGCGATCTGTCGGTCATCATACCACAAAATTCCGAATAGTATCCCAGGGTTTATCATTGGAGTGAGATTGAATCAGGGGCACAGTCCTAAGAATAACTCTCAAGAACTACCCAAGATGGATTACCCAGACCACTGAGGGCAATGACCAAGCATCCAGATCTCAGGCTGGCTACATCTCCTGGCCAGCATCTACTGAGGGCTGCACCCCATACCAGGAGGTCCACGCTGAGGAAGCAGAGTGGGCCTCATACGCCATGAGGGTTCATGCCAGAACTCAGCCTGCTGGGGACAGCACGGACCTTGGATCCCATCTTGGCATGACCCATCCTGGCCCACATCACTCTATCCTGGTGCTGGTTTACATCTGCATTGGCCCTTTGGTGGAAAGTTGGATAAAATCATGTAAAACAAGCCCATTTTCCACCCTAAGAACATTAATTTAGTTTAAAGAACTAGTCAGCTGTATGTTGGTGCAAGATACTCTGGTTAACTATGAAAGAAGGCTGATCGATTACTCTCGTATTGGGTTTGAAGAGTGTCCTATCAGTGATGTACAAACTAAAAGCATTCTTAACCTCAACATCGATCCCATACATTTCCACCCACCTTGAACAGATATCTTTGTTTTGTCCCAGACCAGCTCAGAACTTAATCCAGTTCTTATGGGCAGAATGCGTCCCTTAAAATGCATGTGTTGAAATCCTAACCCGCAGTACTTCAGAATGTGACTATATTTGGAGATAGAACCTTTAAAATGTAATTAAGTTAAAATAAGAGAGTTAGGGCAGGCCCCAAACTAGTATGACTGACGTCCTTAATAGAAGAGGATCTAAGGACCCAGACGCGCACACCGGCCAAAGGGCGACGAGGTGGGAGGACGTAGCAGGAAGGCTGCCACCTACAAGCCAAGGAGAGAGACCTAAGGAGAAACCAACCTTGCCAACAGCTTAATCTCAGACTTTCAGCCTCCAGAACTGTGAGAAAATATATTTCTGTCATGTAAGCCACCCAGTGTGTGGCATTTTGTCATGGCAACCCAAGCAAACTAATGCAGCAGCTCAGTGATTTCTGTAATGGGCTCTGGTTACCAAACGTCAGCCACTGTTGAGTTTATAATCACAATTGCAGGGTCTCCTTCCCACCTGGGCCCTCCCCCACACGCTCCCCCCACCCCACCCCAAGGCTCGCTGGCACCCGCCTGCAGAGAGGGGAAGAGGAGCCTAAGGGATGGTCTTTCTCAGCTGATTTGGTGTCATCTGGCCCCAGGTACTAGTGACACCAGCTCTAGTCACTGTCAGGGCCTGAGAGAAAAGAGCTGTGTTCTATCTTGGTCTGTCTCAACCTCACTTTCACGGTGCCCACATGTGTGGGAGTTTTCATGCAGGTGACTTGGCTGGTTCAGCTTCACCCCACCCAGCTCTCTGTCATGCAGACCCCTGCACCTGCCCAGATGCGGCCATGCCTCTGTTCGACCCCCGGCCCTTTTTCCAGGCAGACGTTGCTTTGATTGGTTGTGTAGCCACCAGGGCGGCCTGGTAGGCGCTTCCTTGCCATGCTCACCAAGACCAGTGGTGCCTCCACCTTTGGAGGTGAAAAGTGGGCACTGGTGTCCAAATCCACCCCCTCCTGCCCCAATGTTCAGGGCGCAGAGGTCCTGGAACCCCCTTTCTCCAAGGGCAAGAGAAGGGAGCAAGATGGGAAAAGGTCGATCCTAACACTCTGTGTTAGCCTTGATTCTAAATAAGACAGCTCTTAATTCTATATTTTCTGACGGGAAGGCTGCCAAATCTGCACAGGTTTTCCAAAACGTGAGCCTCTCCAGCTCTGAGCCAGGCTTTGGGGAATCCATAATCCTGCCTTTATTAACAGCTGAGTCCATTAGCTGGAGTTGGAAGGTGGGTGAGAAAGGATTTCAATCTGTGCTCTAAGCTTCATGGTCTATTGTTAATCATTGAACAGTGATGTACTGGCTGTCCTCTGGATGCTAAGCTTGTCCTGAGTGGGGTGTACAACCAGCCATCGTCCCCACTCTCAGGAGCTTTGTTGCAGTCGTGGGGAACCTGTCACCCTGGAAAGATAGTGGTGTCTGGAAGTGCTGGCAGGAAGGCCTGAGGCTACCCAAAGTCTGGAATTGGGGGTCAAAGGCCAAAACTCAGAGAGCGGGGTTTTTCAACCTCAGCATTGTGGACATTTTGGACCAGATAATTCTCTGTTTTGCGGAGCTGTCCTGTGTATTGTAAGATATTTACCCACCTCCCTGGCCATTACCCACTAGATATAGTAACACTCACCCACCTCCGGCTGTGACAACCAAAAATGTTTCAAACATTACCAACTGTCCCCTGGGGGCCAAATCACCCCCACTGAGGTAAAATCATTACAAAACTGAGGGGTACGGTCAGAGACGGAGAAGGGGGCACGAGAAGATGAGAGACAGCTGGCTTCACCCTAAGGAGCCAGGCAGGTGATGCACGGGACACACTGCTCACTGCAGGTGACAATACTCCAGCTCCTCCATGAAGCTGGCCTGAAGCTTGGTCTGATGAGCTTGCAATTAGAAGGAAGACAAACAACCTCTAAGGAAGAATAAAGAAGTTTTTAGAATCTGTTATGAAGAAAAAAAAAGGTGAAAAACCAATAAATTAGAGCAATGTTAGGCTGAATGGCGACAACAGTCTGGGAAAGAATTTTTGTGTCTGCATACAAAGGAAGAGACATATACACTGTTACCCATAAGTTTCCGAATCAAAAGGGGAAAGGCAGTTGTAGACGATTACAAATGTCCTTTGGCAGCATTATTTTGAACAGCTGTGTGCAAAACTTTGGGGTATTGGGCAAACCTGGAAAACAGAACACAGAACCAGATTTTCAACTGGGGGAAAATTAACAGGGAAACAACCACACACACACACACACAAGAAGATAAATAACAGCTATGATTTATTGAATACCTAAGTGCCAGCATCTTTACTAATTGGTTTTGTTTAATCTTCATGACTAGTTTACCAAGGTTTACAAATAAAGAAATCAAGATTCAGAAGGAATAAGTATTTTTCCCAAGTCTCTAAGCTGGAAGCAAATAACACAGGATTTAAACCTAGGTCAGCTTGATCCCAAGGCCCATGCTTTTCCACTCTACCATGCTGTTCCAGGCAGAATAAATATAATAGAAGCATTTTAATACACTGTCCACTTCAACAACTTTCCAGATTAACAGACATCTTTGGGTTCCTCTGTGGAGCATACTGACAGATGCCCACAGCCCTGTAATGATCAAGGCCAGGTCCCTCACTATCACCCCCAACAGTCGAGTTGGACACTTACCAAGAGTCAGGTGTATTTGTTCCCAAAATAGATTTAGGTCTAGTTTTACCTATTTACCAGTTATTAAAATTGTACGATTTAATTAAGTACCACGTAAACTGATTTAAAAAATGAGTTGAAAAGGAAAAAAGGTTTTTTTAATAAAAACTGAATGGAATGCTTTACAAAGACTCAATAAAGGTGAGCCACTGAAAGTAATCACTTAGATGTCAGCAAAAGAAATATAAGATTGATTGAGAAAATAATTGAAAAATTAAAGTCTCGATTGCTGTGCAGGTGTCTTTAAGTTCCCACTCCACTTCAGAGAACCGAAAATGGAAATAGAGAGAGAAAGCATCATGAGCGTGGTGATGGGTAGCTCCAGTAACGTCTGGCTCTTTATCTAAAAAGTATTGCACGAGTACGCACTTGCACATTTTAAGTTAAAATGCATTGTTTAAGGTAAGCACGAATATTTTATTCTGACTCCAACTTTTTTTTTGATCACATGGAGTAAAAAGACTAAGACCTTTAGTGTTCTTAGCACTAAAAGAATAAATATCTTCCTGAGCACACTCTAGAAGTCGTGGTTACGCGTTCAGTCTGCTGGCACACGAAGCTCTCGGCTGTATAAATTCTGGGATCCTGTGGTGTCCTCAGTCTGAGACGTCTTCCACCTGGGCAATGACGCTCACGTGCAGACTGCGGCTACTCCATCTTCTTCCCCTCCCCGCCCCCACAGCTTTATCGAGGTATAATTGACAATTAAAATTGTAAGATAGTGAAAAAATAAATAAATGTCTCGTCTTTGGATGTAATATCTATTTTTGTTAAAATTTGAGCGACAGAGTGGTCTCCAGAGCCAGGGGACAAAGAGTCTGCTTCCAACAACCACCAGGCCAGGCGATAGTAGTCGAGTGAGGTCCCCCCAACACACTGCCCTCACAGGCCGCCACCATGGACAGTAACCCTGCCCCTCCTCCTCCCGCAGCTCACCCCTGGAGAAGTCGGGAGCCATGGTGTAGCCTGCTAACAGGGGAGGAGCAGGAGATCAAGGCAGGAAAGTGGGAGCCGCCACCCAGCTCCCCACTGCTTTCTCCCACCTTGGGCTGCTAGCCTGCTGTAGACCTGTGCTGAAGTCTCAACTTTAAATCAGAGTCAGAGTTTTATTAAATAGACCGGGCATTTAAGATTGAGCCTGTGTTCTGACTTAAGATGGCTATGTGACCTTTTATTACCTAAGAATTAAAAAAAAAAAAAAAAAAGGTAATGGGACCAGCATTTTAGTCCAGGGCAAAGAAAAAACAAGCCCATCAGACCGATGTAATGACACAGTGGACATCAGAAGGGAAGTCACATAATGATCACATCCCATGGTCCATGAATCATTGTTACTCAACGCGATGGTTACTTAATGTGCTATAACACATCGGTACAACGTCTACCAGAACATTTCCCTTATTTCTGGTACTTGAGTGGCACTCCACTGGATTTCTAGTACTAATTTGGTTTTTCTCCCCATGAGTCATTTCAGGGGATTTTAGAGCTTATGCCACCGTTTTGCCTAGGAGCACCCACACCCAATCAGACCACATGTGACCCTTAAAGTTTGAAAGTAGTAAGCAAAATAACAACTTAGATTCTTCTAGACAGTTCCTGGTGTCCTGGGTTGTTTTTAAACATTTTTTGAAATTCTTTTTGACAAGGGTTAAGAGTAATGCCAGCTGCTCTGACAGATAAAGCCCGCCTTCTCCAGGGTTTACACTCCATCACAGCCCAGCGTGCTTGTTCCCCACCTTTCTCTCCATCTGCTGGCAGGTGGGAAAGAGAATGAGAAACGCTGTTTGGGGCCCAGCTTGGACATGCCATACATCCCACCTGCTCACATACCGTTATCTGGGACTCAGCCATGTGGCCACATCTGATGGCAAGAGAAATGGGACCACAGAGCTCACCTCTGTGACCAGGAAGAAGAGGAAATGGGCTTGGTGAGTATTTAACAAGTCCAATCACGAAAATATATATATGTACCTATTAAGGATTTTATAACTGGTAATTGTAATAAATGTTAAGACACAAATTAATATCCACAAGATACCAAGAAATGGGATGACATAATTCTATTAGTTATGTAGGGGAGGAAAATCTTTCTCTGCACTTCTAGGTTCTTTTGATGGGTCTAATAGTTAAATTGAGATAAGACAGATTAACAGAAAAAATATATAATTTCTTTCATATGGGAGCCCAAAAGATATGAGACTCAAGGGCAAGGTGGGCAGTTGAGACCGAAGTGCCATCCTGAGCTCAGGAGTGGGATGTGGCCTCGGGCTTCGAAGAGGAAGAGGGCGATTCACAGGCTGTAGAGGAGCAGGTGTTTGGTAACCGGAGGTTGGCCCTGACCTGCAGCTAAGGCTTTTGGATAAAGAGTTATCTCTGGTCATAGCTCTCTTTCTGAGCTAGACCCCATACAGAATTCCTTTTGGGTAGGTAAGAGAGAGGTAAATGTTTTCCTGGAGTCTGCTGCGTCTTGATGGACTTTAGCTCAAAATAATCTAGATGCCAAAGTGGCACATTTTGGGGTGGCATATTCTGCTCCCCTTCAGTCACTTCCAAAAGAATTTAGAAATGCAATAAATGCATACTCTAGCTCAGTGCCTAACGGCCAATCGGTATGATTGATATTTGGTCAAAGACAAATAGCACCATTACAGAACGAACTTTAAAAATGTAAGAATAAATCTGAAGTTTTATTCAAAATAAATAAAATGATTCTCTTTTTAAGACATTCAGTAGTAGTAGTTCAGATTTAAGTTAATTTTAAACATGACGTTATAATAATTTCTCAGCGTGTCAGCTGCTAGATTACTACTGAGGTCATTGCTGTACTTTACAATGCGACTCCAGCTTTTCCAAAGGCCAAGGCTAAAGCCTCGCATGTAGTAAATTTTGGAAAATACTCAGGTCAAAGTCATACCATAGTTTAGCCTTCAAAAATGCATTAAATATTTATCATCGCTTTAATGCCTCCTAGTGAGATCCCTATACAGAACAAGCACATTTATCGGCTGGCAATTATCCTATATATTTGCTTGTTCCTTATTTTCAAGGTCTGAGGCCCTGGAACGCTTCTTGGACCTCACCAGTCCTTTTCGGGGGGTGGATCCCCTTCTCGCAGCTGGGCTTCCTCCGGGGGTCCTACTTGGATGGCATTAGCCAATGCCACCACAGGGCCCCTCCTCCATCTCGCATCACTTGCACCTCTAGGCTCCCCCAGGACTGAGCCCCGCTCAGAGAATGGGCCTCTGGAAATTTCCATTTGCCTATACACATCTATGTTTTCCTTGCCTGCTAGACAAGGACTTGGACAGCCCGGTTTTACTAATAAGAAAGACTCTGTGGCCACCTCAGCCCCTTGTTGCTTGCCTCCTACCCAGACCTGCCCTCGTTACCATTTGACCGTTCCTCTGTCTGGGCAGAGGCTCTACTCAAACCTCTTGGATCGTTTGACTACATGGAGCATTTAGTTCCTAGAACCAAGAAAAAAAATCCCCCTCCCCTGTGTCTAAGCTGTCTGTCTCTTATTGAGAGGAAGACTCGTTATTCAGTTCAAGGGTCTATGGGCATAATGTAAAGATGTCACAAATTGGGGACACTTATGCTTATCACGACATCAGTCTGATGAGATGAAACATACTTTAAGTCTCATTCTCCGCAGCAGTAGTACCATTACTTTGCTAAAGGTCTAGTATTGCTTATGTCCCTCCGGGAAGCCTGTTGTGTAGGTCTAAGAGAGTTAGGCTGTGAAATAAATTCGATCCTCCAGGTCGAGGCTTTGCTCCTTCTTATCTGCTGCCATTTAACTTCTCTGAGCCTCAGCTGTCTCGTCTATCAAATTGGACCAATACAAGCCCTCTCTTCCTGAACCTTCATACGCTGATGGTGGGACTGCAAATTGGTACAGCCGCTATGGAAAACAGTATGGAGGTTCCTCAAAAAACTAACCTACCATATGATCCAGCAATCCCTCTACTGGGCATTTACCCCGAAGACTTAAAAAATCATATCCATAAAGATATTTGCACACCGATGTTCACAGCAGCATTATTCACAGTGGCCAGGACATGGAAGCAACCGAAGTGTCCTACGATAGATGAGTGGTAAAGAAGCTGTGGTACATGTATACAATGGAATATGACTCAGCCATAAGAAGAGATGAAATACAGCCATTTGCAACAACATGGATGGACCTCGAGATAATCATGCTAAGCGAAATAAGCCAGACAGAAAAAGTTGAAAATCCCATGATATCACTTATATGTGGGATATAAACCTAAAAGCAACAAAGGAACAGGACAGATAAACAGAGACTCAGGGACATGGACTATAGGCTGGTGGTTACCAGAGGGTAGGAGGTGAGGGAAGAGTGGGGAGGTAGATGGGGTAAAGAGGGTCAAATATAGGGGGTAGAGGGAGGGTGAAGTGGGTAAAGGGGATCAAATATGTGGTAGTTGAAGGAAACTGGACTTTGGGTGGTAAACACACAATAGAATATATAGATGTTAAATTATCATGTACACCTGAAAATGATATAATTGTTTTAACCAATGTTACCCCAATAAACTTAATTAAAATCAAACAAACAAACAAACAAGCCCTCCCTTCCCTAGATGCCTGGTTGTGAAGACTGATGACACAATGCAGGTAAAGCATCCAGTGAAGTGTTAGCCCTCATTTCCCCCTCTCTGTCTAGCCCCATATTCTTCTTCCTCTCCTGAAGCCCAAGGAGACCTCAGACTTCTCTGAGGCCTCCACTGGGTGACAGTCTCATACAGATGTTTCTTTCCTCAACAATGAGGAACAAGCCCGGCCTTCATCTGAAACACTCTAGCACATTCCGTTTGGGCTTCATCAGTCTCTTTTCCTGACAGTGCACCCACTTCCCTCCCCTTTCTGGGCAGTAAGAGCCCACACTGACCCGTCTTTGACCCAGGACTGGAAGCGCAACATTTAGATTTGGGGCTTTTGTTCCATCACTAGGTGGCGCTCTTTCCCAGAGGACCATTAAGCGCTTTCTTTCTGTTTTGCAATTCGTTGAAAATGTGTACCAAATGTCTCCAATTCAGGGTACCCAGATCACCAGTGCTTTGATCGGAAGCCTATGCTGGAGTGGATGGGGGTGTCGGCAGGACAGAGTGGTTGCTGTCTAAGGTTTTGCCTCACTGGGCTGCCCCTTCCCTGGTCCTTTGGTTAGAGGAACCAGGCTTTTGTTGGGGTGCATGTTTTGTCTGTGCTTGCTGGTACTTCCAGATGGCCAGCTTCTTGAGTTTATGAAGCAAAAAGAAAGCCCAAAGAGCTCACCTCGCCTCTGTCTAGTGTGCCTTCTTGTGCTTGTTTTATAATGTCCGGGATTTTTAGTTGCGCTTAATGAGAGGAACATGGGATATGATGCCCACTCCATTTTCCCAGAAATGGAACCTCCCAGAATTGTATTAGAAACGGCTTGCTTCCTGTGTGAAAGCAGGTTTGGGTGGGTGGCAGGGGACTAACTAGAAGGCTGTTACAGCAGTCCACAGCAGGCAAAGATAAAGACCTGGATGTGGCTGCTAGCACTGGACACAGATGAATGGGATACAGAAAATATTTAGGCAGTTAATGAAGGCAGGAAAGAGCAACGGGCATAAGTCTTGTGTTCTCCCTAACAGGTGTCTGTAGCAGGCGGTCATCGCGGCCAGCAGCAGAACTCCCTGAAGCTCAGGGTTCTTCTCTACAGAGGCACAGATGTGAGGCTTGTTCAGAGTGAAACAGGCACGTGGCTTTTAGATGGACTGTCTCCTGAGCTCGTGGGTCTTTAATTTATGGGAAATAAAGAGCTGTCTTTTTTAAAAATTAGAAGAAGTTTCACTGAGTGTTCGACCCAACAAGACTTATCTGTTGCACCCGCAGGTTAAACACAGTTAGCAAGCATCAGAGGCAAACAGAAGAATATTCTGAAAAGTTCGGAAAATTAGGCTGTCCAAGCCCCTTACATTTTTAATCTATCTAGGTCTATGTCTTATAGAGCTTGGTTTTCTGGAAGTGAATAATGGTGTTTAAATGTCTGCTTTATCACATCACTGAACAATGAGAGCTGTAATCACAACATAATGTAAAAGCAACAAGAATAAAGCCAACTGCCACAAGGAGAACAATTACTTTTGATTCGTGGGTTCGGTAAAGGAAACCAATTCATATCTTGAGACTTCAAATATTCAACTCTCTGCAGGTGAATTGCTTTATTATATTTTTCTTCCCGAGAAAAACCTAGCTTTGTTGGTACTTTTCCATTTTCTTTAACTGGTTTATCATGTAAATGCCCTTTTTCTCTAACTGTGTAAGCCATAATGTGTTTGGTCATGGGTAACAGGAACCGCGAGGGTGGTGGTTTAAAGCATAAGGACATTCCTATTTTACTTCTCAGGGAGCTCAGCAACTGGCCATTCCTGGGTTAGTTTGGAAGGTTAACAGTGTCATCCAGGATTTAGGGACTTCCACCCTCCACTCTGCATTCTCACCTTCTGTTTTCCCACTTAGTGCCTCATGGTCATAAGGCAGTGTCTATAAACGCTCTCTCAGAAACCTCAAGAGGTTTTCTCTGGTCCTGGCCAGAACTGGTCAACTGGCCAATTCTATCTCGAAGACTGGATGTCACTGTGTGGTAAAGAAGACCACAGCGCCCACTATTGACCAGTGGTTATCATCACAGGTGTCCTACCCAGCCAGGGGTGTTAGAAATACACAGGGCATTTTTGGTCGTCATACAAACAGAGGTGTTATTGTGGCATTTAGTGGGTTGGTCTAGGGATGCTAAATGTCCTAAAAGGCACAGAATACTTTTCCACACACAAAAAGATTCATCCTACCCAAAAACCAATACCACTCCTGTTAAGACACATGGGCTTAGATCACCCATCATTCATCTCCTGGGCTGGAGATGTTCTGACTCAAATACAACTAGGGGCCCATCAGCCGGAAGGGGAACACAGCTCTAGCGGAGTGTGCTGTGTACACGCTGGTGGAAGCTGGAAGGAGCACAGCGATGTGCAGCCACGGTGGCACACTGGATCCTTTTCAGAAAGCGCTGGTATTTGCACTGAATAAGGGACAAGGAAAAAAACTATAGAAATCAAGACACAGAAATTGTCTCCAAGGGCTGTCTTTATTTGTCCTGATGAAGGGATTTCCCAGTAACTGGACAAACCTGTCTCTGAGAAGTGACTCCAAGCTCTCCACACTTCTATTGTCTCTGCTCTCTGCTCCCACCAAGGATTCAGAATGATTAAAACCCAACTATACAGCCACATTGCGGTGGGGGGAGGGGGGGAGTCTCCTTTGCAGACTCTGTACTCAGTACAAAATGGCAGGTGTTTAGTAAATATTTCTTGGGTATATGACAAACACATTAATTCAAAATGACATAAGGAAACAAAGCCTGGAAAATTGTTCAGCATTACATTTAAGGAGATAGGTACAATGAAATAGCAATTTTAAAATAGTAGTAGTGAAAACTATGAGTATAATCTAATTATGTTATTTAAAAAATTTTTTTAGAGCTCCAGACAGAAAGGATGGCCTGAGCAAAGGTACTGGCTCATGTCAGACCATGATATGCTCAGGGTCACACCAGCTCTGAGGCTCAGGAGGGTGTCCGTGAATCACTACCCACTTCTTCAACTACCAATTCTGCCCACATCGAGGGTCCCCGGACTTTTTGGGTGTTGATGACAAAGGCCAGACTTACTGAGAATGCCTTTTTCTTTTCTTCTCTGGTCTCCCTATTAATATTTTATTAGATGGTTCCTGAATCTAAGCAGTAGGAATATAGCTTATGGGCTGAGGCTAAGAAACATAGGTAATAGGCCGAGGCTAAGAAGTAGGCTGATGGGAAAGAAGTAGACAATCCACTTGACATCAATCAAACTCAATAGTATGTGCTATTTAAAACAGTGATGTGTAAGTAACTTTCATCATTCTTTGATATCACACTTGAAATTGTAGCTTGAAGCAGCAAGGATACTGATATTGAGACTATGAGAGGCCTAAGTCAAGTACTCGATAAATATTTATTGTTCGTAGTTTCCTGAAGTCTTGGGATGGGGGAACAGTCAGTTTTGCTAGTATTGTTAGATTCATGTTCCTGCTCTTTCTCCTATATTTTCCGTAAATTGGAGGTTGTCTCACTATTATTACAGATTCTAAATTTGATCGTTGGGTTCAGGGGGTGACCACCAGATGGCTCCACTATACAAGTATGTTCTCTACAATTAGATAAATGACCTGGGCAGTGATATTTTGGTGCCACGTGAATACTCCCATTCCCCAACAACTTGTCATCTAAAGGTTTTAAAGTCCCTTGAGAATTCTGGCCTGAATCAATTATTTCTTTAGGATTTGCATAACAGTCATTTTCTAATCATATCATTTATTCTACATATATTTGCTATCACTCTACTGTAAAGAATTTTTCCCATCGACCAGGAGTGAACTCCAATTCTCCTTTTCTAAAAACGGCAAGGCAAATACTACTTTTCTCTTTAACAACTAATTTTTAGAATAAGAAGTTGGTGTAGTAGTCATTTCCAACGATGGAAAACTAATCTCTTGACCCCTTTCTCTCTCATCAAGTATAACTACAGAGTCATAGTTTTTTTTTTTTTCTATTCATTATTTACAATCAACCGTAGTCATTTTTTACTGCTAAAATTGCCCTAAATTTGGCCTATGGGAGATACTTTAAGCTTGTCTTTTTAAAATTTACTTTTGCACAATGAATATACAAATGGGCATGGCCAGATCTTATATAAAAATAGAATTCTGACCCACTACCTACAGCAAAATGCCTTGGAAACCAACCCCCTTATCTACAGCAACGAGCCCAGAAGCCAGCCTCTTGTAAGTCAGCCTTGGAAGAAGTCAGACTGTTGTCTCCAGTAATGATCCAGGGGGCTAAACAAAACTTCTATAACAATCAGCTCAAAATGGCCAGGACTTGATTAAAAACTGACAGCTTCCCTAATTTTCGTCCCCACTTCCAACTTAGAACTAACTGAAGAAAGCCAAATAAGCATGCCCAGCCAATCACATGGATGCCCCACCTCCAGTCAACTGCCTCCAGCTTCCTGGTGCCAATGACCTCCAACAGGGCACACCTAGAAACACCTCTATTCACTAAGAGGCTCCCCCACTCCACTGGCCACCTTTGAGTCTCTGCCAAACACCAGCAATGGTGGCTGAGTCTCTTGCTATACCAAATTCCGCATAAATAGCCTTTGCTTTTCTCATTTTGTTTTTATTTATTTCCACAATTTATTGAGGCATAATTTACATACACATCAGCGTACAACTTATATGAGGTATAATATGTATGAAGTATAATTCACATTAAGTACACCCATTTTAGTGGTACAGTTTAATAAAGTTTGACAAAGTTATACACCTGGGTAACCACCACCCTAAACATGATGTAGAGTATTTTCATCACTCCAAAAAGTTTCCCTATATTCCTTTCCAGTTGATTCTTGTTACTTTCCCCTCTTAGCCAAGCACGAATTTGATTTCTGTCACTATAGATTAGTTCTGCCTGACTCCTAAGTCCTGTTGATATCTTTATTAGCCTAAGCACTTCCTTTGCATTGAAGCGCAACAAAATGTCTGACTTGTCTCGTATTTCCCCTGCCCCAGAACAGAATCAGCCTTCCCCCAAGGTGTTCTGGATCTATGAAATGGAATTTAGAAACCACAGTCTAGTTCCTAAGAGTGCACATTGTTACTGGAAGGTGACCAGCCATCCTGGTTTGCCTGGAGCAGTTCCAGTTGTAACGCTGAAAGTCCAGCATCCCAAGAAATCCCTTCAGTCCCTGGGAAACTGGGACAACTGGTCAACCTAGTGCTTCTAGGCCCTTTCAGTGCATAGAACTAGAAAGTTTATTTTAAAAACCATGTGCTCGAATTGATATTTCTGATTTAAACATACCATAGTTTTTTTCTGAACTTCTCGATATTTGTATCTCATTTTCTCCTACACTGGAAGTCTTGTACATTATAACACTAAAATATTTATGTTATCCTACAATATAGTTTCAAAACGACAGCAACGATATTACAACTATAAACCACCGAGTGAAGCTGAAAATTCTCTTGCAGTTCTTTTTCACCCTTAGACTATAACCCATCAGATATTCTCTGATTACAATGTTCAAAAGATCTGGGGAATAATTCTTTCCTCTGGTTAACAACATAGTTTTGTTACCAATTTGATCTCGTTCATTTGTTTCAATTTGCTTTCAACTTTAGGTTTACTTTGTTCCCCTTTTTATTTCCTTTTTTTGCTATGTAAAACTTTCAAAGTTCAAAGTCCTAGAAGTCTTGCTTTTCTTTCCCCTCCATCCTTTCTCACCACCCTCCATAGGTAACCATTTTTATTGTTCCTAGAACATCCTTCCAATTTTCCACATAAACCGGGACTCATTCCAAAGCAACAGAAAAACATCTTTTTTTTTTTTTTATGGCTGCATTGTATCCTATTGTATGTGTGTCCAACCAGTTCCCTAGTAACGGACATTTGAGTTATTTCCAAGCTAATGTTAGAACAAATGGACACTGCAATAAACACCTTGCCTGCATGCTGTTTCTATTCGTGGAGGTGAATTTGCAGAATAAAGTTAGGGTTAGCAGTGGAATTGCAAGATATAAGAATAAATGGATACAGAATTTTGATACTCCATGTAGAGCTTGAATCATTTTCCCACTCCCATCAGGAAATTTAGGACAACTATTTATCGAGATCTTTGACGTTTCAATGTGCACGCCACTCTAAGTGAGCGCCAACAGCCTTCTGTATTTAACGACCTCTGTTTTTCTTTCCTGTGAATTATCTGTTTGTGTCTTTGCCCATTATTCTCTTTGGTGTTTGGTCGTTCTCTTTTCAGTTTTGAAAAGTTCCTGTGATTTAAGTTACAAATATTTTCTTCACACCGATCTGATTTACTGGGAATGTACCACGATCCCTTTGACCATCTGGGGTACACTTTAATCTTATCCTTATAAATCACCTAATTCCAGGACACCTCCTTCGGGGATAAACAGTTTGGGTAAAGCTGGATAAGGGCAGACCAATCAAAAGAATTACCTGATCCCTGTCTAAAAGATTTCAAGTTTACCAAGTAACACTATCATTCTTATGCAACGGTCCGCATGACCCAACGTTCTGCGTAAGAGAGCATATTCGAATTACAAAACATGATATCGGGTTCATTAAAAGCACACGGAGTTCGCCTCCCCCCTCGCTTCTGTTAGCAAGGTGCCCCTAGAGCTGCTGACACAGGCACAACCTCCGACCGCTAGACAATAGCTTCTCCGTTTCTCCCGGAGATGTCAAGGCAGGGACGAAGCAAGTGGCCAGGAGGCTGCACTTCAAGACGGAAAAGAAGGCATCGCTTTCCAGACTTTCCAAACCGACACCGGAGAGGCTGAGGGAAGCCTAACGACAGCCTACGCCTCGCCCCGCCTCGGCCCGGAGCGTGCACCTGGCCGCCAGCGCGCGGAAGCATCCGGCCCGGCGTCGTACGGCCCGCCAATCACACGCCGCCTTCTCCCGGATTCCTCCGCCAGAGGCCGCGCCGCAGCCGCAGGTGGCCAGCGAGCGCGTCCACCTAACGCCACCCATCGCGACCCCCGCCGCCCTTCCCGTGATGCCCCGCGGCTGACCTCCGACGCCG